>NW_024070189.1:34289879-34645918 GCF_014754425.2 Oryx dammah
CCACCCAGAGTTTGAACCCTCATCACTTGTGTCTCCTGGTATTGGCAAGTGGAATCTTTACCACAAGCCACACCTGGGAGCCCCGCAGAGACCTAGATACTAAAAATTAAAACCTGGGCACCAGCTGCATGTAAAAAAATGCTTTCAGAGACATTGGTGTTCTAGAGCATGGTAGAATGAGAATGCAGACATAATACTCACCAGGATGGAGAAAAGGTAAAAAAAAAAAAAAAAAAAAAACAACCCTGCAGTTTAAATAAAAGGGGGCCGGGATTCCAGTGGTTGGCGCACAGTGGAGGAAGCGAAGGTGGAGCTGCGACCCCAACCCCAGAGGGCGCCCAGCCACCTCAAATACGGGTCAGACCAAGCCTGGGGCTCAGGCTGACGCTCCAAGGTGAGCAAGTGAGTGCTTTCCACAGGATGCCTGGGCGCTTCTCCCCCCAGCCTCTTCCATACTGGGCCCTGGGGCAGGTGAGTCCGAGCTGCCAGCTCTTTTCTCAGATCTCTAATATAGCTTGTGTGTTTCATGGTCGCAAACTTCTGGTGTTTTCAAAACTAGTTATTTCCCGGGCTCAGCTCTCAGGTGCAGGTCCTAAATGTTTGGGGGTACATGAGGTGGAGCTCAAACCCTTTGCTCCTTGGAGTGAGGCTCTGGGTTTTGGGTTCCTTCCTGACAGAGTCACGGAGCCGGGGTCGGGGTTTGTCGGGAGCTTGTGTTCCAGCTTCTTCTACCTGCTCTGATGGGGGCCTTCTTTCCTTCACCCAGGAGTTTCTGGAGCCAGCTCTTAGGGTTTTTTTATTCTTATTTTTTCAGAAGACGTGTTTCACATGTAGCTATAGATTTGGTGTGTCTGTGAGAGGTGAGTCGGGGGTCCCCATCCTTCGGTTGTCATCTTGGAAAGGACTATGGTTCTTTATGGGGAGTTGGGAGATGATGTTCTGGGTCACCAGGAGATGGAGACTCCGCAAATGTACTGGGGATGCATTTGTTATATATTCCAAATGATCATAAATACTATTGAACTCAATTATCATTTGTTTTACGTCTTATTAGTGAGGAATTTTAAAGTATAAGCAGTTTTAGGCTCTCCACATTGTTTGGAAGGTTTTGGTGTTGAAGGAGAACCAGGTGAGTAATTAAAAAGAAAGTGGAGGAATGCTCACCTGTCTTAATATGTTCCCTGGGGCAGAAAGGCTGGCTGTGGTGAAATCGTTAGTCATGATTGCATTATCTCATTTGAGGCAGGTGTGAATGGAGGACAATTTTTAGTAGCAACCTTACAATAGGGTAGTTTTAGATGGAGTTCTAATAGGAACTTTGGTGTACTATATATTAATATTTCTTACAGTCCTTGTTTTGCGTCACAGATGCAATGGACATGAACTTGGGCAAATTTCGGGAGATGGTGAGGGACTGGGAGGTCAGGGGTGCTGCAGTCCATGGGGTTGTGAAGAGTCCAACGTGACCGGGCTACTTAACAACCACCACCAACTACAGTATCTATTTACTTATGTTATTTTGTAATGTCTTGGCAAATAGAAATTACTGTGACTAGCGTAATAACCAAACTTTGATTTTCATCTTTATTTTTGAGTGAAGTGGAAGGTAAAGTCCTTTTTTCTTTGCCAATTTTTGGCAGGCATTTTCTATCCCATAACGAGAAATCTGACCAAGGATTACCCCTGCTTCCAGACTGTAATTTCCTTGCAGGAACTGTACATGCACTTCTTTAGCCAAGATCATAGCGTAGAGCTTAATGAGGTAAATGCCTAACAAATATTTCTTGAGTAAATGAGTGAATATGTTTTCTCTGTGCCCCTGCTGCCGTAACTGGTAGATGCCAGAACAAGCTTTCAGCACTCTGACAGTTTTGGTCTTACCTATGCTAAAATGATCTACTCATAGAATGGGTGATTGTATCTTTGGAAAACTGAAGAGTCTGTTCTTTGTCTTGAATTCTTTGTCTTAGCAAGCTTGACAGACCATTTTCTATAAAAGACAATAGCATACAAGTTCTTAAGGAATTGTATTCAAGTGGTACCTGCAACTCAGATACAACTCCTAGTGCATAGTCTCTTCTCAGAGGATTTAATAAAAGAATGTGTAACATACGATTGAATAAGACGGTGAAGATGAAAAGGGCAAAGGTTTCAGCTGTTTGTGTTTTTAGCAACTTGCAAAACTTGCTGCTAATTAAACAAGCCCTATTTGTGTTTTCTAAAACAATCAAGTTGAAAATGTGAGTACTAGAAGCTAATGTGGAACTGGAAGTACCCAAGTATTTTCTATTTCGGGGCTGGTTTGGATCATCTGAGCTCTGAACAATATCTGGGAGATGACCCAAAATTCTGAATTTTTTGGCAGTCATTAGTTTAAGACGTAAGCCAGCTATATATAATACTAGGGAGTCTTCTGGGTGCCAATAGTACTGAAACTACACGGAGTTAATATTCAGAGACTTGTATGACTCAGATTTCCTCTTCAATGCATACCAGATAATGAATTGATTGGAATTTAAAACTAGTAATAGATTTCCTTTTCTGCTTTGATTTTCTTGTCTTTGGAAAGTGCTTTATTTTGGGTAAAACTGCTTTCTAGGGTGTTGGATGTAGTTATTTGTAATACCTGCACAGTTACTCTGCTTTGTTCCTCTGGTTGAAAAGTTAGCTCTGATGCTATTGAATATATAGTCCCTGAAACATATCATGCATCTTTTTCCAGATAATGGCAGAAGTATAAATGGGCTAGGAGGCAACACAAAATCAGAATGAGATCTGGCCAGACCTGGCCTGGGGTGCAATGACTTACTGGACGAGAGCAAAGTAATGTACAGTGAGAGATGCTGCATCAAATTCTGTTCCAGTGGCCATCTCTGTCCCACTCAGGGTATTCACCTCTGGTATTTATAGTATGTATATGTGGCCTCTTGAGGATCATCTATAGTTCACTTAAAATACTGCAAATAGGCAACGTGCTTTACTATTTTTGTTTTTGAAGAAGATTGTATTTTCTGTGGCTTACTCTCTTTTACTCAATTTGGATTGACTTATTCTTTGTTTATAA
The DNA here is from genome assembly GCF_014754425.2 of Oryx dammah. Classification (NCBI taxonomy): domain Eukaryota; kingdom Metazoa; phylum Chordata; class Mammalia; order Artiodactyla; family Bovidae; genus Oryx; species Oryx dammah. Next base: position 34,292,944 of record NW_024070189.1, read on the forward strand.
TGTTCAAAGGGTAAAGTGTTGGGGATAACTATATTTTACGGGGAAGTCCTAAGGCAGTCCTAGACCTAGAGTTGGGGTCTTTGCATTTTTACCTCTAATATTTAATTTGGTGTTAAATGAATGGATAAAAGGAAGATTGAAAAATGTGTTCAGGTGAACCCTGGCTTTATTTTGGGTGGGGCTCCTTTGTGCCAACAGACTTTGACAATGGTTGTTAAAGGTATCTGTCTTCCCATGAACTCTTATCATCAATTCTTCATCATCACTGGTATCGCAATTAGGAAAAAAAATATAACAAAACCCTGAGTAGATGTCTGCCAACCCAGGTTTCAAGTTCGTTTCTCTTTGTAGCAGTGAGCAGGCCTTCTCTTCCTGTCAATCACCTTTTGTAACCTGAAGAAAAGAGAAAGTTACTGACTGACACCAAGGAGAATTTCTTTACATTCCATTCTCGGTATCCAAGGGGCTCTGGGATTTGAGACTATCAAATTAGTGTCAATTTGAAACATTTCTGAGAGAAGGAGGAAAAAAATTGGAGATTACCTGAATTCATCTTCTATGTGGCCCATTGCTAACATCCAATCATAGGGGCTGTCAGTCACAGAGAAGGGCATTATATTTCAATGACTGGGTATCTCTTTAATTATAGAAATGAATAATCCAGCTCTCTTCTTAACAGCTGCAGCCCATGAAATGAAAGGTTTGAACCTGAAGGATCAACACAAACAGAAAATGCAGCAATTTCTATTCCTAGTTTCTTTCCTATTGTCTGAACACAATATTTCCTTACTGACAGAGGAAATGAATGAGGTCTGAAAACACTTTTCTAGGCTTCAGTGGCATTTAATGGCATTCCCTTCACCTTCTCAGGCTTTCTGGTTGTGAACAGCATCATAAATTGATGAATGTTTCTTTAAAGATGTATAACGTTTTTAAAATATCTTACCAAAATGTAAAAAAGGGAATAACTTTTTAGGTTTTTGAGCTTTCACAGAAGTGGCACACATCGTGATAATAATATTCACTTTGAATTAAAAAATTTTTATCTCTTTATTGATCATCAAAAAAATTATTTTGGGATAATTTTGGATAGACATATACCAAGAATATTGAGTCAAATAAATTGATTTTTATACTTTGTAAACTTTAGATTCTCTCCTAGCATAAACTACTCAGTTAACTCAGTTCTTGGCACTTACAAATTTACTGACTTAATGATAGCAATCATTACTGTTACTGTCATGGTGACTTTTCTACTACTATAGCATTTGTTCAGTCAGTAATATATTGAGCACTTACTGTGCAACACAATGAAAAATACAAAGGTCAGTTATGCTCAGATACTGACTGTGCTTGAAGAAAGTAATGCTAATAATAAAAAATAAATACAAAAAAAAGGTAATGACTGTAGTGAGAGAAGCATAAATAAAATGCTTTGGCACTTCAGAAGCATGAGACATAAGTGCCTACAGACAAAATCAGGTCAGGCTTCTGTTCAAAGTGGCGTTTATGCTTGCTGTTGGGAATAGGTAAAACTCAGTTCAGTTCAATCGCTCAGTCTGAGGAAGGAATTCATAGGGCCTGGACTCCATCATAGGCCTGTTCATGCTGATCATGCTCAGCCAGCTTTCCAATGGACTCTGAACTCTGTGTTTAGTGCCTATGAAAACAACAGAAGGATAAGACCCCCTCCAGACAGGGGAATCTTGAAGATCCTATCTAGGTTACACATCACCTAAGATAACACATACACTAATCACCCCTTCCTCTAGACAGGCCATAAATTTTTCTGTATCTATTGGAGTGTAACATCGGCTTTATTGATTATTGGCTAATCGTTTGACTGACTGAGCACATGAGCACTAGCACGTGAATGATGGGATTATTGAGATTCCTTGGTTTATATAAGTCTCAAGGAATTTGGAGTGGTGGGGTCAAACATGTACACAATAAAAGATTTTCACAAATGCTGGTCAGGGTCCTTAGCTAAGAGGAGACTCTGCCTTCAGCCCGCCGGTATAATAAACTGCACTCCACTATCTGCATTGTCCATCTGAGTGAGTTTGTTTCCCGGAACGCGTGGCTACAACAAGTCGTGTCTGATTCTTTGTGACCCCATGGAATGCAGCATGTCAGGCCTCCCTGTCCATCACCAACTTCCAGAGCTTACTCAAACTCATGTCCATTGAGTCAGTGATGCCATCCAACCATCTCATCCTCTGTCATCCCTTTTTCCTCCCACCTTCAATCTTTCCCAGGATCAGATTCTTTTCCAGTGAGTCAACTCTGCATCAGGTGGCCAAAAGTATTGGAGTTTCAGCCTCAACAGTCTTTCCAATGAATATTTGGGACTGATTTCTTTTAGGATGGACTGGCTGGATCTCCTTGCAGTCCAAGGGACTCTCAAGAGTCTTCTCTGACACCACAGTTGAAAAGATTCAATTCTTCAGAGCTCAGCTTTGTTTATAGTCTAACTCTCACATACATACATGACTACTGGAAAAACCATAGCTTTGATTAGACAGAATTTTGTTGGGAAAGTAATGTCTCTGATTTTAATAAGCTGTCTAGGTTGGTCAAAAGTTTCCTTCCAAGGAGCAAGCGTCTTTTAATTTCATGGCTGCAGTCACCATCTTCAGTAATTTTGGAGCCTAAAAAAATAAAGCCTGTCACAGTTTCCACTGTTTCCCCATCTATTTACCATGAAGTGATGGGACCAGATGCCATGATCTTTGTTTTCTGAATGTTGATTTTCAAGCCAACCTTTTTACTCTCCTCTTTCACTTTCATCAAGAGGCTTTTTAGTTCCTCTTCACTTTCTGCCATAAGGGTGCTGTCATCTGCATATCTGAGGTTGTTGATAGTTCTCCTGGCAATCTTGATTCCAGCTTGTGCTTCATCCAGCCCAGCATTTCACATAATGTACTCTGCATTAAAGTTAAGCCGGGTGACAATATACAGCCTTGACATACTCCTTTTCTGATTTGGAACCAGTCTGTTGTTCCATGTCCAGTTCTAAATGTTGCTTCCTGACCTGCATACAGATTTCTCAGGAGGGAGGTCACGTGGTCTGTTATTCCCATCTCTTTAAAAATTCTCCACAGTCTGCTGTGATCCACACAGTCAAACGCTTTGGCATAGTCAATAAAGCATAAGTAGATATTTTTCTGGAACTCTCCTGCTTTTTCAATGATCCAACAGATGTTGGCAATTTGATCTCTGGTTCCTCTGCCTTTTCTAAATCCAGATTGGACATCTGGAATTTCACAGTTCATGTACTGTTGAAGCCTCACTTGGAGAATTTTGAGCATGACTTTACTAGCATGTGAGATGAGTGCAATTGTGCAGTAGTTTGAGCATTCTTTAGCATTGCCTTTCTTTGGGATTGGAATGAAAACTGACCTTTTCCAGTCCTGTGGCCACTGCTGAGTTTTCCAGATTTGCTAGCACATTGAGTGCAGCACTTTCACAGCATCATCTTTTATGATTTGAAATAGCTCAACTTGAATTTGATCACCTAGCTTTGTTTGTAGTGATGCTTCCTAAGGCCCGCTTGATTTTGCATTCCAGGATGTCTGGCTCTAGGTGAGTGATCACACCACTGTGGTTATCTGGGTCATAAGATCTTTTATAGTTCTTCCGTGTATTCTTGCCGCCTCTTCTTATATATCTTCTGCTTCTGTTAGGTCCATACCATTTCTGCCCTTTATTGTGCCCATCTTTCCATGAAATGTTCCCTTGGTGTCTCTAATTTTCTTGAAGAGATCTCTAGTCTTTCCTATTCTATTGTTTTCCTCTATTTCTTTGCATTTATCACTGAGGAAGACTTTCTTATCTCTTCTTGCTATTCTTTGGAACTCTGCATTCAGATGCTTATATCTTTCCTTTTCTCCTTTGCCTTTCACCTCCTCAGACAACCATTTTGCCTTTTTGCATTTCTTTTTCTTGGGAATTTTCTTGATCACTGCCTCCTGTACAATGTCATGAACCTCTATCCATAGTTCTTCAGGCACTCTGTCTATCAGATCTAATTCCTTGAATCTATTTGTCACTTCCATTGTATAATCATAGGGAATTTGATTTAGGTCATACCTGAATGGTCTAGTGGTTTTCCCTACTTTATTCAATTTAAGTCTGAATTTGGCAATAAGGAGTTCATGATCTGAGTCAAAATCAGTTCCCAGTTTTGATTTTTGTTGACCCTTTAGAGCTTCTCCATCTTTGGCTGCAAAGAATATAATCAATATAATTTTGGTATTGACCATCTGGTGATGTCAATGTGGAGAGTCTTCTCTTGTGTTGTTGGAAGAGGGTGTTTGCTATGACCAGTGTTTTCTCTTGGAAAAACTGTTAGCCTTTGCCCTGACTCATTCTGTATTCCAAGGCCAAATTTGCTTGTCACTCCAGGTATTTCTTGACTTCCTACTTTTGCATTCCTGTCCTATATAATGAAAAGGACATCTTTTTTGAGTGTTAGTTCTAGAACGTCTTGTAGGTCTTCATAGAACCATTCAACTTCAGCTTCTTCAGTATTACTGGTCGGGTCATAGACTTGGGTTACTGAGATAATGAATGGTTTGCCTTGGAAACGAACAGAAATCATTCTGTCATTTTTGAGACTGTACCCAAGAACTGCATTTCGGACTCTTTTGTTGACTATGATGGCTACTGCATTTCTTCCAAGGGATTCTTGGCCACAGTAGTAGATATAATGGTCATCTGAGTTAAATTCACCCATTCCAGTCCATTTATATCACTGATTCCTAAAATTGGTGATGTTCACTCTTGCCATCTCCTGTTTGATTTGCCTTGATTCATGGACCTAACATTCCAGGTTCCTATGCAGTATTGTTCTTTATAGCCTCAAACTTTACTTCCATCACCAGTCACATCCACAACTGGGTGTGTTTTTTGTGCTTTGGCTCCATCCCTTCATTCTTTCTGGAGCTATTTCTCCACTGATCTCCAGTAGCATATTGGGCACCTACCAACCTGGGGAGTTCATCTTTCAGTGTCCTATCTTTTCGCCTTTTCATGAAGTTCATGGAGTTCTCAAGGCAAGAATACTAAAGAGGTTTGCTATTCCCTTCTCCAGTGGACCATGTTTTGTCAGATTAAATATGAGGTACAATTCAGTCATATGTAAAAAAAAAAAAAAACAAAACAAAACAGGGGTGACCATTTTGAGAAGGGAGAATACAAGGGAAAAACTGGTATGATGAAACAGGACCTGTATATTGTAAAAGAAGCCCAGAAGGAGGAGTGTTTGCCAGCAGAGTTTGAGCATACACCATGAAAAGCTTTGAATATCTGGGTGGGACTTTTGTTTCCTTAAGCAAATGAAATTCATGAATAAGGTTTGGGGACAGGCAAAGATTGTGATTAGAAATATTTTAAGATTAATTTGATTGCTGTTCTTAAGCTTTTACAGGATTGCAATTTGCTGTCAGCTTTCAGGAATGAAAGTGAAAGTTGCTCAGTCATATCTGACTCTTTGCAACCCCATGGACTATACAGTCCAGGGAATTCTCTTGGCCAGAATACTGGAATGGGTTTAGTAAATAATAAATATTTATGTTTAATATATTCATAAGTTATTTGTATGATAAACTATATGTTATTGTATGTTTATATAATTAGTGTGTGTACATATATATATTCTGCAAGGAAGGAGGTTAAATATTCAAAAACCTTCCAATAAAGCATAAAAAATGGTTTCTTATAAAGCTCAAATTGATATATATGTACATATAGAGAATATGTTTTCTCACTTTTTCAGCTCTAATATTCACGGCACTTTGTCTATGAGGGATCAGGAATCATTTAAATAGTATACCTAAAAAATAAACATCTTCAGGATATATACCAATAAAAACATTTCTATTTAAAATACCTTAATCAAAGAATCTCATGAACTTTTCTCTAAGCTTTTGAAAAATCTAACAGAAGTTTTGAAAGAGCATTGTGAGGATTTGTAGTTTGTACTGAAGCACAAAGAAAGCAAATCAAGTGTTTATACTAGTCTGAAGGAAATTCTTATTTCCACTGAAATCTCATTCACACCTCATTAAATTATTTAAATCATACCTATAATGATGAGCAGCTTCATTTTGAATGTAGGCAGATGCAACTGATAAGTGGAAAGGATACTGACTTCACATCCTTTCCTGCCATTAAAATCCAGGGTATTCTAAGTCCAGTCAGTATTATTATTTCATAATAACGACAGACCTTTTTGGTTAGCAGTGCCTTTTCACACTAATAAACCTGTGTTTTCCTGATGAATCAAGCCTTTTTGCGTTAACAATCAGGAGATAATTTTAGGCTGGTTGACTGCTACTAATTGGGTCAGGTGAGTTTTTAAAAGTCATTTTTAAAAATAGATTGACCAAAGAAGGTGAGGAATATTATTTAGTGCCTATGTACTTTTTTTTATCATTGATAATCTTTTTCCTTAGTTAAATAAATGATTGCAAAGAAGGTTAAATAAATGATTGCAAATATTTCATATGTAAATACCTCTCAAACTGGGCACCCTAGGTGATGAGAGAAACATGAAGAAATTACAAAAAAGTATTTTATTACATTTTAGGCAATTCCTTAACTAACTCGGGGGAAGTCTTGGTTATGAATATTCATCCCTAAAAAATGAGTTTATTCTCTTTATAGGCATTTTGGATTTATGTCATCTCTGTGTGTAGTTACCTTCCATTAAATGCTGAAATGATAATCTACAAAGTTCCCAGAATTTGAAGGGATTAGGCAGGGACTGTCAATTCAAGCAGAGAATTTGATCTAAATTCTAAAAGATTTAAAGTTGAAAACTGGAAAGCTAATGTTTGCATTATGATACAACTATTTGCTAACATGGAAGATGTATCATTTACAGATTATAAAAAATTCCCCCAAATTCCATTAAGGTAGTTAGAACTAAATAGTTTTGTGACGACTTACTTTATACAAAACAAAAAGGAATCAAAGGAAATCATATACTGATAAACATATTCTACATTTTTATGGCAATATTTTATAGAATTTAGACCTATAAGATAAAACTTTTCAAAACAGTTTTAGAACTCTGCTATCAAGTTTACATATATAAAAATAGGTTATAACATAAATTACTACCTGCTTATTTAAATACATTTTGTTTTGTAAACTGGTCGAAATATTTTAAAGAGTAAAAATAAAGCATTAATTCCTCCCATGAGTAGAAAAGTCATTCAGTACAATTTGTTTACAGTTTAGATGGTGAAAAGAATGTCAATGATTCAATTAACAGGAATTTTAACAGACCATGATCAGCAGTGGTACTGTGGGCAATTCTAGGCTCAATTTTATGCAGAAATAGTTACCCACAGGTTAGGATTTGAGTTGCTCACTAAAAGTTCCTCATGTTGCTGCTGCTGCTGCTAAGTTGCTTCAGTTGTGTCCGACCCTGTGCGACCCCATAGACGGCAGCCCACCAGGCTCCTCTGTCCATGGAATTTTCCAGGCAGGAATACTGGAATGGGTTGCCATTTCCTACTCCGAGGGATCTTCCTGACCCAGATATCGAACCTGCACCTCTTGCATCAGCTGCTGCTGCTGCTGCTAAGTCACTTCAGTTGTATCCGACTCTGTGGGACCCCAGAGACGGCAGCCCACCAGGCTCTCCCATCCCTGGGATTCTCCAGGCAAGAACACTGGAGTGGGTTGCCATTTCCTTCTCCAAGGCATGAAAGTGGAAAGTGAAAGTGAAGTCGCTCAGTTGTGTCCGACTCGTAGCGACCCCATGGACTGCAGCCTACCAGGCTCCTCTGCCTGTGGGGTTTTCCAGGCAAGAGTACTGGAGTGGGTTGCCATTGCCTTCTCCGAAAGATCCTCATATCCCCCCAAAATAATTCATACTAACTTGACAGTATGAAATTCCATCCTATGAGATTGGCTTTCTCTGCCTCAAATTCTTAACACTTTTTGTAGGTTACATTGTCATTTTAATATAGAAAGAGTCATGGTAAATGAATTTGTGTTAAATTGAGTAAAGTAGCTCAGTCGTGTCCAACTCTGTGCGACCCCGTGTACTGTAGCTCACCAGGCTCCTCTATCCATGGGGTTCTCCAGGCAAGAACACTGGAGTGGGTTGCCATTTCCTTCTCCAGGGGATCTTCCCAACCCAGGGATCGAACCCAGGTCTCCTGCATTGCAGGCAGACGCTTTAACCTCTGAGCCACCGGGGAAGCCCTTTTATGTGTTAAGACCATATAATAGACTTTGAGGTAAGTGGGATTTTCTTTTTTTAATATAAAAAATGGAACGATTATGGGCCCTACCAATAAAATCTGGACTATATCAGACAAGACTTAAGTTGACGCTTACTCCTTGGAAGTAAAGTTACGACCAACCTAGACAGCATATTCAAAAGCAGAGACATTACTTTGCCAACAAAGGTCCATCTAGTCAAGGCTATGGTTTTTCCAGTGGTCATGTATGGATGCAAGAGTTGGACTGTGAAGAAAGCTGAGCGCCGAAGAATGTGAGAGGAACCAAGGAGACCTAGTGGGCCGAAATGATGTTGATTGTATCAGGGGATAAAATAAACATCTTTGGGAACTATTAAAATAATAATGTGTGACTTACTGGATGTATGACAATAGTGGGTGGCTGTGTGGGAGATCAGCATGATTGCCTTCCCAACCTCAAAGCACTGAAAATCCTTTTCTTAAACACTGTGCTAATCAAATACTATAGGTCAAGGACAGATTGGTGAGGAAAGCTAAGAGTCCTCCATAATATCTGTAAATTTAATATTTTGAGGTAGCAGAGATTTAAATGATGCGGAAATTAAAAATCGTTGTTCAGTTTTCAGATATTATCCAAGCCATCTGGAAATATCAGGGGAACTGGCAGAATAGTGTGGTATTAAAGGTTTCCAGCACCATTTGACCTTACACAATTTATTTATACTCTCTGAACCTTCCTCTCTCCATCTGGAAAGTGAGGATTAAAGCAGTACCCAAACAGGCATTTATTGAGATAAGACACACAGAGCCTGGTACAGAACTCAAATAGTTAACTACTGACTGCTAATTTATTGCTCTTGAAAACAAATGAATGTGAGTATACAAATGAATTACGCTAATTCAGAGTAATCAGAACTTGACACAGACTTTGAAAAACTCATTTCATGCTAAAAATTAAGCACTGTTAAATCATCTAATCTACAGTGAAATTCACTAGGAAGACAGTACATGGCAGGTCATTTTCACCTCTGCTCTGAAACACAGCCATGGTGAGTTGGGGCCATAGGCTCATGGGTCCTTGAATAGAGTTCTTGATTCTCAAAGCCTTATTCCCCACAGGCTACTACCAAGTTAGGTGAGCTTGCCTGACATTTGTTTCATCTATGTTTCCTTTAAACAAGAGGAAAGTTCTATTTGGTTTTAAAGATTGAGGCCCAGTAGAATATATGACATGCATGAGAAGTACAGTTTTAATGAATCAATAATTTTGTGTATGTTTTATGTGTTTATAATGGATTTCTTTATTTATTGCCATACACCTCTAATCACTGCAATCCAGTGATGTAAACAAAAATAATTCCTTCAGTTCTGGCCTATTTTCCCAGTGATAAATCTCCTAGACAAAACCTTTCATTTTTATTTATACTGTAATTGGTTTCACAATCTTCTACAAAGCTTAGGGTTCACAGAATCGGTCTTCCTTTGAGTTACCATTGTGATGTGGAGTGAGATACATAGGCCTCAGAGGAAATCATGTCTTAGGAGGGTGGAGAGAACATGTACAGCTTTAATTTTAACTTTTATTCAGATAGAAATATGTGACATATTAGAATTTGCCTTGGGTTCAATTTGGGTCATCTTTTTTTTAGATAAAATAGAGCACCCTTCTGAAAGAGGACCCTAATGAGGCAGATTTCTTCACATAATTGAATCTTCAGAAACTAGATACAATTAATCTCCTATCTCCCTACCTCCCTCACTCATTCCCTCCCTCACTCATTCAATTAATATTTATATAACTACACTTTGCTGGACATAACAACTAGGAATACATTAATAAAACATAGCCTCTATCCTCACGGAGTTCAGTCAATTGAGGATGACAAAGTCTACAATTGCAATTGTTTGGTACATGCTCTGAGAAACACGTGCAAAAAAAATAAATAAAATTTCACATTAAATTGATGCCTAGACTGAATGTTAAAGGAGTGTAGTGTGAAGGTGAAATTTTAGTAATATAGGCTTGCTTTCAGGCGAATGGAAGGATTGTACTTCTGTGCCAACTATGGACTTCGGCATAGGAATGACACACTTGAGTTGATCAATGTAATATAAGTGGGGTTGATGTATGTGTATCCCTTCTAGGCAGTGTGTTTAAGAACCACTGAGAGACTGCAGTGAATAGTGCCACACTGGCTGACTAAGTTGGACATGTACCTTATTTTGTGTTAAGCTACAGTGATTGATGGAAACACTGTGGAGTGGAGATGAGAGGTGAGATATTAGTATTTGAGGTAGAGGTTAAGAGATGTGGGAAGAAACTAACTTATTAGTAATGGAGAATGTGTCAGTGAGTAGCAGAAGATGCTAGAGGGGTAGGTGAGACAAGATCTTAAAGGACCTTATATGTCTTGCTAAGGAGTCTTGGAATGTGGACACATTTTAAGTATGGGAGTGGCATAATCTGTTTTGTATTTTAGCATAGTGATCCTGGCATCTGATCAGGAGGTGAATTGAAAGGACAGGCTGTAAGTCGACTGCTGCCACAACCCAGGTAAAAATGATCTTCTGAACTAAGGTAGCCGTGAGAACAATAAATAAGGAAGCAAATAAACTTTGTGATTGAGGGTATGCAAGGGAAGTGTAGGAAATGAAGTTACCTAGGATCACTTTCAGGCTTCTAAATTAGGTGGTTGGGAAAAAGGCAATGCTATTTTACAGATGTTGTGAATAGTCAAGGGGAATCAGTTCCCAGAGCAAAGTTTAAACATGTACATGCTAGTCATCTAATAAGACTGAGCATCCGGGATGTATAAGCAGGATGGATGAACAGATCTGCAGTGTAGAGTCAGGGCTGAGATAAGTATTTGGGAATCTACACATTGAAAGTGAACTTTGGAGCAATGAACAAAAATGAAATCCCCTAGCAAGGAGAAGAAAAGTGGTTCAAGGGTAAAAACCTGAGATAATTCATTATCATTTTTAGGGTCAAAAACTCCCCCCAAAACCAAAGTTAAATATGACAATCGATTAACACATCCACTTCTGATTTTCCTTAGCAAAACAAACCCTTTATTGAAACATCAATAAAATAATAAAATTCCAGCTTTGAAGTCAGGAGAATGAAACACAATAGAAAATAGAAATATAAGGAAAAGAAATTCTAGGCATTTTTTAGGTTACAGAATTCTCTATTTTCTGACCTATTGAGAATATGAAATTTATTTTGAACCTGTGTTTTAGGTGGTGAATTATAGATTGAGATGAATAAAATAAACATGATTGCTGCCTCTATTAATATATGTCTAGGTGGGTGCATGATGGGGGAAGGTAGAAAAAATGATAAAGCCACGGTGATCATACAAATAGAATATTATAGCTGTGAAATTCTAGGGAAGGTTATCTTAAGGAGAGTTAGAACTTTTATCTGTGATTGAGGTGGGCTCTCTGCTCTCTTCCCAAGTGGGCCCTTTTTCCCTTAGAAGCAGCTTGGAACAGGGAGAGCTATCCTTAAGTTACCTACTGTACTACTTGGGATGTTTCCATCCCACATTTACTCACACATGTTAGGAAGAAAAGCTTTTCTCATTTGCATGTTCATTATGCCTTCTAATCATAACAATGGGTTGAAAAATGCACAAAGTGTATGTATAACATATTTATTATCAATACTAGCCAAGTCACTAAAAGAAATAATTTTTTTGTGAGATCTATTTTTTCCTCAAATGCTTCTTATTATTTTATGCACTACTACTCAAGTTCTTTTCTTTGTGAAGTTACTTTATTTGGGAGGTACAATTCCCTCCCAAACTCTTCCCCAAATCTTTCTCCAAGTAAAACTAACTGAGATGACCTTAACTAGTAATTATGGGTTTCACAGCATATGTAATATTATTAAGGTGGGACTCCCATTGCCAAAAGTGACATGTTCATAGTTAAGCTTTTACTTAAATTGTCACTCTTCAGTGAAGTTTACACTGTCTTCTTGGTGCTCCTCATTCCTGGAGATTAAAGAATGCAAAATATTCTATCCATATTGTATGTTCCAATAGAATATACAATTTTCCCCTTCTCTCTACATTGTCTATGTTTTTAAATGATCTTATTCATTTTAATGTTGTCTTGTGTAACTCATTTATTTATATAACATAAAATTTAACATTTTATGTAACTCATGTCTTCACTACAACTTTGAGGCCTTCCACTATTCCAATTAAAAGATTTGCTCTGTTCCAGACTGACCATGCAACAGTTACCACTGAATTTGGGGTTACAGATATCGCTAATACACACAAGTAACTTCTTTCTATTTTTTTAAATCAAGTTACTCTATATAGATTATTTCTTTAGAGGAGATTGTTATTAATTGTAGTGGACAACTTTTGGTTTTATGGGTTCATCATCACTAATTTGGATCTCAGCCCAGATTGTAGTGGAGAGGATTACCTTCTACCCCTCTGCATAGTGTTAAGGGGACTGCATCTTAGGGTAATATTATAGCGAAGTGCCTTCCTTATGGCAGAAACCAACACAATATTGTAAAGCAATTAACCTCCAATTAAAAATAAGTTAATTTTTTTAAAAATGCCTTCCTAATGTACCTAAAGTCAGTTGAAATACCTTCTTCCAGGGGCTAATGCCAGCTGAAAAAGAATATGTTCCACTCATACCCTGCAATTACATTTTTTTTTAATTACAGTTTTATTGATACAGTACTCGCTTAACATAAAATATACCTTTAAGTGTACCATTTAGAGGTTTTAGGATATTCATATAATTTTGCAGCCATCAGCATTGACTAATTTTAGAACATTTTCATCCCTCCTAAATGAAATCCTCAAACCACCCCTTAGCAGTTCATTCTTACCCCTTTCTCTCCACCACCCTCTGACAGCTACTAATCTATTTTCTACCTCTATATATTTGCCTAGTATGAGCATTTCCTACTATATGTGGTCTTTGGTGCTCCTTTCCCCTAGCATGTTTTCAGGATTCATGTATGCTATAACATGCCATTACTTTATACTGTTCTACTGGTGAACGGTGTTCCATTGTATGGATGCACCACACTTGTTCATCTATTCATCAATTGATGGACTTTTAGGTTACTTCTATGTATTGAATATTACAGATGATGCTGCTTTGAACATTTCTTTATAAGTTTTAGTGTGGACATAAGTTTTTATTTTTCTTGGGTATATACCTAAGAGTGGAATTGGTGGGCCATATGACAACTTGAGTTTAACTCTTGGAGAAATTGCCAGTTTTCCAAAGTGGCTGTACCAACTGACATACCAACCAGCAATAGATGGAGATTCCAATTTCGCTACAACATTCTCAGTTCTTCCTATGCTTTTTAAAATTAATCAACTAATCAAATAATTTTATTATTGGAATATAATAGCCTGACAATGTTGTGTTTCCGCCATACAATGAAGTGAATGAGCTATAATTTATGTATACATATATCCCCTCACTCATGAGCCTCCCTCTCATTCCACGCCTCTAGGTTATCACAGAGCACCGAACTAAGCTTCCTATGCTATACAGCAACTTCTTAACTAGCTATCAGTTTTACACATGATGGTGTATATAAGTCAATGCTACCCTCCCAGTTCATCTCATTCTCTCCTCTTCCCTCCCCATGTCCACATGTTCATTCTGTGTGTCCGTGTCTCTGATTCTGCCCTGCAAATGGGTTCATCTGTACCATTTTTCTAGGTGTATGCAATGGAATATGACTCTGCCATAATAAGGAACAAAACTAGGTCACTTGTATAGATGTGGTTGGACCTAGAGTCTGTCATACAGAGTGAAGTCAGAAAAAGAAAAATAAATACTGTATATTAACAAACATATACATATATATGGAATCTAGGAAAATGCTATACTTTTGAGAATAGCAGTCCTAGTGTGTGTGAAGTGACATCTTCTCATGGTTTTGATTTGCATTTTCTTAATGGCTAATGATGCTGAGACTCATAAAGATGAATAACTACCACAGGGTCACACAACTGGAGTTAGGGCTGGTATAGAAGAGGTGGCAAGAATACACAGAACTGTACAAAAAAGATCTTCACCACCAAGATAATCATGATGGTGTGATCACTCACCTAGAGCCAGACATCTTGGAATGTGAAGTCAAGTGGGCCTTAGGAAGCATCACTACGAACAAAGCTAGTGGAGGTGATGGCATTCCAGTTGAGCTATTTCAAATCCTAAATGATGATGCTGTGAAAGTGCTGCACTCAATATGCCAGCAAATCTGGAAAACTCAGCAGTGGCCACAGGACTGGAAAAGGTCAGTTTTCATTCCAATCCCAAAGAAAGGCAATGCCAAAAAATGCTCAAACTACCGCACAATTGCACTCATCTCACACTCAAGCAAAGTAACACTCAAAATTCTCCAAGCCAGGCTTCAGCAATACATGAACCATGAACTTCCAGATGTTCAAGCTGGTTTTAGAAAACGCAGAGGAACCAGAAATCAAATTGCCACCATCCAATGGATCATGGGAAAAGCAAGAGAGTTCCAGAAAAACATCTACTTATGCTTTATTGATTATGCCAAAGCCTTGGACTGTGTGGATCACAATAAACTGTGGAAAATTCTGCAAGAGACGGGAATACCAGACCACCTGACCTGTCTCTTAAGAAACCTATATGCAGGTCAAGAAGCAACAGTTAGAACTGGACATGGAACAACAGACTGATTCCAAATCAGAAAAGGAGTATATCAAGGCTGTATATTGTCACCCTGCTTATTTAACTTCTATGCAGAGTACATCATGAGAAACGCTGGGCTGGAAGGAGCACAAGCTGGAATCAAGATTGCCAG
Organism: Oryx dammah; assembly: GCF_014754425.2. Taxonomy (NCBI): domain Eukaryota; kingdom Metazoa; phylum Chordata; class Mammalia; order Artiodactyla; family Bovidae; genus Oryx; species Oryx dammah. Next base: position 34,308,004 of record NW_024070189.1, read on the forward strand.
GAGAAATATCAATAACCTCAGATATGCAGATGACACCACCCTTATGGCAGAAAGTGAAGCGGAACTAAAAAGCCTCTTGATGAAAGTGAAAGAGGAGAGTGAAAAAGTTGGCTTAAAGCTCAATATTCAGAAAACAAAGATCTTGGCATCTGGTCCCATCACTTCATGGGAAATGATGGGGAAACACTGGAAACAGTGTCAGACTTTATTTTTGTGGGCTCCAAAATCACTGCAGATGGTGACTGCAGCCATGAAATTAAAAGACGCTTACTCCTTGGAAGAAAAGTTATGACCAACCTAGATAGCATGTTGAAAAGCAGAGACATTACTTTGCCAACATAGGTCCGCCTAGTCAAGGCTATGGTTTTTCCTGTGGTCATGTATGGATGTGAGGGTTGGACTGTGAAGAAGGCTGAGTGCCGAAGAATTGATGCTTTTGAACTGTGGTGTTGCAAGGAGATCCAACCAGTCCCTTCTGAAGGAGATCAGCCCTGGGATTTCTTTGGAAGGAATGATGCTAAAGCTGAAGCTCCAGTACTTTGGCCACCTCATGCGAAGAGTTGACTCATTGGAAGAGACTCTGATGCTGGGAGGGATTAGGGGCAGGAGGAGAAAGGGACGACAGAGGGTGAGATGGCTCGATGGCATCACCGACTCAGTGGACGTGAATCTGAGTGAACTCCAGGAGTTGGTGATGGACAGGAAGGCCTGGCGTGCTGCCAGTCATGGGATTACAGAGTCGGACACAACTGAGCAACTGAATTGAACTGAATGATGCTGAGAATCTTTTCATATTCTTATTTTCCCTTTGTGTATTTCTGGAGAAATATTTATAAAAACCATTTGTCCAGTTTTTAGTTGGCTTTATTTATCTTTTAGTTGCTGAGCTGGGAGTATTCTTTATATACTCTGGACATGACTCCTTAACAGATACATGACTTTTCTCTATTTTCTGTGTTATCTTTTCAACTTGTGGCTGTTCTTTAAAAGTCAAACTTTTCATAAGGCCAATTTATTTGTTTGTTTTTTTTTTTTACTTTTGTGTGTCATATCTAAGAATCGATTGCTTAACCTAAAATCACAGATTTATAAAAGTATTTTTCTCTTAAGAGTTTTATAATTTTCTCACTTAAATTTAGGCCCTTGATACACTTTGAGATAATATATGTGTATGGTCTATGATGTGTCCAATTTTATACTTTGCGTGCACATATTAAGTTGTCCAAACACTAAAAAAAAAAAAAAGGAAAAAACACCCTGATTCTTTCCCCACTAATATTCTTTGCATCACTGTCAAAAGTCAACTGACTATAAATGGGAAGGTTTATTTCAAACACTTGAAACTATTTCATTGACCTGTGCGATGCTTAGTCACTTAGCCGTGACTGACTGTTTTGACCCCATGGACTGCAGTCCCCAGGCTTCTCTGTCCATGGGGATTCTCCAGGCAAGAATACTGGAGTGGATTGCCATGACCTCCTCCAGGGAATCTTCCAACCCAGGGACTGAACCCAGGGATTGAACTCCTGCATTACAGGCAGATTCTTTACCATCTGAGCCACCATGGAAGCCCAAGAATACTAGAGTGGGTATCCTGTCCCATCTCCAGGGGATCTTCCTGACCAGGAATCGAACCAGGGTCTCCTGCATTGCAGGTGGATTCTTACCAGCTGAGCTACCAGGGAAGCCCTCATTGACCTGTATATCTATACATATGCCAGTAACACACTGTCCTGATTACTGTAGCTTTGTAGCCAATTTTGAAATTGGAATATGTGAATCATCCACTTGCTTATTTTTCTGCAAGATTGTTTTGTCTATTTGAGTTCCCTTGCATTTTCATATAAGCTTTAGTATCAGCTAGACATTATCTGTTTAAAAAAATGGCAGAAGTATTTTTAATCTGAAAGTCAGTTTGGAGAGTATTGCCAGCTTAACAAAATTATACCTTTTGAGTCATAAGCATGGGATGTCTTTCAACGTACATAGGTCCTTGTTAAGACTTCATAATTTCTGTGGGTTTTTTTTAAGTATACAAATTTTCACTTAAATTCTTAAATATTTCAATGCTATTGTAAATTTTTAATTCATTTTTGGATAGTCAGTTGCAAGCATGTAGAAGTACTTTTGAGTTTTTTCCCCCTGCAACTTTGCTGAACTTGTTTTTCAGTTCCAATAGCAGTTTAATGGGTTCCTTAGGATTTTCTATAAACAAAATCATGTCATCTGCATAGAATTTTATTTCTTCCTTTTTGATCCTTATTTATTTATCTTTCTTAGTCATCAGTGGTAGAATTTTCTGTATATTGTAGGAAAAGAGTGATGTGAATAGAAATTTTTCTCTTGTTCATGATCTTTGATGGAAAACATTCAGTCTGCTACTGCTAAGTATAATGTTAACTGTATTTTTTTGTTTGTTTGTTTTTAGTATTATAGATGCCCTTTTTTAGGTTCAAATTCCCCTCTATCCCTCATAGGTTGAGAGTGTTTATCATGAAAGAATGATCAATTTTCTCAATGCTTTTTCAGAATTTATTAGATTCTGTTGTTTATGTCTTTGGTATACTGTTAACATAGTGTATTACATTGATTAACTTTTCAGATGCTAAAGCAACATTACACTCATGGGACATAGTCTAATTGGTCACAGTATATAATCATTTTTATATTTGCTGAATTTGGTTTGCTATTATTTTCTTAAGGACTTTGAATCCATGTTTAAAGGAGATGTCTCTGACTGGTTCTGGTTTTAGGTTCCCATAGAAGGAGTTGGAATTTTTTTCTAATTTTATAAAAGTTTTATGGAGGATCGGTATTATTTCTTTTTTGTTTATTTGTTTATTTTGGCTATGCCATGCCACTGGTGGAATCTTAGTTCCCTGACCAGGGATTGAACCCAGGCCTTTGGCAATGAGAGTGCAGGATCCTAACCACTGAACCAACAGGAAATATCCTGGTTCTTTAATTGCCCAGTAGAATTCACTAGTAACCAATTTTGACTTGAGATTTTCTTAGTGTTTTAGGACAAACTCAACTTTTAAAAATTAATTGGCCTGTTTATTCAGATCTTCAATTAGTTCTTGAGTTAGTTTCAATAGTTTGTGTCTTGCTCAGAAACTGTCAGTTTCTTGGAGACTATCTAATTTTTGGAAAACACTTTCATAGTATTTTCTTAAAATAAATTTTACTAGCATTTATGTCATCTTTTAATCTCCAAGTTTAGTAATTCAGTTCTTTTATTTTTCTTGCTCAGTCAAGCTAAAGATTTGAAAATTTATTAATCTATTTAAAGAATGGTTTTGGTTTTGTTGATTTTCTGTTGTTATTCTATTCTCTACTTCATTTATTTCTTCCCTAATCTTTATTATTTCCTTCCACTTCCTTTGGGTTTAGTTTGTTCCTGTTGTTCTAGTTTTTCAAAATAAAAGATTGTGTTAAAATTTGATACCTTTCTCTTTTTATATACATAGACATGTATATCTATAAATTTTCCTCTAGGAGTTGCTTTAGCTGAATCCCAGTACTTTGGTAAGTTGTGTTTTTTTTTTTACTTATCAAAAGATATTTTCCAATGTGATTTCTTCTTTCACCAGTTAGCTATTAATATATGATTGTGTTGTCTAATTGGGGCATATTACTGAGTTTTCCTTCTGTTATTGACCTCTAATTTTATTCCATTGTGATTAGAAAACATATTTTATGATTAAATTTTTTACTTTGGATTGTTTTATGGCCTAACAGATAATGTTTTTGGAGAATGTTTCATGTTCATTTAAAAAGAGTATGTAGTCTGCCATTGCTGGGTGGAGTGTTCTAGAGATTTCTACTAGGTCTGATTAATTTATAATGTGGTTAAAGTTCCTTATTCCTTCATTGGTCTTCTGCCTACTTGTTCTATCCATTTTTGAAAACAGAGTTTTGAAGTATTCAACTATTATTTTTGAATCAAACCTTTCTCCTCCTAATATTGTCAGATTTTGCTTAATTTCTCTTTTTAACTGCAGATACACTTATAATTGTTGGTCTTCTTGGCATATAGGCTCTTAAAAATCATTGTAAAATGTCCTTTTTCTCTAGTAGCAGTTTGCTTTAAATTCTGTTATGTCTAATATTAGTATAGCCACTCTAGTTCTCCTTTGGTTATTGTTGCATGGCATATATTTTTTCCATCTTTTACTCAACTTACTGAATACAAAATGTGTCACTTATAGGTTGCACTTAGTTGGAATATGGTTTTTTCTTTGTATGCTTTTAAAATCTCTGCCTTTTGGTTAGAATGTGTTATCTATTATGTTTAATAAAATTACTAATGTAAAGTTTATTGCTTCCTTTTTTACTGTTTTTTTACAAGTTACTTTTTTTTTAGTGTCTGTCCTGGGAATTAAAGGTAACTATTAAAGGATACTAGTTTGGATTAATACAAAGTAAATTCTGCTGCTACTGCTGCTAAGTTGCTTCAGTCATGTCCGACTCTGTGTGACCCCGTAGACGGCAGCCCACCAGGCTCCCCCGTTCCTGGGATTCTCCAGGCAAGAACACTGGAGTGGGTTGCCATTTCCTTCTCCAATGCATGAAAGTGAAAAGTGAAAGTGATGTCACTCAGTCGTGCCTGACTCTTAGTGACCCCATGGACTGCAGCCTACCAGGCTCCTCCGTCCATGGGATTTTCCAGGCAAGAGTACTGGAGTGGGTTGCATTGCTTTCTCAAGGATTCTAGTTTGGATTAATACAAAATAAATTCTAATAGTATATAAAAACTTTGCTCCCACATGGCTTCTGTTTCTTGGTGCTATAATTTTCATACAAATTATGCCTTTGTGTAATAGAATCTTATAAATACAATTTTAATACTATTACTCTATTCCCTGTGCCATTATGTTTTAGATCAGATAGAAGTAAAAAAGAATTAAAAACACAACTACATCTGTACTGTTCTTTATATTTACTTATGCAGTTACCTTTCCCAGATTCTTTATTTCACTGTGTGGATTCAAGTTACTGTTTAGTGTCCTTTCATTTCAGAGCAAAGGTCTTCACTTTGTATCTTTTATGTGGTACCTATTCTAGTAATGAAATCTTTTTTAAAAAAAATTTTAGTCTCAGAAATTCTTAAATTTTCTTGCATTGTATAAACATAGTTTTACTTTATATAGAGCTTTTCATTGATTGTATTTTTCTTACAAGACTTTTTTTTTTTTTTTTTTTTAAGACTTTCTAGTATGCTCCTCCTTGGAGAAGGAAATGGGAACACTCAGCAGTAGCAGTATGCTCCTCCATTACCTTCTGAGCTCTATGGTTTTTGATGAGAAGTTAGCTGTTAATCTTACTGAGGATCCTTATATGTGATACATCACTTTAACCTTCTTTCAAAATCCTCTTTCTCTTTTTCTTTTAGTAGTTGATTTTGCTGTAGCCAGATGTTGATTTTTTTTTTTTAAGTTTATCTTACTTGAAGTATTTTGAGCTCCTGGTATGTGTAGATTAATATTTTATATCAAATTTGGGAAGTTTGGGGCTATTATTTCTTCAAATAGGCTTTCTGCTCTTTTTTTTTTTTTTTTCCCCTCTCCTCTCCTTTTGGAATTCCTGCTATGCATATGTTGGTATGTTAGATGGTGTCACACAAGTCTTTGAAGCTCTACTAATTTTTCTTTATTCTGTTTTCTTTCTGTGATCAGATTTGGTGATGTCCATTGACTTATTCCTGTTTTTCAGTTTCTTCTGCTGATGCTAAAATCTTTTTAGTCTTTCTAGTGAGTTTTTCATTTTCAATGTTTTTTTAATTTTAGAATTTCCAGTAAAAATAATTTATTTCATATTTTCCATTTGGTGAAATATCATTATCATTCTTAACTTTAGCTGTTTATATATGATTCTGTTAATTTCTTGAACATATTTATAATAGCTTATATAGAGTTTTTTCTCTGGTGTTCAAAATTTAGACTTCCTCAAGGACAGATTTTATTGACCTATTTTTTTTTCTCTATATATGTGCCTTACTTTCTTCTTTATTTATTTGTTAATTTTTTATTGGGAACTGGATTTTTAAAATAATATGGAAACTACTCTCTCCACTACATAACTCCCCAGCACTATGGCTTGTTGTTGTTACTTTTTGTTGTTACTGCTGGTTTATTTAGTGAGTTTTTCAGTAAGTGCCTGAAAAGTCAGATTCTTGGTTAGATGTGGCCATTAAGGTCTCTGATTAGGAAGCTCTATAGATCTCAAGTAAATATGCCTGTCATTATTTGCCAACGAGCTCTGTGTGTGTGAGATCACACATTCAGTGTGCCAGCAGTTCAAAATTATGCCTTACCTTTACTCTCTGCATATACAGAGCTCAAGGTCAACAAAAGCTAATATATTAGGATCTTAATTGGTCTTTCCTTGGCACACGCTCCACTGTGCACATGTGCGGAGTGCATCCCCAGGGAGATGTTAGAGATTTTCAAAGTCACTTACAGGCATCTCATTCCTCCGACTTTTTTTCTTTTTTCTTTTTCTTTTTTTTTGCCAATCTCTCCCTCTCTATCTGTTTGTTTGTTTTTAAGACTATCTGTTCATTATAAATGGGTGTAAGTCAGGTATAGCCCATGGATGAGATACCTATGCAAGCTATGGGAAGGGAGCAAGAATCTTCCATGCCTTTTCCAGGAACTCTGCTCTCTCCACATCTCCAAGTGTTCCAACATGGACGTCCTTTCAACCCAGTCCTTTGGGGTTTTTTGGAGCCTTCACTATAAAGACATTGATTAAATCAGTGGCCATTGTCATTGGACCTCAAGCACCAGCCCCACTCCCCTCTACGGAGTTTGGGAATTGGGGACTGGAAATTCCAACCTTCTAATCACAGTGTTGCTTCTCCTGGTGACAAGGCACATTCTAGATGCTTTCCAAGGGTTATCTCATTAACATAACAAAAGACACCTTGAAGGTCCTCCTCAATAAGGGTTTTAGGAGCTCACTCCCTGAAACTGGGATGAAGACCAATTATATACACCTCTTTGTGTATGTGTGTGTGTATGGTTTTTTTGTTGGTTTTTAATTTTTATTGGAGTACACCTACTTTACAGTGTGTTAGTTTTTACTGTCCAACAAAGCAAACCAGCTCTGCTGTTCAGTCGCTAAGTAGTATTGGCTCTTTCAACCCCATGGACCGCAGCATGCCAGGCTTCCCTGTTCTACACCATCTCCTGGAATTTGCTTAAACTCATCTCCATGGAGCCAGTGATGGCATCCAACCATCTCATCATCTGTTGCCCCATTCTCCTCCTGCCTTCCATCTTTCCCAGTGTCAGGCTCCTTTCCAGTGAGTTGGCTTTTCACATAAGGAGCTTCAGCTTCAGCACCAGTCCTGCCAGTGAATATGCAGGGTTGATTGCCTTTTTGATTGACTGGTTTGATCTCCTTGCTGACCAAGGGACTCTCAAAAATCTCCAGCACCGCAGTTCAAAACATCAATTCTTCAGTGCTCAGCCTTCTTTATGGTCCAACTCTCACATCCATACATCTGTACATGACTACTGGGAAAACCATAGCTTTGACTATACAGACCTTTGGAGACAAAGTGATGTCTCTGCTTTTTAATATGCTATCTAGTTTTGTCATAACTTCTCTTTCAAGGAACAAGTGTCTTATTTTCATGGCTGAAGTCACTGTCCACAGTGATTTTGGAGCCCAAGAAAATAAAATCGGTCACTATTTCCATGTTTTCCCCATCTATCTGCCATGAAGTGTTGAGACTGGATGCCATGATTTTGGTTTTCAGAGTGTTGAGTTTTAAGCCAGCATTTTCACTCTGCCTTTTTCCATTTTATCAAGAGGTGCTCTCCTGCTGCTGCTTCTGCTAAGTCACTTCACTCGTGTCTGACTCTGTGCAATCACATAGACGGCAGGCCACTAGGCTACTCTGTCCCTGGGATTCTCCAGACGAGAATATTGGAGTGGGTTGCCATTTCCTTCTCCAATGCATGAAAGTTAAAAGTGAAAGTGAAGAAGTTGTTCAGTCCTGTCTGACTCTTAGTGACCCCATGGACTGCAGCCTACCAAGGTCCTCTGTCCATGGGATTTTCCAGGCAAGAGTACTGGAGTGGGTTGCCATTACCTTCTCCAAGAGACCCTCAGTTCCTCTTTACTTTCTGCTAATAGAATGGTATCATGAGCATATCTGAGGTTGTTGATATTTCTCCTGGGATATCTTGATTCCAGCTTGTGAATTTCCAGCCTGTTTTTTTTCATGATGTACTATGAATATAAGTCGAAAAAAAAAAAAGCAGGGTGACAATATACAGCCTTGACATACTCCTTCCCCAAGTTTGAACCAGTCCATTGTGCCATGTTCAGTTGTAAATGTTGCTTCTTTCTCCTGCATATAGGTTTCCCAGGAGAGAGGTGAGGTCTGGTATTTCCATCTCTAAGGATTTCCCACAGTTTGTTGTGAGCCACCAGGGCTTCCCTTGTTGCACAGTTGATAAAAGAATCTGCCTGCAAAGCAGGAGACCTGGGTTTTGAAGATCCCTTGGAGAAGGGAACAGTTACCCACTCCAGTATTCTGGTCTGGAGAATTCCATGGACTATATAGTCCATGGGGTTACCAAGAGCTGAACACAACTGAAGGACTTGCACTTTCTCTACTTTCACACAGTAAAAGGCTTGCAAATAATCAATGAAGCAGAAGTAGACTTTTTTTTTTTAATCCCTTGCTTTTTCTATGATCCAGCAGATGTTAGCAAATTGATCTTTGGTTCCTCTGCCTTTTCTAAATCCAACTCGTATATCTGAAAGTTCCAGGTTCAAGTACTATTGAAGCCAACTTGAAGGATTTTGAACATTACCATGCTCTTTGGCCATTACTAAGTTTTCCAAATTTGCTGACGTATTGAGTGCAGCACTTGAACAGCATTATCTTTTAGGGTTTAAAATTGCTGAGCTGTAATTCCAGCACCTCCACTAGCTTTGTTTGTAGTGATGCTTCCAAAGGCTCACTTTACTTCACATTCCAGGATATCTGGCTCTAGGTGAGTGACCACACCATCATGGTTATCCAGGTCATTAAGACTTTGTACAGTTCTTCAGTGTATTTTTGCCATCTCTTCTTAGTATCTTCTGCTTCTGTTAGGTTCTTGCTGTTTCTTTCCTTTATTGTGCTCATCTGCATGAAATGTTCCCTTGGTATCTCCACTTTTCTTGAAGAGATTTCTAGTCTTTCTCATTCTTTTGTTTTCCTCTATTTCTGTGCATTGTTCACTTAAGAAGGCTTTCTTCTCTCTCCTTGCTATTCTCTGGAACTCTGCATTCGGTTGGGTATATCTTTCCCTTTCCCCTTTGCCTTTTGCTTCTCTTCTCTTCTCAGATATTCATAAGGTTTCCTCAGACAACTACCTTTCCATCTTGCATTTCTTTTTATTTGGGATGGTTTTGGTCACCACCTCCAATGGTACAGTGTTATGAACCTCTGCCATAATTCTTCAGGCACTCTGTCTATCAGATCTAATCCTTTGAATTTATTTGTCACTCCCACTGTATAATCATAGGGGGTTTGATTTAGGTCATACCTGAATGGCCTAGTGTTTTTCCCTACTTTCTTCTACATAAGTATAAATTTTGCAATAAGGAGGTCTTTGTTGGATATCTTTTCCATTTAGGTCACCACAGAGCATTGAGTAGAGTTTCCTTTGCTATACAGTAGGTTCTAATTAGTTATCTCTTTTATTCACAGTATCAAGAGCCTATATATGCCAATCCCAATCCCCCCATTCACCCCACCCCCTCCTTCCCTCTTGGTATCCATACATTTGTTCTCTATGCATCTGTTTTTTTCTGTTCTCTGTTTGTTTCTGCTTTGGAAATAAGATCATCTATACCAATTTCTTGCTCCTTGGAAGAATAACTATCACAAACCTAGACAGCATATTAAAAAGCAGAGACATTACTTTGCTGACAAAAGTCCGTATAGTTGAAGCTACAGTTTTCCAGTAGTCATGAATAGACGTATGGATGTGAGAGTTGGACCATAAAGAAGGTTGAGCACCTAAGAACTGATACTTTTGAACTGTGGTTGGAGAAGACTCTTGAGAGTCCCTTGTAATTGTTGGTTGTTTATCTTATATATAGTAGTATGGGTTAGTTTATCCCAAGCTCTTGATTTATCCACCCCTTCAGTGTTTCCCTTTTGGCAACCAGAAGTTTGTTTTTTAAGTCTGTGAGTCTGTTTCTGTTTTGTAAATAAGTTCACTTGTATCATATCATTTTTAGCTTCCACATGTAATCAATATCATATGATACTTGGCCATTTGTAAATAATGCTGCAGTGTACATTGGGATGCATATCTTTTCAAATTATGTCTTTTTCTCCAGATAAATGCCCAACAGTGAAACTGCTAGATCATATGGTAGTTCTATTTTTAGTTTAAGGAACCTCCATACTGTTCTCCATGGAGAAGGCAATGACACCCCACTCCAGTACTCTCACCTGGAAAATCCCATGGACGGAGGAGCCTGGTGGGCTGCAGTCCATGGGCTCACTTAAGAGTTGGGCACGACTGAGCGACTTCACTTTCACTTTTCACTTTCATGCATTGGAGAAGGAAATGGCAACCCACTCCAGTGTTCTTGCCTGGAGAATTCCGGGGACAGGGGAGCCTGGTGGGCTGCTGTCTATGGGGTCACACAGAGTCGGACACGACTGAAGTGACTTAGCAGCAGCAGCTGCATACTGTTCTCTGTAGTGGTTGTACCAATTTATACTCCCACTGACAGTATAGGAAGGTTCCCTTTTCTCCACACCCTCTCCAGAATTTATTGTTTGTAGACTTTTTGATGATGGTCTTTCTTACTGGTGTGAAGTGATACCTTGTTATAGTTCTGATTTTCTTTTCTCTGATAATTAGTGATGCTGAGCATCTTTTCATGTACTTTTTGGCCATCTGTATGTCTTCTTTGGAGAAATGTCTGTTTAGATCTTCTGCTCATTTTTTTTTACTCTTTTTTGTTTTGTTTTGGACACAGCTGCTTGAGATGTTTGTATATTTTAGAGATTAATCCTTTGTAGGTCACATTGTTTGCAAATATTTTCTCCCATTCTGTGGGTTGTCTTTTTGTATATGGTTTCATTGCTGTGCAAAAGCTTTTAAGTTTAATTAGGTCTCATTTGTTTAATTTTTGTTTTTGTTTTCTTAAGGAGGTGTATCCAAAAGGATATTGTTGCAATTTATGTCAAAGAGTACTCTGCTTATGTTGTCCTCTAAGAGTTTTATAATGTTCAGTTTTACATTTAGGTCTTTAATCCATTTTGAATTTATTTTTGTATATGGGATTTGGAAAAGGTTCTAATTTTATTCTTTTGCAAGTAGCTGTCCAGTTTTCCCTGCACCACTAATTGACAAGACTGTCTTTTCACTACTGTATATTCTCACCTAATTTGTCATAGAGTAATTGCCCATAGGTATATGGGTTTATCTCTGGGCTTTCTATCTTGTCCATTTATCTATATTTCTGTTTTTGTATACCACAGTGTCTTGATGACAGTAGCTTTATAGTATAGTTTGTAGTCAAGGATCCTGATTCCTCCAGCTCTCTTGCCCAAACTGGTATTACAATCTCAGGCAGTTACAGCATGAAACAATTGTTACTGCTTGTTTTTCAGTGCTGTTCTGGGAATAGGGTTTTCCCCACTGAGTCAGTTCAAAGATAAACCCTCTGAATTTGAATTTTCAAAGAGCTTCCAGAAAGGTCAAAATATTGATAGCTATTTGGGGATAAAACTTTTTGAGACACTCCAAAACCATTCTGTTTTCTCTGGGAGCTACTAGTCTGCTATTTTTCACAGAAACCTTGGTTTCAAGGTTTTCAAGGCTACAACAGAGTTATGAAGAAGAGAATGTGAAGAGAGCAAGTTAAAGCACCATAGACCTTGCTGTTCTTACCATCTCAGACATTTTTCTTAAGTAAATGCTCCTCAGATTAATCCTTTGTTTAATTTCCAGAGCTCTGGAAAAATGGACTTCGACCAATTTTGCCATGCCTTCATTGTTTTAAAGGAGGATCTGGCTTTTGGAGGTTTGCTGCTGCTGTTGCTCCTAAGTCGCTTCAGTCGTGTCCGACTCTGTGCGACCCCATAGCCGGCAGCCCACCAGGCTCCGCCATCCCTGGGATTCTCCAGGCAAGAACACTGGAGTGGGTTGCCATTTCCTTCTCCAATGCATGCAAGTGAAAAGTGAAAGTGAAGTCCCTCAGTCGTGCCCAACTCTTAGCGACCCCATGGACTGCAGCCCACCCAGGCTCCTCCGTCCATGGGATTTTCCAGGCAAGAGTACTGGAGTGGGTTACCATTACCATTATAGAAATGCTCTGTTCCCCATGACTACTTCTGCTAAGAAATGAAGAATTGATGATAGTCCATCCTCTGCAAAAATAACAGAATATTGAATTCTGTTTATCCTCACTCTGGGTCTTTTTATTTCTAGAAGGATCTATCTCTTCTTTCCTCTCTCCTCCAACACATTTTATTAAGATAAAAATTTTATATATTCAAGGCATATAGTGTGATGATTAAATATACATTTTCACAGTAAAGGGATTACTACAGTCAAACTTATTTATATCTTCTCATCTAGTTACCCTTTTAATTGTTGTAATAAAAAGCACCTGAAATCTACTCTCTTAGCATATTTCCAGTGTTCAATACAATATTATTAACTATAGTCATATACTATACATCAAATCTCTAGACTTATTCATTTTCTATAATTGTTACTTTGTACCCTTTGACCATCTCTGTGTTTCCCCCACCTCCCAGCTTTTGGTAACCATCATTCTATTCGCTACTTATATATTCAAGAATTTTACATTTCATGTATAAGTGAGGTCATGAGGTTTTTTTCTTGTCTAACTTATTACAAAGTTTTAAAATATGTACAAAAGAAGCTATCTTTGTCATGTTTGGTTTTTCCTTTAACGTTTCTGACAGTGATTATTTAGAAAGTCTACTTTGAAAATTATTACAAAATTTAAACCTTTGTAATGTAGTTAAATAAGTATTTACTGACAGAGAATTTTAGTCCCCTCTGGGGGAATTCTCTGATTCTCATTTGTAAAAACATAAGACATTAAATTATAAGCCAATATTATTATTCATTATTATAACCAATAAAATTAAGAAACAATATAGATTTTAAAATTGGATAGGTGATTATAATAAATAAACACATTTGTTAATTTTGTGATATATTCCCTTAGCAGTGAATTCATCTTTTCTGATCATTAGAATATAATTTAGTAAGCTAAGCTTATATATTTTATTTTTCTGGATACGTTTTCAGCTTTGTTTACTTGATGTCATAACAAGCTAAGTTAAGAATTCAAAAACTTCGTAATGAATACTAAGAATATTATGATGTGCCCAACAGTTTAATTTCTCATTGTTTCTTTGACTATCAATGTCATGGCATAAACCTTTTTTTAATCCACATAGCAAGAAATTTTTAAGTTGATTTAAAGTTTTCATCAGATTCTACCTGATGTTATTTATCCCTGACAATGAAAGCAGACAAGATATAATGTAAAATCAGTCCAACAATTGAGGAACGCTTAAGTTCGTATCTGATCTTTATGGTGATAAATGAGTAATAGATTATTTGTAGAAGCAGCAAGATTTTTAACTTTTTTTGAATTCTGTGCCCCTGTCTATAACATGCATCCACACAGGTGGATGAGATGTATAACAACTTAATGTGCAGGTGTTCAACATAACTTTTCCTTCTTTGACGAGGGCATATAAATTTTAGGAAAGATAAATACAAAAGAGGAAAGCTGATTATTTTGATAGATCATCTTTTGGGTAAAAGTGAAATTTGTAATAAATTATTTAAACATGTATGTTGGAATGAATTATATTCAAAGACTACTGGTCCCCAATTTCCATTAAGTCAACTCAACCGTTTATTTGTTTATATGTTTATTCAACAACAAATATTTACTGACTTGCCACTAAGGGCCAGAAATTGATGATACAGCAGTGTAGAAAATGAGTGGTTGTCACCCTCATGAAGCTGTATTCTAGTGGGAACATCTGAAAAGACAGGGCGATCTCCCCCAAATTATTAAGAGCAAATAATGATAGATTATTTTAAGCTCATAGAAAACATATAGAATGATGGCAGATAACCTCGAGAGGGTGTTTCAGGGACATAGAGGGGCTCCCTGTGAAGGTGACATCAGAATTAAGACCTGGAAAAAGGAAAGGAAGAGGCATACTCAGAACGGTTGTTGTTCAGTCACTAAGTCATGTCTTAACTCTGCGACCCCATGGACTGCAGCACGCCAGGCTTCTCTGTCCATCATCTCCCTGCGTTTGCTCAAACTCATCTTCATTGTGTCAGTGATGACATGCAACCATCTCATCCTCTGTCACACCCTTCTCTTCCTATCCTCAATCTTTCCCAGAATCAGAATCTTTTCCAGTGAGTCAACTCTTCACATCAGGTAGTCAAATACTGGATGGAGCTTCTGCTTCAGCATCAGTCCTTCCAATGAATATTCAGGGTTGATTTCCTTTAGGATGGACTAGTTTGATCTCCTTGCTGTCCAAGGGACTCTCAAGAGTCTTCTCCTATTCAAAACTGGAGAAGCACTTTCTAGGCATAGGGAAAGAAGAGTGCAAAGTCTCAAAAGTGGGAGATAATCCTGGCTTATTCAAGAAACAGAAAGGAGGCCAGAAGCACTGGTGCTTACACAAACCACTGGGTAAGTGACCTAAAAAGAAATTGATACTGGGTAGAAACCAGATTAGGCAGGGTCTTGTAACCAAAAGAGTTTGGATTTTGTCCTAAGTGCAGTGGAAAAGCAGTTGTGTGACTGGGTCTGATATGTTCTGTAAAGAGGATTCTGGCTGCTCTGTTGAGAACAGATTGGAAAAGGCCAAATATGCATGTATAGGGACATACCCACACATTCTACATGTTATGCCGCCAGAGGACTGTGAGAAATAGAAAAAGGGTGTTGGGACAGGTTCCTGTTATATGGTGGCAGATAAGCTTGTGACCTAATATGAGCCCCCCAAGGGTCTTTTTATCACCAGATGGTGGAGAGACCACATTTCCTCTCTGTGCTGCCTGCTTGGTCTCTGCACAGCAGCTGCCCAGAGACTCTAACAGCACATGGGGCTACACAAAGGGCCCTGGAGAGCAATGCCAGTTTGCCATACTCTAGGTAAGCTTTCTTGATCTGATTACTTTAATACACAAAGTATAGTTTCATATTCAGAATGTGAGATAGTCCACACTTAAAATACTCACTGCGTGAAATATCCAGTATTTAGAGACAATACATTTCACTACCATGAATGTTTTAATATATTTTGTGTAAATATAGTCTCTTGCTAGGTCATTTTTTTCATTTACATTTGTTATATTCCTTTGGTGTCAGGTTTCCTGTGTACATGGGTATTGACCATAAAGGATTATAATCCCTTGATAACTGATAACTACAATTTGAATCAGTTGATCCTTAATCATCTTTTCCTCCCTGCAGCGTTCACTCATTAATACACTGTGAGGTTTGAGAGCTAGAGTTTCATTGTCACATTGTGCTTCTTCAGAAATTGTAACAAATTAGAAGGCAAAAAGTGGAATGATTTTAGCCTTTAAGATGCAAGGTATTAACATGTTGAATTATTGTGAGTGAAGGACAACTATAGTACAGTAATTAGTGTGAGCCTTCTGTTTTGCATTTATCATCTTGAAAGATAGCAATAGAAAATAACAAGGACAACATTAAGAAAATCAATGGGAAAAAATTACAATCAATTACAGAAAAGGTTACTTTTTATTATATGAATTGAAACTGTATAGAGAAGTTCTTGGACTTCCTGTTTTGTTGCAAAGAGAGGATAGAATTGTTGATCCTGCCAAAATCTACTCCTTTATTTCATGGTTGCAAATACAGCCCTTGATATTCTGCTAGAAATTTGACAGTTATGGTTTTGCCAAGGTCGTTTGGGAACATTTGATGTCTTTCCCATATGTTGTTACAAGGCAACCGTAGAACACATCATATAAGAGCCAGGCTGGAAATGAGGTTCTAAGCAGAATCTGTTTGTTTTTATTTAAATATTTATAATACATAATGATTATTAATGTCCATTCTCTTTCCTGATCTGAGAATGATGGAGGGAGTGGTGCAAATTTAAGAGGCCAGGGTAACATCTGCAGACCAACTTAGAATCTAACTTTGCTTCTAGAAACCAGAAAACAAACAATAATCACTAAAAGAGAGCACTTTAAGAAGTCTAACATTAAATTGCTTCAGTTAATTTCCTGGAGGGTTTTTAGACCTTACTGTTGATTCACTACAAAGCTGTCATAATGTAGTGTAGCGAACTCCAGAGGTCTGAACAGGGTAAGGGAATCTGTCTTGTCTTGTAGATGATCTTTTCTGATCAGGGTGAAGTTGTTGGTGTTGGAGTGAGTGAGTGCTCATAATCCCTTGTGCTTTGTCTGGGTTTGCTTACGGAAGCTTTTATTGTTATTAATATTTAACATTGACTGAAGGCCAACAGTGCTCTAGGTGATGAATACAACATTGAGCTAGTTCTGATCTTTGTCCAACTGGATAATTTCCAATTATTCAACTAGGAAAGAGAACTTGCTCTATATAAATATTGAGGTAAATAAGACAATGTGAGGGAAAAAACAGGCATTTATATTCATCAGTCTATGACAAATCCTGATGAGCTCTCATTATATCTTAAAAAATAGTTAATTTTCTAAGAAAAAGATTTAATATTTCCTGTGGTTGGTCTTCTCAGCTGTTTGCATTTAAACATTTATTTTGGCATTACTAAGAATAATGTATTCTGAAGGTCATGTAATGAAATTACCATGTAACAAAATTTGATAAATTATTTGAGTTTAATTTATATAAATGTTCTTGGTTTTATGGATAACCATTCAGAAATGACCATTATATTCTCCAAATTTTTTGTTATTAACATTATATTAATCAAATATATTAGGCTATCTTATCTAAAACAAAGAAAAACTAATGCAAGCAAAAGATGCTATTTTTTCCCTAAGATTCTTCCTAGAGGCAGAAATTATTTTGCAGCCAAGACCTTAGGGTATATATATTGGTTCATCTACTTGCCCTCTGTGTTCAAAAAAGGGTTGATTTACATCCTGTCTTTTTCCAATTTGTTCCTCTAATTGATATAGCACTAGATGAGAGTAATCCATTAATAGCCATGAGTGTTGTTTTAAGGGAAGTGGATGCAGAACTCATTAAACTAAAAAACACAATGTGATGCATTTTATTTATTTATAGTTATCCTGAAAGAAATAAGTTGAAGGTGTCACTTATTAGGCTCCTGAGGCTTTGTGAATTTCTTTGACGTGTTTTGCATTTTAGGATTTTGCTGGCAAACACCTAGAAATTCCTTAGAGTGTTACATCTAAACCGTATGTTTCCAGTGTCTCTTTACTTGTGTGGTTTTTTTTTTTTTTTTGGAGGGGCATACTTTTAAGAACACTTGTCTTATGCTTTCTTAATTATGAGCCTTTAAGGAAAGAAGCTCTATCTTTCTCATCTGGTCTCTTTGTGTCTGGGCACATTGGGCACAAAAATATTTTTTGAATTTATTTGATTTTTCAGTTTGAATTTTATACTATTTGTTAGAAGAGCTCAGTGTTAGAAAATCTAACATCCACCATTAAAATTAGTTGGGGTCAAAAGTGATAAAGGATAGCATAAGCAAGAAAATTAGAAAGTAATTTTGTCTCAACTTATTTAAAAATTGTGTACAAAACACTATCTGGTGAATTATGTAATCCCATGAAGTAAACCTTATTCATTATACCAGTGATCATTTTTCTAAGTTAAAAATGAAAAAAATGAAAAAAATTCAACATGCTTGCTAAATAGAACACTAAAGAACAAACGGTTAAAAATTCAGATACTGTGCAAATTCCTTACCCATAGAAAACTTCAATTTATCACTGAATTTCTGGTCTTCTAATTGACACATATCTAAATTTTATTTTTTATATAAGAGATTGTATTATGCATACAGTTTTGACATATCTTTCTTACTTAGCATATTATTCTTTTTTCATGATATTAAATATTCTTTGTGGCATATTTTTATGTCTTAATGTTTAAGCATAATTTTATTAAAACAAATTTCCTTTATTTGGTATTTATATATTTTTGGAAGTGTCCTGTGTCAAAAACAATTTAATGATGAACATCTTTGTAACTAGATCTTTGTACATACCCTTCACTAGCAAAATACTTAAATATGCTCAAACACAGGTTTGTCACAATCACGGTGATTCATAAAATTGTTGAAATATGCATCTAAAGTAATGATTGCATTTTTTACTTTAGGGATGACAATTTATAATTATAAATGAGAGAAGTATTTACTTTAAAAATCACCTTGGACAGACAAATTTAATTTTGTAAGTTAATTTTCCCATCACAACATCTTGGTTGTCAACTTTAATTTCAAATTTCTAGCATGCACATGTGATCACTCTTCAGACATTAACCCATTGCCCACCAGGTGCCAAAAAAGTCCTGTTTTAGGAATAAGAAGATTATATCACCATGCTTGCCACTCAGTTTCATGGCAGTAGGTTCATTTACAGAAACAAGGTAAACTTGGAGACACAGAGCATAGATAAACCTTCATTTTATAGCAGTCTTTGTAAGTATATGTCAAAAAGAAATTGATAGTAAGTAAAGAAATGAAGTAATCATAAATGACAAGTTGCAAAATAATAGATGAAGGGAAAGACTAAGCTCATAATATGTGCTAAAAAATTTAGATCATCACTACTGCTAGACAGTAATGTCTTTCTGATGCTTACTGTCTAACATCAAGTTAAATAGCAGTAAATGTGTAATAGTATGTATTATGATTCTTTATAAAGAGATAATGAAAAGATTATGAATGGAGATTTGATTTACCAAATACTTTATGCTACAAAGTAAAAGCCTATTTTACTATTATTGAACCATCAATTGATGCTGAAACTCTACAATATAAACTAATACATATATTTTTAATATTTTTCTTTTTACTTTTATTCCCTTCTATGTTTTGGTATTGGGTATATCCAAAAGACCATATTGATGCATTCATAGCATATTCATAGCAATATTCATAAATGCTGTTACAATTACACAATAATTTTGTATCATGCTTCTTTTTCCTTTGCCATATATTGAACTTGATGTATGATACAGTGACACTTGATGATATGTAGACTTCATTGATTTATTTGTAACTTTATATTCAAAAGCAGAGACATTACTTTGCCGACTAAGGTCCGTCTAGTCAAGGCTATGTTTTTCCTGTGGTCATGTATGGATGTGAGAGTTGGAGTGTGAAGAAGGCTGAGCACCGAAGAATTGATGCTTTTGAACTGTGGTGTTAGAGAAGACTCTTGAGAGTCCTTTGGACTGCAAGGAGATCCAACCAGTCCATTCTGAAGGAGATCAGCCCTGGGATTTCTTTGGAAGGAATGATGCTAAAGCTGAAACTCCAGTACTTTGGCCACCTCATGTGAAGAGTTGACTCATTGGAAAAGACTCTGATGCTGGGAGGGATTGGGGGCAGGAGGAGAAAGGGACAACCGAGGATGAGATGGCTGGGTGGCATCACGGACTCGATGGACATGAGTCTGAGTGAACTCCAGGAGATGGTGATGAACAGGGAGGCCTGGCGTGCTGTGATTCATGGGGTCGCAAAGAGTCGGACACGACTGAGCGACTGAACTGAACTGAAGGGTACTTTGGGCTTCCCTGGTAGCTCAGATGGTAATGAATCTACCTGCAATGCAGGAGACCTGGGTTCAATCCCTAGGTTGGGAAGATCCCCTGGAAAAGAAAATGGCAACCCACTCCAGTATTCTTATCAGGAGAATTCCATGGACAGAGGAATCTGGGGGGCCTATAGTCCTTGGGTCACAATGAGTAGGACAGAACTGAGCAACTAACACTTCACTTTAATTGTACTTTAGCACACCATCTATTTAAATTTCCTCCAAAAAGTACTCAGTATTTTACTTAAAAAAAAAAAATTCAAGTTCATGCTTATCACTTTGATATTCTATATTCCTAGAATCAGCAATATTTTTACTGTCATATTGATTTCTTCCAGTTGATGTAAGGGAGAGCAATTTCAGCTTTCATTTCTTTGAATCAAAGTGAAAAACTGTTAAGACTAGGTCAGAATAGTCTAACAAATAATGTTCACGTGCTGTTGGCTGTTAGAGGGAAAGAGAAAACTAGTCATCATTTTATCTCCCTGCTGCTGCTGCTAAGTTGCTTCAGTCGTGTCCTTTAGGATTGACTGGTTGGATCTCCTTGCTGTCAAAGGAGCTCTTGAGTCTTCTCCAACAAGCACCAGTTCTTCGGTGCTCAGCTTTCTTTATAGTTTGACTCTACTCACTACTAAGCAAAACCTTCAATGAGAACAAAAGTCCTAGAGAGTGGCCTCAGATAACCAGTCTTTCCTTCCACTGTCCCTTAGCTACACCCTGACCCCTGCTCCCTTACAGAAAGATTGAGAGGTTGAAAGATACGCTCCTACATCTGCTGTCTTATAAAATTAAAATACTGTTTCCCCATTTTAGCTTTAAACTTAGTTGACCTTATCTGTATAAAACTTTGCTTTTTTCCACCCACAGAGGATTATAAAATCTCAAGAAATGTAGTCAAGGAAATAACTGACTGAATTTGGTTGAAGACCCAGGATGTAGATGAATTCCTGTATAACCTGAGTTATAATTTTAGTAATGGAATCAGTCGGACACAGGAAATGCTCCCATTCATTATGTGTTGGAGTAAAACTCCCTTCTGAACCAGAGGAAATTAAGATAAAGCATGTCTTGTTTGGCTATTCCTTTAAGAGTTTGTTGCTTTAAAATTACAGTTGTTTCTTGGCTACGAATTTCCCGTTTGGGCAAACCATCACTTACTTGCTCATTTGTTTAGCACATGGACCACAGTCATCCATAATGACTATTTGTAGCATCTGGAGACCTGTACAGCCTCAGTTACTTCTGCTGGTAAATTCTGAGTCATTCTTTTTAAACTATTATATCTTATAGGTCAAGCTAGGGAACCATGATAATACTACTTACTATGTCATACTTTTTATGACTGCTACAGAAATGTCAGGTATTAAACATTTCTCAACTGACAAGTTAGCATGGATAATATTGCTTCACATTTGTACCTAATTATATATTTTCAAAGTACTTTCTAACCATTTTTTTGCCCTCACAATAACCCTCTGATGTAGCTAGAGTAGATTTGGTTTAACTGTATTTTACGAACAAATAAGCAGGAGCACTTTAATCCACTCAGACCACCTTAATACAACACATGAAGAACTTCATGACTATAAATTTGGCTTTTCAGGTTGGATTCTTTGTCCAGTGTGAAATTAAATTTCACACTTTTCATAGGAGTTAAAATCAGCTAGTTGACTTTCAGAGATGTTTAGGTGTTATATCCTGTTCTTAACATATCACTGAAAAACTAGAGGAAATAACAGACTGACTATACTTGGTATACCTCTGCCAAAGAAAGAGATGTGTACCAAAATCTGTCTTGAAGTCAAGAGTTTCAGCAGTCCTGGTGGAAAACTACTGTGTGCACAAAATGTGACTTTTTTCTTCTCAATCTTACTTTGATGTATATTCATACTCTTGATATGTACAGACTTGAGTATCATAAAATATACATACTTTATTTAAGACAGATGATAAAAGATGTGCTTTACCCTGTAACTGTGCTTTGTCTGAATGGGATCCTTCAGATTAAATGGAGCTCTTTTGCTTATTTTTACTGCATTTATGAATTGTGGAATAGTGCTGGAATTCCTTTATCATTCTTGAACTATAGTCTAGAATGCTCTGTGGCAGTCCCAGACCCGTTTGACCTCAGAACCATTTACTTTGCCCCTGCTATCCTTACTATTAGCAGGAAGGCTGTGCTCTGAAGCATATGGTTTCCAGCCTTCTCTGCCAATTGCTTCCGTCTGAGTTTGACCAGTGAGAGGCACTGATGGCAGATTGGAAAGATGGGAAAAAGGGCACATATGGGTGGGTGGGTAACCTCCTCTCTGTGTCCTGGGCAGCCTCAGCCACCTCTGGACAGGTCACTTCTAGGTTCTAGTCACACACTCATCTCTCTCTATCCCTCCAGCCCTTGGGTGGTGATGGCCCCCATGTAGATGAACATGATTGATTACTCAACCCTTCCCTGTTTAGCTTCTTAGCCATTTTAGACATCTGTGACAAACTCCTTCAGAGAAGGCAATGGCACCCCACTCCAGTACTCTTGCCTGGAAAATCCCATGGGCAGAGGAGCCTGGTAGGCTGCATTCCATGGGGTCGCGAAGAGTCGGACACGACTGAGCGACTTCACTTTCACTTTTCACTTTCATGCATTGGAGAAGGAAATTGCAAAACACTCCAGTGTTCTTGCCTGGAGAATCGCAGGGACAGGGGAGCCTGGTGGGCTGCCGTCTCTGGGGTCACACAGAGTCGGACACGACTGAAGCAACTTAGCAGCAGCAGCAGCAACAAACTCCTTACATTAAATTCAGTCTCTTCAAGGGACTTCCTCAGCAATCCAGTGGTTAAGACTGTGATTCCAAAAAAAAAAAGACTGTGATTCCAATGCATAGATGTGGATTCAGTCCCTGATCAGGGAACTAAGATCCCCAGAAAGGTCATGTGGGATGGCCAAAAGGAAAAAAAAAAAAATAATCCGTCTCTTCTGAAAACTGATGCTTTCTGTTTTCTTGTTTGGATTTTGACTGATAGGTGGTTTTTTATTGCTTTGGGAAGAGAATAGGAGTAATGATGACTTTCAGAAGCTTTTTATCCAGTAGCAGTTTCTGAGCTGACAGGATTAGCAATTTCTAGATGTTTCCAGGTCAACATTAGCTTGAGGGCCAGTTTTAAAGGCAGAAGAACTATCTGGAATTAGAAGATATTGCAAAATTGGAGGAAAATCTATGATAACTAGGGAAGAGCATATAAGACCCTAAATAGTGGGCTCTTCTGTGTCACCTTAATTTTGTTTTTTACTTCTAATGAGCTATAAAAGGTATAACGTGAAGAACCATTTAAGATTTTTTATAAAAGCTTAAATAAACCTTCCAAAAAGAAAAGCTAAAATTCGGTTGTATGGTATCCACAAGAATTAAAGAAAATTCCACAAAGGATTAGTGCAATTATCTGAATATAAATTGCTAAGAGCTGCTAAATATTACTTCCTGCATCAGAAAAGATAACAGCAAATATCCCTTCAAAGAATGCCCTCTGAGAGGGGGAGAAAGCAATCTGAGATTACAAATTGAAGGACCCTCGGGTTCATGTCTTGGCCAGGACGTAGCTGCTCCATGCCAGGAGTATGCAAGCTTCAAGAGAATGATATTTATTGAATTTCCAAGGTGACAGAACTAAACAAAACAGAAGACAAATCTCTGCCGTAAGTATAGAATTCAACCCTGTTCTCCAGGGCTGCTGCTGTTAATTCTGAAACATTCTGAATCGGACCCTACCTTCTTAATGAAGCCTCCAGCAACTACCTATCTACCCCCATCTTATCTGAACTTCCCTCCCTAAGCTTGACTGAAATATTTTTAAAAAGCCAGTGTTTTACAGAGTTTCAGAGCACATAAACCCATGTTAGGACTAGTCTACCCTCTCTTGGGGCCATTTCTGTTCTCTAATGATAAATTTTCATTCAATCTCATGACCCTAAATATAATCGATATGGCAAATAATCCCAAATCTGTATCATGGGCTTTGTCCTCTTTCTGAGATTTTATACTCTTATTTCCAATGGTTCAACTTTTTGAGTACTGTTCACAAATGAGCTTCCCTGGTAGTTCAGATGATAAAGAATCTGTCTGCAATATGGGAGACCCAGGTTCAATCCCTGGGTCCGGAAGATCCCCTGGAGAAAGAAGTGGCAACCCATTCCAGTAATATCACCTGGAGAATCCCATGGACAGAGGAACCCGGCAGGCTACAGTCTACAGGATCGCAAAGAGTCAGACAAGACTGAGAGACTAGCACTTTCACTTTCACTACAAATGTAATTAGCCTGGATTTCTCACACTAGCACACTAGCACTCCTTGATCTCACTTCATTTGCTTCACTCTCATCTGCTACATTCTAGCCAGATGCACCTTCTCATTCCTACTTCACTACTTGTGACCAACAATTCCTTCTGCCTTCAGGATGTTCTCCTCCATGGATCTTTGCAGGCTGGCTGTTTCTGCTCATTGAATCCCAGCTCAAATGGCACTGCCTCTTAGAGATTTTCCCAGCGACTCAATCTAAATATCTTAACTTTCCTACTTTATTTCACTACATGATGCTTAAATCTCTTTGAAAGTGTTTGTTTATTTTATTCTCCTCCCCCACTACAGTGTAAGCACCATCAGAGTTAGAACTTACTCTGTTTTGTTCCCTATGATGATTCCAAGACTTAGAACAGATCCTGTCACATACTGTCATATGTAATGTCAATGTAATGTCATACACTGGTTGAATGTATGAGTGCATTCTAGTGGTGGTGGCAGTTTAGTCACTACGTTGTATCCGACTCTTAGGACCCCATGGTCTGTAACCCACCAAGATCCTCTGTCTATGGGATTTCCCAGGCAGGAATACTGGAGTGGTTTGCCATTTTCTCTCCAGGGGATCTTCCCAACCCAGGGACTGGACCCAGGTCTCCTGCATTGCAGGCGGTCTCTTGCACTGCGGTCAAATTCTTTAGCCACAGAGCCATCAGAGAAGCCCTCTGCCTAGTAGACGGCAGTAGAAAAACAAGTCAGCATCATGACAGACTGGAAGTTACCAAAAGGATATGGTATCTCTTGGGCTTCCCAGATGGCTCAGTGGTAAAGAATCCACCTGCCAAGCAGGAGAACTTGTTCAGTCCCTGGGTCAGGAAGATCCCCTGGAGAAGGAAATAACAGCTCACTCCAATATTCTTGTCTTGGAAATGCCATGGACAGAGAAGCCTGGTGGGCTGCAGTCTGTTGGATTACCAAGAGTTAGACATAATTTAGCGACTAAAGAGCAGCAGAATGGCATCTCTCAAACCTCCTTACCCCTGAATACCAGTCGTCTTTTGGTATTTAAAATCATAGTATTGAAAACAGTCTATTCTGGAGAGATTTATGATATCATAAAATAGATTTCCAGCTAGGCTGATCTGTTGTCTAGATGAAATGTTCTCTAGGGAAAAAGGGTAGAACTCTCACTCTTTTGAGTTTTTAACAACTTGTAATTCAGAAACAATTCTGTCCTAAGGGTCACATTGACTAACAGGAAACTTTCAAGTTATTTATTTTCTCTCTGCTCCCTAAACAGACAATTATCATTTTCTCCATTGAAGATGGATGTAGAGTAATGGTCTCATGGGCACAAAATATTTCCAAATATAATATCATTCAGTCACTGAGTCATGTCCAAATCTTTGCAACCCCATGGACTGCAGCATGCCAGGTTTGCCTGTCCTTCACTGTCTCCTAGAGTTTGCTCAAATTGTGTCCATTGAGTTGATGATGCCATCTAACCATCTCATCTTCTGTTGCCCCCTTCTCCTCCTACCCTTAATCTTTCCAAGGATCAGAGTCTTTTCCAATGAGTTGGCTCTTTGCATCTGGTTGCCAAGGTATTGGAGCTTCAGCATCAGTCCTTCCAATGAATATTCAGAGTTAATTTCCTTTAGGAATGACTGGTATCCTTGATCTTCTTGCTGTCCAAGGACTCTCAAGAGTTTTCTCCACCAACACAGTTCAAAAGCATCATTTCTTTGATGCTCAGCCTCTTTCAGCTTCTCTGGTGGCTCAGCAATAAAGAATCTGCTTGCAATACAGAAGCTGCAGGACACCTGGGTTTGAACCCTGGGTGGGGAAGATCCCCTGGAGGAAGGCATGGCAACCTACTCCAGGATTCTTGCCTCCAGAATCCCCACAGATGGAGGACCCTGGCTGGCTAGAATCCATAGGACCACAAGAATCGGACATGACTGAAGCAATTTAGCAAGCATGCACAGCCTTTTTTATGGTCCAGTTCTCACATTTCTACGTGACTACTGGAAAACCCATAGTTTTGACTATACAGACCTCTGTTGGCCAAGTGATGGCTCTGCTTTTTAATACACTGTGTACATTTGTCATAGCTTTGCTTCCGAGGAGCAAACATCTTTTAATTTCATGGCAGTAGTCATCTGCAGTGATTTTAGATCCCAAGAAAATAAAGTCTGTCACTGTTTCCATTATTTCCCCATCTACTAGCTATGAAGTGATGGGACTGGATGCCATGAAGATAGTTTTTTCAGTGTTGAGTTTAAGCCAGCCTTTCCATTCCCTCCTTTCACCCTCATCAAGGGGCTCTTTAGTTCCTCTTCACTTTCTGCCATTCAGATCAGTTCAGTCGCTCAGTCGTGTCCGACTCTTTGCAACCCCATGAATCGCAGCACGCCAGGCCTCCCTCTCCATCACCAACTACCAGAGTTCACTCAGACTCACGTCCATCGAGTCAGTGATGCCATCCAGCCATCTCATCCTTGGTCGTCCCCTTCTCCTCCTGCCCCCAATCCCTCCCAGCATCAGAGTCTTTTCCAATGAGTCAACTCTTTGCATGAGATGGCCAAAGTACTGGAGTTTCAGCTTTAGCATCATTCCTTCCAAAGAAATCCCAGGGCTGATCTCCTTCAGAATGGACTGGTTGGATCTCCTTGCAGTCCAAGGGACTCTCAAGAGTCTTCTCCAACACCACAGTTCAAAAGCATCAATTCTTCGGCGCTCAGCCTTCTTCACAGTCCAACTCTCACATCCATACATGACCACAGGAAAAACCATAGCCTTGACTAGATGGACCTTAGTTGGCAAAGTAATGTCTCTGCTTTTGAATATACTATCTAGGTTGGCCATAACTTTTCTTCCAAGGAGTAAGCATCTTTTAATTTCATGGCTGCAATCACCATCTGCAGTAATTTTGGAGCCCAAAAAAATAAAGTCTGCCACTGTTTCCACTGTTTCCCCATCTATTTCCCATGAAGTGATGGGACCGGATGCCATGATCTTCGTTTTCTGAATGTTGAGCTTTAAGCCAACTTTTTCACTCTCCTTTTTCACTTTCATCAAGAGGCTTTTTAGTTCCTCTTCACTTTCTGCCATAAGGGTGGTGTCATCTGCATATCTGAGGTTATTGATATTTCTCCCGCCAATCTTGATTCCAGCTTGTGTTTCTTCCTGTCCAGCGTTTCTCATGATGTACTCTGCATAGAAGTTAAATAAGCAGGGTGACAATATACAGCCTTGACGTACTCCTTTTCCTATTTGGAACCAGTCTGTTGTTCCATGTCCAGTTCTAAGTGTTGCTTCCTGACCTGCATACAGATTTCTCAAGGGGCAGGTCAGGTGGTCTGGTATTCCCATCTCTTGAAAAATTTTCCACAGTTTATTGTGATCCACACAGTCAAAGGCTTTGGCATAGTCAATAAGGCAGAAATAGATGTTTTTCTGGAACTCTCTTGCTTTTTCCATGATCCAGCAGATGTTGGCAAGTTGATCTCTGGTTCTTCTGCCTTTTCTAAAACCAGCTTGAACATCAGGAAGTTCACCGTTCACATATTGTTTAAGCCTGGCTTGGAGAATTTTGAGCGTTACTTTACTAGCATGTGAGATGAGTGCAATTGTGTGGTAGTCTGAGCATTCTTTGGCATTGCCTTTCTTTGGGATTGGAATGAAAACTGACCTTTTCCCGTCCTGTGGCCACTGCGGACTGTTCCAAATTTGCTGGCATATTGAGTGCAGCACTCTCACAGCATCATCTTTCAGGATTTAAAATAGCTCAACTGGAATTCCATCACCTCCACTAGCTTTGTTCATAGTGATGCTTTCTAAGGCCCATTTGACTTCACATTCCAGGATGTCTGGCTCTAGATGAGTGATCACACCATCATGATTATCTGGGTCGTGAAGATTTTTTTTTGTACAGTTCTTCTGTGTATTCTTGCCACCTCTTCTTAATATCTTCTGCTTCTGTTAGGTCCAGACCATTTCTGTCCTTTATCGAGCCCATCTTTGCATGAAATGTTCCCTTGGTATCTCTAATTTTCTTGAAGAGATCTCTAGTCATTTCCATTCTGTTGTTTTCCTCTATTACTTTGCATTGATCACTGAGGAAGGCTTTCTTATCTCTTCTTGCTATTCTTTGGAACTCTGCATTCAGATACTTATATATTTCCTTTCCTCATTTGCTTTTCACTTCTCTTCTTTTCACAGCTATTTGTAAGGTCTCCCCAGACAGCCATTTTGCTTTTTAGCATTTCTTTTCTGCCGGGGTCCAGCCCTGGTGGATCCAGGGTGATTCGAAGGTGGGGATGGAGTTGGTGTCCTTTGAAAAATACATATTTAATTACAGATATATAGAGAGATTAGAAACGGATAGTGTAGTAGGAAAATTAGTAGAGAAAAAGAGGCTGAATAACTTGGTTTACATGGAATAGCATCCATGCTCCAGGTGGGAATTCAGCCAGAAATACGGGGAACAAGAAAGAAACGACATGGGGGAATCAGTCTTTCCGGAAACTGATCCAATTTCTTTATTTTTTAGGTTTGCTTATATACCTTTTGTTACACATAGGGATGAATACAGAGTCACGTGGGGGTCAGCAGTCCTGACCTTTATCGAAATCAGGTGCTTCACATAAAAAGGTCTTAGGGATTTTGCATCATCTTCTGGCCATGAGACCTGCTGACATTTTACAATCCTTTCTTTCTGATAACCAAAAAACTTATTTCTTCCAAGGGTGTTTTTTCTTAAACCAGGCACCACCCTCCAAATAAAGTTACATTCCTATAGGCTGAGGGTGTAGTGAGTTACAATCAAGAAAGGAATTTATTTAACCCAAGGTTAGCATGATTAATCTTAAAGGTTAATACTTATTTCTCCTATATGCTTAAAGGTTAGTACTTATTTCTCCTATATGCTAGTTATATTCATTATAAGGGCAGGGAACATGGAGATTTAGCAGCAAACATCAACCCAACAAATGAAAATCCTTTCACCAATGTTCCCCTTAAGATCTATTTAGTCTTAAGATAGTGATAAAGTTACATTTTTACATAGTAAGGACACAGTGATTTATAACAAAGTACAATGATCTATTACAAAAGAGAAAATTCATTAACTCAAAAAGTCTAGTATTGCTAACCTTAAAAACTACTATGTTTCCTTTTCTATATCCCAATACATTAATTAATATATTCCCAGGTGCCTAAGGATATGGAGGCAATCATTGACTCAACAATGAGAAAAGCCCTAAGCTAATTAAGACTCTCAAAATACTCTAAACTCTCTGTGCTGTTTATGGTTGAGAGGTAGTAAACAATCATGTGGTAGTGGCAGAAGTATGGATAATCCTGTCACACAAGCTAGTCTGTCAGCAGAGAGGTTTGACCTGAGACACCCTTGTCACACCCAGGGCAGGGAATTAGCAGCAATTATTGGCACACAAATGAAAAACCCTTCACCAATATAATTCCTAACCAACCCACTATACTGACAATTTCCCAAAAGAATTTGCTTTTAGTAAGTCTAAAACATCTCATGCCTCTCAGGTTGGGAGGCTGTAAACAATCACATGTGGCTGGATGAACCTATATAGTTGGGCTAGATAACCTTCAGAGGAGTCCATAAGCTGAAACACTCTTGTCACGCCCAGGAATTTTTATTGCCTTGGAGCTGCAGGTTTACTCCTTCTCCAAGAGAAACGGTTATGGGGGAGAGCCCCCCGTAAAGTCAGAGGTGTAGGTGAGAGCATAAAACAGACTCTGGTTTTGGGGTAGATGCTCGGGAACAGGGGGTTTCCTGAGGCTTGATCATGCCTTTGCGTATGCCAAGCCTCCTTCCTCATGACCTTTGCCATGGGCAGAGTTCCTCATGCTGGCCCCTGGCACTTTTCCATGGGGATGGTCTTGATCACTGTCAATGTCACGAACCTCATTCCATAGTTCATCAGGCACTCTATCTATCAGATCTAGGCCCTTAAATCTATTTCTCACTTCCACCGTATAACCATAAGGGATTTGATTTAGGTCATACCTGAAGGGTCTAGTGGTTTCCCCTACTTTCTTCAATTTCAGTCTGAATTTGTCAATAAGCAGTTCATGATCTGAGCCACAGTCAGTTCCTGGTCTTGTTTTTGTTGACTGTATAGAGCTTCTCCATCTTTGGCTGCAAAGAATATAATCAGTCTGATTTCGGTGTTGACCATCTGGTGATGTCCATGTGTAGAGTCTTCTCTTGTGTTGTTGGAAGAGGCTGTTTGCTATGACCAGTGCATTTTCTTGACAAAAGTCTATTAGTCTTTGCCCTGCTTCATTCCGCATTCCAAGGCCAAATTTGCCTGTTACTCCAGGTGTTTCCTGACTTCCTACTTTTGCATTCCAGTCCCCTATAATGAAAAGCACATCTTTTTTGGGTGTTAGTTCTAAAAGGTCTTGTAGGTCTTCATGGAACCATTCAACTTCAGCTTCTTCAGTATTACTGGTTGGGGCATAGACTTGGATTACTGTGATATTGAATGGTTTGCCTTGGAAACAAACAGAGATCATTCTGTCGTTTTTGAGACTGCATCCAAGTACTGCATTTCGGACTCTTTTGCTGACCATGATGGCTACTCCATTTCTTCTGAGGGATTCCTGCCCACAGTAGTAGATATAATGGTCAGTTCAGTTCAGTCGCTCAGTCGTGTCCGACTCTGCAACCCCATGAATTACAGCACGCCTGGCCTCCCTGTCCATCACCATCTCCCGGAGTTCACTCAAACCCACATCCATTGAGTCCGTGATGCCATCCAGCCATCTCATCCTTAGTTGTCCCCTTCTCCTCCTGCCCCCAGTCCCTCCCAGCATCAGAGTCTTTTCCAGTGAATCAACTCTTCACATGAGGTGGCCAAAGTACTGGAGCTCTGAGTTAAATTCACCCATTCCAGTCCATTTTAGTTAGCTGATTCCTAGAATGTCGACGTTCACTCTTGCCATCACTTGTTTGACCACTTCCAATTTGCCTTGATTCATGGACCTGACATTCCAGGTTCCTATGCAATATTGCTCTTTACAGCATCGGACTTTGTTTCTATCACCAGTCACATCCACAGCTGGGTATTGTTTTTGCTTTGGCCCCATCCCTTCTTTCTTTCTGGAGTTATTTCTCCACTGATCTCCAGTAGCATATTGGACACCTACTGACCTGGGGAGTTCCTCATTCAGAATCCTATTATTTTGCCTTTTCATACTGTTCATGGGGTTCTCAAGGCAAGAATACTGAAGTGGTTTGCCATTCCTTTCTCCAGTGGACCACATTCTGTCAGATATAACCTGTATATCTGAGGTTATTGATATTTCTCCTGGCAATCTTGATTCCCCAGCTTGAACTTCATCCAGCTCGGCATTTTGCATGATGTTTTCTGCATAGAAGTTAAATAAGCAGGGTGACAATATACAGCCTTGATGTACTCCTTTTACCCAATGTTGAACCAGTCCATTGTTCCATGTCTGGTATAATTGTTCCTTATTGACCAGCATACAGGTTTATCAGGAGCCAATTAAGGTGGTCTGGTATTCCCATCTCATTAAGATTTTCCACAGTTTGTTGTGATCAACACAGTCAAAGGCTTTAGTGTAGTCAATAAAGCAGAAGTAGATGTTTTTCTGGAATTACCTTGATTCTCTATAATACAGTGTATGTTGTTAATTTGATCTCTGGTTCCTCTACCTCTTCTAAATCCAGCTTGTATATCTGGAAATTTCTAGTTTATGTGCTGTTGAAGCCTAACTTGAAGGATTTTGAGCATTACCTTTTTAGCCTGTAGAATGAATGCAATTGTGCAGTAGTTTGAACATTCTGGGCATTGCCCTTCTTTGGGGTTGAAATGAAAACTGACATTTTTCAGTCCTGTGGCCACTGCTGAATTTTCCAAATTTGCTGATGTATTGAGTATATCACTTTCACAGCATCATCTTTTACGATTTGAAATAGCTCACCTGAAATTCCATTACCTCCACTATCTTTCCTTGAGGTGGTATTTCCTAAGGCCCACTTGACTTCACAGTCCATGATATCTGACTCTAGATGAATGATCACACCATTGGAGTTCTCTCTGTCATAAGACCTTTTTTCTTCTGTGTATTCTTGCCACCTCTTCTAAATATCTTCTTCTGTCCTGTGCATACCTTTTCTGTATTTATTATGCCCATCTTTGCATGAAATGTTCCCCTGGTATGTCAAGTTTTCTTGAAGAGGTCTCTAGTCTTTCCTATTCTGTTATTTTCCTCCATTTCTTTGCATTGTTCACATAAGAAGGCTTTCTTATCTCTCCTAGCTATTCTTTGGAACTCTTTGTTCAGATGAGTATATCTCTCCTTTTCTACTTTGCCTTTAGCTTCTCTTCTTTTTTCAGCTATCCCTGTGGCATCCTCACACAACCAATTTGCCTGTTGCATTTATTTTTCTTGGAGACGGTTTTGGACACTGCCTCCTATACAGTGTCATGAACCTCCATCTATAGTTTTTCAGGCACTCTATCAGATCTAATTCCTTGAATCTGTTTGTCACTTCCACTCTATAATCATAAGGAATTTGATTTATGTCATACCTGAATGGTTTTTCTCACTTTCTTCAATTTAAGTCTGAATTTGGCATAAGGAGTTCATGAGCTGAGCCACAGTCAGCTCCTGGTCTTGTTTTTGTTGACTGTATAGAGCTTCTCCATCTTTGGCTGTAAAGAATATAATCAATCTGATTTTGATATTGATCTTGTGGTGATGTCCATGTATAGAGTCTTCTCTTGTTGGAAGAGGGTGTTTGCTATGACTAGTGTGTTCTCTTGGCAAACCTGTTAGCCTTTGCCTGCTTCATTTGGTATTCCAAAGCCACACTTGCATGTTACTCTAGGTAGCTCTTGAATTCCTACTTTTACAGCCCCCTGTGATAAAAAGGACAGCTTTTCTTTTTTTTGGAGGAGGGGCGGGTGTTAGTTCTACAATGTCTTGTAGTTCTTCATAGAACCATTCAACTTCATCTTCTTTGGCAGTAGTGGTTGGGGCATACACTTGGACTACGATGATGTTGAATGGTTTGCCTTGGAAACAAACCAAGATCATTCTGTCATTTTTGAGATTGTACTCAGTACTGCATTTCAGACTCTTCTGTAACTCTGATCCACTCTTTCTAAGGGATTCTTGCCCACAGTAGTAGATATAATGGTCATCTGAATTAAATTCAGCCATTCCCATCCATTTTAGTTCTCTGATTCCTAAGATGTCGGTGTTCACTCTTGCCATCTCCTGTTTGACCACTTCTAATTTACCTTGATTCGTGGACCTAACATTTCAGGTTCCTATGCAATATTGTTTACAGCATCAGACTTTACTTTCACCACCAGACACATCCACAACTGGGCATCATTTCCACTTTGTCAGCCTCTTCATTCCTTCTGGAGATATTTCTCCATTACCCTCCTGTAGCACATTGGACACCTACCTACTTAGGTTCTTCATCTTTTAGTGTCATGTCTTTTTACCTTTTCATACTGTTCATGGGGTTTTCAAGGCAAGAATGCTTAAGTGGTTTGCTATTCCCTTCTCCAGGGTACCACGTTTTGTCAGAACTCTCCACAGTAATCCATCCATCTGGGGTGGCCCTATACGGCATGACTCGTAGTTTCATTGAGTTAGACCAGACTCTGATCCATGTGATCATTTTGGTTAGTTATCTGTGACTGGTTTCATTCTGTCAGTCTCCTGATGTATAAGGAACACAGGCATGTAGAAGCTTCCTGATGGGAGGAAATGGCTGTGGGTAAAACTAGGTCTTGCTCTGGTAGGTAGGACCATGCTCAGTAAATCTTAATTCCAATTTACTGCTGCTGGGTGGGCCTGTGCTTCTTCCTTGTTCAGTTCAGTCACTCAGTTCAGTTCAGTTCAGTCGCTCAGTCATGTCTGACTCTTTGCGACCCCATGAATCGCAGTACGCCAGGCCTCCCTGTCCATCACCAACTCCCGGAGTTCACTCAGACTCACGTCCATTGAGTCAGTGATGCCATCCAGCCATCTCATCCTCGGTCGTCCCCTTCTCCTCCTGCCCCTAATCCCTCCCAGCATCAGAGTCTTTTCCAGTGAGTCAACTCTTCACATGAGGTGGCTAAAGTACTGGAGCTTCAGCTTTAACATCATTCCTTCCAAAGAAATCCCAGGGCTGATCTCCTTCAGAATGGACTGGTTGGATCTCCTTGCAGTCCAAGGGACTCTCAAGAGTCTTCTCCAACACCACAGTTCAAAAGCATCAATTCTTTGGCGCTCAGCCTTCTTCACAGTCCAACTCTCACATCCATACATGACCACAGGAAAAACCATAGCCTTGACTAGATGGACCTTAGTCGACAAAGTAGTGTCTCTGCTTTTGAATATACTATCTAGGTTGGTCATAACTTTTCTTCCAAGGAGTAAGCATCTTTTAATTTCATGGCTACAGTCACCATTTGCAGTGATTTTGGAGCCCCCCAAAATAAAGTCTGACACTGTTTCCACTGTTTCCCCATCTATTTCCCATGAAGTGATGGGACCAGATGCCATGATCTTTGTTTTCTGAATGTTGAGCTTTAAGCCAACTTTTTCACTCTCCTCTCTCACTTTCATCAAGAGGCTTTTTAGTTCCTCTTCACTTTCTGCCATAAGGGTGGTGTCATCTGCATATCTGAGGTTATTGATATTTCTCCCAGCAATCTTGATTCCAGCTTGTGTTTTTGTTTCTTCCAGTCCAGCATTTCTCATGATGTACTCTGCATAGAAGTTAAATAAGCAGGGTGACAGTATACAGCCTTGACGTACTCCTTTTCCTATTTGGAACCAGTCTGTTCTTCCATGTCCAGTTCTAACTGTTGCTTCCTGACCTGCATACAGATTTCTCAAGAGGCAGGTCAGGTGGTCTGGTTTTCCCATCTCTTGAAGAATTTTCCACAGTTTATTGTGATCCACACAATCAAAGGCTTTGGCATAGTCAATAAAGCATAAATAGATGTTTTTCTGGAACTCTCTTGCTTTTTCCATGATCCAGCAGATTTTAGCAAGTTGAACTCTGGTTCCTCTGCCTTTTCTAAAACCAGCTTGAACATCAGGAATTTCACGGTTCATGTATTGCTGAAGCCTGGCTTGGAGAATTTTGAGCATTACTTTACTGCCGGGGTCCAGCCCCGGTGGATCCAGGGTAATTCGAAGCGGGGATGGCGTGGTGAGGAAAAACTTATTTATTTAGAAATATAAAAGAGAGATTAGGAAAGAATAGTGTAGTAGAAAATTTAGTAGAGAAAAGAGGCTGAATAAGTTGGTTCACGGGAAAAGCCAATAAAACCTCAGGACAAGAAGTTTGCACCATCTACGTTAGGCTACCGGCGCTCGTTTGAATACTGAAGGGTGCCCCGCCTTGGGCTCCCTCTCTCATGGGACTTAAAAGCTGGGGCAAGTAAGTAGATGTGGCAAGCCTCCCTGCTCCAGATGGGAATTCAGCCCGAAAAAGAGAGGGAGGGAGAGGAAGAAAGAAAGAGAGAGAGACATGGGGGGAGCCAGATTTCCAAGAAACTAGTTCAAGAAACTAGTCCAAGAAACTGGTCCATCCTTTATTGTTCAGAAGGCTTTTTATACTTTTTGATTGTACATAGAGATCAACGGGTAATACAAAATTTTGCAGTGTCAGCAGCCCTGACTCTTATTGAGACCAAGCTTTTTCTCTGCATACTTAGTTGTATACACAGGTCTTAGGTGATTTACATCATCTTCTGGCCAGAAGGCCAGTTAACATTTTACGGCCCATTTCTGATAAGGGTTTGTCACAGAATACTTATTTGTCTTAAAAGTGTTGTTCTTCCCAAAGTCTGGTGCCACTCTCAGAAAGCACTAGATAAAGTTACATTCTGACATAGCAAGGACACAACAATTTATAACATGAAAGAAGTACAGTGATTTATAACAAAGAGAAAAGTAACTCAAAAGTCTAGTGTTGCTAACATCAAAACTACTATATTCCTATTTCTGCATCCTGATTACATTGATTAATATCCTCCCAGGTGCCTAAAATACAAGCATATGGAGGCCTGGCGGCAAACATTAACTCAACAAACTCTTCACCAAACTAATTCTTAACTCTAAAAGGCTCTATATCTTTAAGATGTATAAGCTTTGTGCCTCTCGAGGTTGGGGGGCTGTAAGCAATTCACAAATTGTAAAAGTCCAGGGGAACCTGTCAGGCAAGTTAGAGAGCCATCAAAGGGGTTTGAGCTGAAACATTCCTTTCATATGCAGGAGACTGAAGGCCTGAGTTAACTTTTTTCCAGAGAATGTCAGAAGAGTGGAAAGCACAGTAATAAGGCAGGCAGACTCTGGTTTTTGGGGGTTAGATGTTCAGGAAAACCCAGGGGGAACCCCTGAAGCCTGACTCGCCTTGCCCATCAGGCCTCTCCGCATGACCTTGTCATGGGTGGGATCTCCCGTGCTGGCTCCCGGCACTTTACTAGCATGTGAGAAGAGTACAATTGTGCCGTAGTTTGAGCATTCTTTGGCATTGCCTTTCTTTGGGATTGGAATGAAAGCTGACCTTTTCCAGTCCTGTGGCCACTGCGGACTGTTCCAAATTTGCTAGCATATTGAGTGTAGCACTTTCACAGCATCATCTTTCAGGATTTTAAATAGCTCAACTGGAATTCCATCACCTCCACTAGCTTTGTTCATAGTGATGCTTTCTAAGGCCCACTTGACTTCACATTCCAGGATGTCTGGCTCTAGATGAGTGATCACACCATCGTGATTCTCTGGGTCATGAAGATCTTTTTTGTACAGTTCTGTGTATTCTTGCCACCTCTTCTTAATATCTTCTGCTTCTGTTAGGTCCAGACCATTTCTGTCCTTTATCGAGCCCATCTTTGTATGAAATGTTCCCTTGGTATCTCTAATTTTCTTGAAGAGATCTCTAGTCTTTCCCATTCTATTCTTTTCCTCTATTTTTTTGCATTGATAGCTGAAGAAAGCTTTCTTATCTCTCTTTGCTGTTCTTTGGAACTCTGCATTCAGATGCTTATATCTTTCCTTTTCTCATTTGCTTTTCGCCTCTCTTCTTTTCACAGCTATTTGTAAGGCCTCTCCAGACAGCCATTTTGCTTTTTTGCATTTCTTTTCCATGGGGATGGTCTTGATCCCTGTTTCCTGTACAGTGTCATGAACCTCATTCCATAGTTCATCAGGCCCTCTATCTATCAGATCTAGACCCTTAAATCTATTTCTCACTTCCACTGTATAATCATAAGGGATTTGATTTATTCCCTCCTTATAGTTTGGCCCAAAGCCAAACTATGGTAGGGGTACTGACAACCTTCTCCAAAAGGACTTATGCCAGCATGCTGCACCTCCCAGAACTGCCAGAGCCCCAACCCTGTGGCAGGCCTCTGTCAACCCATTGCCTCCACCAGAGGCTTCTAAATACTTACAGGCAAGTCTGGCTTGGTTTTTTGAGGGGTCATTGCTCCTTTCTCCTGGGTGTTAGTGTGCACAAAGTTTTGTTTGTACCTTCTAAGAGTCTGTTTCCCCTATCCTTTGGAAGTTCTGTAGTCAAACCCTGCTGACTTTCAAAGTCAGGTTCTCTGGAGATTGTCAGTCCCTTTGCTGGATCCTCAGGATAGGAAGTCTGTTGTGAGCCCTGGAATTGTCACAACAGTGCAAGAACTTCTTTGGTGTAATTGGTCTCCAGTTTGTGGATCACCCGCCTTGTGACTCTATAGTGGGGCTAATGGTAACCTCCTCCAAGAGTGTGATACATGCAACCAAAAAACAGTATTGTTTAATGAATACAGATGTGATGAACTGTGGTATTCAGAAAATGTGGACAGAGAAAACAGCCTAGCTTTTAAAACTCCACTGGATTTCATCTTGTTTTCCCAGCATAAATTCTCACAGTGCCTATCAGATTTTAATAAATGTTTTTAATTGAATTAACTTTAAGATGGTTAGTTTCTACATTTGAAAATAATCTTTATCCGTATACATTTGCTCATGTACTAACTTAGGTCTCACAATTTGTCTTGGAAAATCAGTCCATGTATAATTTTCCTATACTGTCATATTATGTGAAAGTAAAGTTATTATATTAATTCAATATGAGATATTCCTTTTGTACCCTTTTTATATGGTACCATATTAGTAGTCTGCATCCTGAAGTTCATGCAGCTTTTCTTAATTAGTATTGATATTGTGTATTTCTCTTTATTTTGCAGTATTCTCATTCTGAAAGGATCCATAAAGTATTGTCCCATCAAGTTCAGAGACTTAATATCAAACTTAAAGTACCTTAATTTTCAAATTCAACCTAATGACAAACTTTTCCCTATATAAATTCTTTTCCAAAAGAATAGGATTATAAGATGTGTACAGATGCTTTGGAAAAACCTGTGTAAAATAAGCATAATTTATTAAATGTATAGTAAAGCCAGCTGGTTGTAGCATCTACTTTGTGAAAATTTTTGTCATAAATTTAATTTCTTTAACAGATAAGAACTTAATCTGTTTTTTCCTGAGAGAGCTTTGGTATCTTTTAGGGAATTTGTATATTTCATATAAATTGCTAAAATTACTGAAACAAAATTGTTCAGAACATTGTTTTATAATACAGGAAGGTTGTACAGTGAAAATGCTTTTATTCTTGATATTGGTGATTTGTGAAAACTATAATTTTTACTCTCTCAGTTTGAAGTTATAAGATTAGTAGGACTCAATGAAAGTCTTAAGATAATTCATATTTATTGTGCAAGATTAAGATGTTTCCTAGCTTTAATATGTTTTTCAATAATTACAATTTAAACTAAATCTGAGAACACCCCAAGTTTTAGTAGCACTTTTCCAGTTTATGGATGAGAGGGATGAGATGCAAAACAAAGGGCTTAATCAGACAAGGTACCTGGTTGATACAACATCTAGATTTGAAACTTCCAAACTATATGTCCTAACATTAAATCACACTTAGTAAAATCTTTAGATAATTAT
The DNA here is from genome assembly GCF_014754425.2 of Oryx dammah. Taxonomy (NCBI): domain Eukaryota; kingdom Metazoa; phylum Chordata; class Mammalia; order Artiodactyla; family Bovidae; genus Oryx; species Oryx dammah. Next base: position 34,347,138 of record NW_024070189.1, read on the forward strand.
TAATTTTGTAAAATTTGAAACTTGATATATATTCTTCAGGGGTTATTAATGTAATTATATTTTTTGTTCAAACGTATTTTGTAGTGGGTGGCTATGGACTCAGGGTCACAGCCAAGACCAAGCCACAGTGAATTCAGAGGTGGGACTCTTGTGGACATTGCCCCCACAATATTTTTAAAAATTCTAGTTATATAAATATCTCCTTAATTGAAAGTTTTCAGGTAAAAATATAGAAACATTTTCTAATTATTATCTTCCACACACACACATACATTCTATTTTTTGTGAATGTTGTGATTCTTCTGATCTTTGCAGCCACCTGCCCATCTTTTGATGCTTGTAATGTGGCAATTAACCAGCAGCTTCTTAATGACCTAATTAAACCATAATGATTGAGGTACAAGGCATTTCCTGGGGATTAATGGCCAACTGAGAAGAGTTGATGGCCCATGGCATAACTGAGAGCCATTAACCCCAACCAGCCATTAAACCTGTGAAAACACTATACAGAGGTTATTATTATAAACTAGAAAACAATGAAGTATGGTATATATACATGCTTTGAAATTATACTTGCCAAATATTTGAACTGCTCTGAAATAGTTATTCAACCTTTGAAACCTACTTCCAATAATGTACAGATATTTAATGAAATAAATAAGCACTTCTTCAGTGGCAAATTATAGAAGACAGATAGACCTGGGTTAATTCAACAAGACAAAAGTTGTACCTTGTGAGACCTGAGGTCAGGAAGTAGTTGGGATTCAGGAATAATGGAAACTGGAATTTAGAAGGATATGTGGACCACACAGCATCCTGTGTCTCTTTCCCTTCTCTTCCTCTCTAAATGTGTATTTTGTTCTGTCTTTTAGCATATTAGCTTCCTTTGCTTCAAATACTGACAAAGAAAGAAAGCTGCCCACAGTGCCTTTGTAACATTTTACATATTTAATCACTCAAAGAGATTGTTTCTAAATTCCAAAGACATATTTCTAAATTAGGGAATCTGGGCTGTATTGGCTCAGGGAACTAATGACGGTTTAATTAATAGTACTTCTATGTATTTCTGTGTGTGTGTATGACTTACTGAAAAAATGAATAGACAGCAAATAATTGCACCAAAAATGCTGACTGAATTTTGACACTAGAAACAAATTAAAACTACAATGAGGTATGACTGCTTACTTATTAGGGTAGTTAAAATGAAAAAGATTAACTCTACTAAGAGTTGGTAAGGATAAAGAGAAACTGGAATTCTCATAAACTGCTGGGGGGAATTTAAAAGGCTAAAAATCACTTGAGAAAACAGCTTTACAGCTTCTTAAATAGTTAAATACACACTTACTGTATGATCCAGCCATTCTACTTCTAGGTATTCACTCCAAAAGTGAAAACATATCCACATAAAGATCTATTCATAAAAGCTCATAACAACTTGATTTACAATAATCACTATATGAAAGCAATCCAAATATCCATCAACATTGAACATCATATATGAATCTCAAAATAATAACACTGCAAAAATAATCCAAATAAAGAGTACTCAAGTGTATGATTCTGTTCATTTAAAATTCAGGAAGGAAAACACAGATTAACCTATATTAACAGAAAATAGATCAGAGGTGTGTGGGTTTGGTAGGTGGGAGGGAGAGACCAAAGGGAAATGGGGAAACTTTGCAGTTCATTATCTTGATTGTGGTTCTGATCTCATGGATATATTCTTCTGTCATAACTTGTCAAGTACCTGTGTGCATGCTCAGTCATGTCTGACTCTGCAACCCTGTGGACTTTAGCCCACCAGGCTCCTCTCTCCAGGGGATTTCCCAGGCAAGAATACTGGAATGGGTTGCCATTCCTTCTTCCAGATCTTCCTGATTCAAGGCTTGAACCCACATCTTCTGCTTTGGCAGGTGGATTCTTTACCACTGAGTCACCTGGGAAGCCCAACTTGTCAAGTAGCACAAAATCCGCCTACCAGTGTAGGAGCCACAAGAGACAAGGTTTGATCTCTAAGTTGAGAAGATCCCTGGGAGGAGAAAATGGCAACCCATTCAAGTATTCTTGCCTGGAAAATCACATCGATGGGGGCAAGTGGTGGGCTATATCGTCCATGGGGTCACAAAGAGTCAGATACAGCTGAAGCAACTGAGCATGAGATACATCAAATATGTACAGTTTATTGTAAGTCAGTTATATCTCAGTGAAGCTGTTTCAAAATTTGCTATTCTATGCCTATCACGGAGGCAGAGAAAGTCATGACAGAATAACAACTTATCAAGTGAACAGTTGTATTATCTTAACATTTTATGTGCAATATGTTTAAGGACCAATAAAGGGAGTTAAGTACAGGCCTTACTTGTAAGGACTTGTCTTCAGTTCACTTCAGTCACTTAGTCATGTCCGACTCTTTGCGACCCCATGAACCGCAGCACACCAGGCCTCTCTATCCATCACCAACTCCGGGAGTCCACCCAAACCCATGTCTATTGAGTCACTGGTGCCATCCAACCATCTCATCCTCTGTCGTCCCCTTCTCCTCCCTCCTTCAATCTTTCCCAGCATCAGGGTCTTTTCTAATGAGTCAGCTCTTTGCATCAGGTGGCCAAAGTATTGGAATTTCAGCTTCAACATCCATCCTTCCAATAAACACCCAGGACTGATCTCCTTTAGGATAGACTGGTTCTTACTTATAAGGCATCTATAATCTGCCTACTGAAGGAAATAAGATAATTACTTTTTATTAAAAGAGAGAAAATAAGACAAAATATTATGTGTTAGAAGGGAGGTATAATATAGCTGGAAAATGTTTTAAAGCAAGGAGAGATCATTTCTAATTAAGAATTTAAGAAAGACTGCATAAAAGAAAGGTATTTGAAGTGAGACTGAGTACATACAGAATTCAAGCAAGCATAGGATGCTTAGACCCACATGAGCAGGGACTCAGAGGCAAGAAAATATGGCCTGTTATTTAATAACACTAAAACATCCAGTTTTGCTATAGCATAACATGTGAGCTGCAAGCAGCAATAGAAAAAAAGCAGAAAGGTGAGTTGAATATTATACTGTTCAAACTCTTAAATGTAGCAGTTAGGATTATATTTAATTTGGGATTTCCACTGCCAAGTAAAATGTAATAGGTTGAAGCAATCATTTCAACTAAAAGATATAAGTGAATTATCAAAATCATACTTTAGACACTGTAGAATCATGGAACAAAGTAAGACTACAAGTATTAAATTCTAGAGAGAGCAGCTATCCTTGGGTGAATCAAGATTATTCACTGGATTTCCCACCTGCCCCCAGAAGAATATTATGAGACTGGAGATCCACAACTAGAGGCAGAAGAACTCTAATAGGGAAAATGGAAACCAGGAGAGCTTTTGGGACATGTCTGGTATGGCAGATTGAAATCTAGAGAAACCCCAAACTGCAAATTTGCTGAATGCTCTGGTAGTGCAGAAAGCTGGGGGCTAGTCAGAGGGCAGAGTGAAATAACATCCAGTCTCACAGTGCTTTGGCATCAAGGTTATTCTAAAGGAAGAGGGTTGCAAAAAATTCGCTGAAGCTCTCTTTGCCAGATTTTGAATCTGTGCAAAATGAGAAGCTAGATAGTTGAGCTCAAAACTTCCAAAAGGAAATCTTTCAGGGAAGAGGCAGAGATTTGCCAGTATGTCAACCAGATGCTAGGGAAAGGGACTTCCCTGATGGCCCAGTGGCTAGGAGCCCATGTTCCCAATGCAGGAGGCCTGGTTTCCATCTCTGGCCAGTGAACTAGATCCCATGTGCTGCAAGGAAGATCAAAGCTCCTGGGTATTACAACTAAGACCTGACACAGCCAAATAAATATTAAAAAAAAAGAAAAATGTCAGGGAAGGCTACAGTGACTAAAAGAAGGAAAAGAGAGATAGCACCTCATGGTGCTTAGAAGTGCCACTAGAAAGTACAAATTGTGCCAAACAGCACAAAACTTGCCCTTGAGATATTTGTGGACTGTGACTCACTAAAGGGGTCTCAGGTCCAAAACAGATACATTTTTTAAAATTGTAAATGATTCTTCAAACTATCTGCTTAGGAAAGGAAAGGCTTATCCTTAGCCATTACTTTAGTGTCTATTGTTCTTTTATAAGCAGTGACTAAAATATAATTATTTAAAAGTTAAGACATGAGATGGGTTAGGAAAATGTGACTATAATTGAAGAGAAAGATCACAGTAGAAGCACACCTGAAAATTATCCAGTTGGAAACTGTAGTCAAAGTTTTTAAAATAATTAATATAAAAATGTTTCAGTAACTAAAGGAATGATGAACAAAGTGAATGAAGAATTGGAGAATTTCAATAGAGAGTTGGAATCATATTAAAAAACAAACAAACAACAACAACAAGTGGGTATTCTAGAACAGAGGTAGCACACATTTTTTAAAAGTGTCCAGTAGTAAATACTTTGGGTTTTGTGGGCCATGTAATTTCTGTCACAAGTATTTAACTCCACTGCTGTAGTGTGTGTGTGTGGCGGGGGCAGGGGTGGGGGGACACAAATGATACATAATCAGTGGATGTAGCTGTATTTCAATAAAACTTTCTTTACAAAAATAAGTCATGAGTTGTATATGGCCCATGGGCTGTATGTAGTTTTGCCAATGGTGTTGTAGAATTGAAAGAATACACTATTTAAGAGGTTACTGATGGCCTCGCCATGAAATTGAACACTCAGAAGACTAGCTTAGTGAACTCAGAATAATAAAATATTCAAACTAACATACAGAGTAAAAAAGTGAATGGAGCAGTACGTGAGAGATATGCAAGATAGAGTCAACTTGACTGGTATGCATGAAGTACCTTTATGAAAAGGAAACTAGTGAAATTACAGCTGACTTAAACAGTAATATGGAAGCCAAACCAAGTGAAACATCTATTGGTATGGAGAAAACAACACTGTCAATCCAGAATTTATCCAAGCAAAAATATTGTTCAAAAATGAAGTTAAAATAAAGATATTTTCAAACAAAGTATGAATGCCAGTAGACAATACATGAAATACTAAAGTTCCTGAGACGGAAAGAAAGCATCAGAAGTGAAAGCGAGAAACCACAGAAAAACAAAGAACCTTGGGAATAATAAATCTGTGGATACATATTAAAAACACTGAATACCAAAATAAGATTAATAATGATATGTTTTTCAGTTTCTAACATTTGCAAAAGATTAGTATATGATAAAATAGCACAAAGGGCAGAAGAATGGTTAAAGGCACCGATCTATTGAAATGTAAGTGATAAAAGTCCAAATTTAATGTAGAGTCTAATGGATTAAGCATGCTATCCTTCATATGCTCCAATTTTTTTTTCCTCCTTGAAATTGGCTGCCTCTGTGATATGGCAGAGCACATCTGCCATATTAAGAGATGGAACTTATTTCCCTTCTAACTGAATCTGATCTGGCTTTGTAACTGAATTTTTGGTGGTACAAATAATGCTTCTGAACCTAATTTCTATGAGAACTGGTAGATCTTATGTCCTGCTTCTTGGAATCCAGTCAGATTACAATGAGAGGCCCAAGACACAGGGAAAGTCAAAATGAAGGACTAGTAACAGGATCTGTTTGACAACAGGATCTGATGAGTTAACAACTGCCAGAAAGCACTAAATGCTTGTTAAGTTCCTGAGCTATCTTGGGCTTGCCAACTCAGTTGGGCCCTCAGTTCAGTCACTCAGTTGTGTCTGATTAATTTCAACCCCATGGACTACAGCACTCCAGTGCTTTGTTGTCCATCAACAAGTCTTGGAGCTTGCTCAAACTCATATCCATTGAATCGGTGATGCCATCCAACCATCTCATTCTCTATCATCCCCTTCTCCTCCCACCTTCAATCTTTCCCCGGATCAGGGTCTTTTCTGAGTCAGTTCTTCGCAGCAGGTGGTCAAAGTATTGTAGCTTCTGCTTTAGCATCACTTCTTTCAATGAACATTCAGGATTGATTTCCTTTAGAATGAACTGGTTCGATCTCCTTGCAGTCCAAAGGGACTCTGAAGAGCCTTCTCCAACACCACAGTTCAAAAGCATCACTTCTTCGGTGCTCAGCTTTCTTTGTAGTCCAACTCTCACATCCATACATGACTAATGGAAAACCCATCTCTTTGACTAGACAGACCATTGCTGGCAAAGTAATATCTCTGCTTTTTAACATGCTGTCTAGGTTGGTCATAGCTTTTCTTATAAAAAGAAGAAAAGGCTGGTCTTTTAATTTCATGGCTGCAGTCACCATCTACAGTGATTTTGGAGCCCAAGAAAATAAAAAGTCTGTCACTGTTTCCTATGTTTCCACATTTATTTGCCATGAAGTGATGGGACTGGATGCCATGATGTTAGTTTTATGAATGTTAACTTTCAAGCAGGCTTTTCACTCTCCTCTTTCACCTTCATCAAGAGGCTCTTTAGTTCCTCTTCACTTTCTGCCTTAAGTGTGGTGTCATCTGTGTATTTAAGGTTATTGATATTTCTCCCAGCAATCCTGACTCCAGCTTGTGCTTCATCCAGCCCAGCATTCCACATGATGTACTCTGCATTAAAATTAAATATGCAAGGTGACAATATACAGTCCTGAAGTACTCTTTTCCTGATTTGGAACCAGTCTGTTGTTCCATGTCTGGTTCTAACTGTTGCTTCTTGACCTGCATATAGGTTTCTCAAGAGGCAGGTAAGGTGGTCTGGTAGTCTCATCTTGTGAAGAATTTGCGACAGGTTGTGTGGTATTTTAGACATTCTTTGGCATTGCCTTTCTTTGGGATTGGAATGAAAACTGACCTTTTCCAGTCTTGTGATCACTGCTGAGTTTTCCAAATTTGCTAGCATATTGACTGCAGCACTTTCACAGCACCAGCTTTTAGGATTTGAAACAGCTCAACTGGAATTCCATCACCTTCACTAGCTTTGTTCGTAGTGATGCTTCCTAAGGTCCACTTGACTTTGCATTCCAAGAGGACTGGCTCTAGGTGAATGATCACACCATCGTGGTTACCTGGGTCATTAAGATCTTTTTTGTATAGTTCTCAGTATTCTTGCCATCTCTTCTTAATATCTTCTGCTTCTGTTAGATCCCTACCATTTCGATCCTTTATTGTACTCATCTTTGCATGAAATATTCCCTTAGTATCTCTAATTTTCATGAAGAGATTTCCAGTCTTTCACATTCTATTATTCTCCTCTATTTCTTTGCATTGATCACTGAGGAAGGCTTTCTTATCTCTCCTTGCTATTCTTTGGAACTCTGCACTCAGATGGGTATATCTTTCCCTTTCCCCTTTGCCTTTAGCTTCTCTTCTTTTCTCAGCTATTTGTGAGGCCTCCTCAGACAACCTTGCTTTTTTGTATTTCTTCTTCTCGGAGATAGTCTTGATCACTGTCTCCTGTACATTGTCATGAGATTTCATCCATAATTCTTCAGGCACACTTATCAGATCTAATCCCTTGAATCTGTTTGTCACTTCCACTGTATATTGTAAGGGATTTGATTTAGGTCATACCTGGATGGTCTCGGAGAAGGCGATGGCACCCCACTCCAGTACTCTTGCTTGGAAAATCCCATGGATGGAGGAGCCTGGTGGGCTGCAGTCCATGGGGTCGTGAAGAGTCAGACACAGCTGAGCGACTTCCCTTTCACTTTTCACTTTCATGCATTGGAGAAGGAAATGGCAACCCACTCCAGTGTTCTTGCCTGGAGAATCCTAGGGACGGGGGACCCTGGTGGGCTGCCATATATGGGGTCACACAGAGTTGGACACGACTGAAGTGACTTAGCAGCAGCAGCAGCTGGATGGTCTAGTGGTTTTCCTACTTTCTTCAGTTGAAGTCTGAATTTGGCAGTAAGGAGTTGATGATCTGAGCCACAGTCAGCTCCTGGTCTTGTTTTTGCTGACTGTATAGAGCTTCTACATCTTTGGCTGCAAAAAATACAATCAATCTGATTTTGGTATTGGCCATCTGGTGATGTTCATGTGTAGAGTCTTCTCTTGTGTTGTTGGCAGAGTGTGTTTGTTATGACCAGTGTGTTCTCTTGGCAAAACTCTGTTAGCCTTTGCCCTGCTTCATTTTGTACTCCAAGGCCAAACCAGCCTGTTACTCCAGGTATCTCTTGCTTCCTGCTTTTGCATTCCAGTCCCCTATAATGGAAAAGTCATCTTTTTTTAGGTGTTAGTTCTAGAAGGTCTTGTTAGTCCTCATAGAACCATCCAACTTCAGCTTCTTCAGCATTAGTGGTTGGGGTATAGACTTGGATTACTGTGATACTGAATGGTTTGCCTTGGAAATGAACAGAGATCATTCTGTTATTTTTGAGATTGCATCCATGTATTGCATTTTAAAGAAGGCAATGGCACCCCACTCCAGTACTCTTGCCTGGAAAATCCCATGGACGGAGGAGCCTGGTGGGCTGCAGTCCATGGGGTCGCTAAGAGTCAGACACGACTGAGCGAATTCACTTTCACTTTTCACTTTCATGCATTGGAGAAGGAAATGGCAACCCACTCCAGTGTTCTTGCCTAGAGAATCCCAGGGATGGGGGAGCTTGGTGGGCTGCCATCTATGGGGTCGCACAGAGTTGGACATGACTGAAGCAACTTAGCAGCAGCATTGCATTTTAAATATGAGGGCTTCTTCATTTCTTCTAAAGGATTCTTGCCCAAGGTAGTAGATATAATGGTCATCTGAACTAAATTCACTCATTTCCTTCCATTTTAGTTCAGTGATTCCTAAAATGTGGATGTTTACTCTTGCCATCTCCTGTTTGCCCACTTCTAGTTTACCTTGATTAATAGACCTGACATTCCATGTTCGTATGCAGTATTGTTCTTTATAGCATTGAACTTACTTCCATCACGAGTCACATCCACAGCTGGGCATTGTTTTCACTTTGGTTCTGTCTCTTCGTTCTTTCTGGAGTTATTTCTCCACTCTTCTCCAGTAGCATATTGGGCACCTACCGACCTAGTGAGTTCATCTTTCAGCGTCCTATCTTTTTGCCTTTTCATACTGTTCATGGGGTTCTCAAGGCAAGAATACTGAAGTGGTTTGCCATTCCCTTCTCCAGTGGACCACATTCTGTCAGACCTCTCCACCATGACCCATCTGTCTTGGGTGGCCCTACACGGCATGGCTCATAGTTTCGTTGAGTTAGACAAGGCTGTGGTCCATGTGATCAGTTTGGTTAGTTTTCTGTGATTGTGGTTTTCATTCTGTCTGCCCTTTGATGTATAAGATCATGATGCTTGTGGAAACTTCCTGATGGGAGAGACTGACTGTGGGGGAATCTGGGTCTTATTCTGATGGTGCCATTACCACCATACCCCTGCCATAGTTTGGCCTCAGACCAAACAACAGAGAGGAAACACAGCCCCGGTCATCAACAGTTGGGCCCTAGGTGACTGAAATCCTAGCTGGTACTGCATGGAGCACAACTGTGCAACTGAACATAGCTAATCTGTATTACATCACTAGGGTTGTCATAAAAAGTAACATGGATTAGGTGGCTTTAAAGACAAATTTATTTTCTAATTCTGAAGACTAGATGTACAGCATCAAGAATGGGCAAGAATGGTTTCTTCTGCTCCTTGCTTCTCTACTTTGTCATATAGATGGTGGCTATCTTTTCTCTCTGTTTTCATGTGGTATTCTCTCTGTGAATGTGTCTCTGTCCTAATCTCTTCCTTTAAGGGCTACATGTAAAAAATAACAAAGTTTCACTATATTCTCTTTACCAGAAGTATACTTTATATATAGCTACACAGAAAGGTTGAAACCAAAACAGTTAAAAAATACACCAAGCTAACCCTAAACAAAAAAAGCCTGGGATGTGTATAATTTAGTAAAATAGGTAATTGAAGAAAAATGTGCTATATATATATATATAATTTTACAGTGTACAACAATCAACTGGATTTTCCCCCCAATGTATTTGTTATGCCCCAAATATTCTTAGATTTTACCATAATAAAGTTTCAATGATTATTTAAAAATTATATATATTGTGTTATATATTAAATCTTAATATACAGATTTAAGCATTTATATTTTTTACAAATTTCATTAGAAAACATTTATAGGACTCCTGTTACATACTACCAGTTATGCATACAGAGGTCTAACTTTCTGCTTTCTCAGATATAACAAAACAATAATCAAAAATAATGCCAATAAAATTAATTATAAACATAACATCTAAACTTGTCTGAGGCCCAGAGATAAGAGGAATAGAATTATACATATTTTCCTTAGGCATGTCTTGAGGAATGATAAGAGATAAAGAATAAAAAAGAATAAAATGTATAGGGAAAATATACTTCCAATGTATTTTAATAGTTTTGGGCAAAATCATTGTGACTAGCTAGATGCTTTGCATTTTCTTTAAACTGTTATTGATTTTACAAAATCTGTTTATAAGCAACTCTACAGTATAATATGTCAGAGAAATGAACAGGAAATATTTCTAGCTGTTGTCCAAATAAAGCTTTGCTTTCTCAGAGCTCTTTCCTAATAAAACAGATATCTCTATGGTAGAAAGGATAAAAGTGTTATAAACAAAACTTTGAGAAACTCCCTCTCTCCCTCCCTCTGTCTTTGTCTCTCCCTCTCTTTCATTTTGCCTTCCTTCCTTGCTGCCTTCCTTCCTTATGTGTCTCTACTTTTAATGTCATTCACCTAATATAACAATCATCAGTTCAGTTCAGTCGCTCAGTCATGTCAGACTCTTTGCGACCCCATGAATCGCAGCACTCCAGGCCTCACTGTCCATCACCAACTCCCGGAGTTCACTCAGACTCACGTCCATTGATTCAGTGATGCCATCCAGCCATCTCATCCTCGGTCATCCCTTTCTCCTCCTGCCCCCAATCCCTCCCAGCATCAGAGTCTTTTCCAGTGAGTTAACTCATCACATGAGGTGGCCAAAGTACTGGAGCTTTAGCTTTAGCATCATTCTGTCCAAAGAAATCCCAGGGTTGATCTCCTTCAGAATGGACTGGGTGGATCTCCCTGCAGTCCAAGGGACTCTCAAGAGTCTTCTCCAACACCACAGTTCAAAAGCATCAATTCTTCGGCGCTCAGCCTTCTTCACAGTCCAACTCTCACATCCATACATGACTACTGGAAAAACCGTAGCCTTGACTAGATGGACCTTAGTCGGCAAGTAGTGTCTCTGCTTTTGAATATACTCTCTAGTTTGGTCATAACTTTTCTTCCAAGGAGTAAACGTCTTTTAATTTCATGGCTGCAGTCACCATCTGCAGTGATTTTGGAGCCCCCCAAAATAAAGTCTGACACTGTTTCTATTGTTTCCCCATCTATTTCCCATGAAGTGATGGGACCAGATGCCATGATCCTCGTTTTCTGAATGTTGAGCTTTAAGCCATAGGTCATCAAAAATACATTTCTCCAAATTTCAAAATTGATTATCATCATCATAATATAGAAGATAGATTTTTAATGACATGCTTGCATTTTTTTGGTTATTTTTTATTGGAGTATAGTTGCTGCTGCTACTAAGTCCCTTCAGTCGTGTCCGACTCTGTGCAACCCCATAGACAGCAGCCCACCAGGCTCCCCCGTCCCTGGGATTCTCCAGGCAAGAATATTGGAGTGGGTTGCCATTTCCTTCTCCAATGCATGAAAGTGAAAAGTCAAAGTGAAGTCGCTCAGTTGTGTCTGACTCTTAGTGACCCCATGGACTGCAGCCCACCAGGCTCCTCTGTCCATGGGATTTTCTAGGCAGGAGTACTGGAGTGGGGTGCCATTGCCTTCTCCATATAATTGCTATGCAATGCTTTGTTTCTCTGTACAGAAAAGTGAATCGGTTATACGTATACATGCATCCCATCTTTTTTTTGGATTTCCTTCCCATTTAGGTCCCACAGAGCAGTGTATAGAGTTCTTTGTGTGATACAATCTGTTCTCACTAGTTAACTATTTTATAAAAGTTTATATACCTCCCAGTCTATCCCACACACAAACTTTACCCCTTTTTATCCATACCTTTATTCTCTACATCTGTATCTCTATTTCTGCTTTGCAATTAAGATCATCTATACTATTTTTGTAGATTCCCCATATATGCATCAAAATATGATATTTTTCTTTTTCTAACTTACTTCACTCTGTATTACCATCTCTAGGTCCATCCACATTTCTACAAATGGCACATTTTGGTTGCTCTTTATGGCTGAATAATATTTCATTGTATCTCATCTTCTTTATCCATTCCTCTATTGATGGACATTTAGGTTACTTCCATGTCCTGGTTGTTGTAAATTGTGCTGCAGTGAACACTTGGGTGCATGTACCATTTTGAATTATGGTTTTTTTCATATTATATGCCCAGGAGTGGAAATTCTGGGTGAAATGGTAGTTCTATTTTTAGCTTTTTAAGGAACCTCCATTGTGATGTGCAGTGATGTGCTAAGTGATGACTCTTAACAACTCCATGGACTACAGCATGCCAGAGTTCCCTGTCCTTCACTATCTCTTAAGTTGGTGATACCAACTTATTGAGATATCCAACCATCTCATCCTCTGTTGCCTGTTTCTCCTCCTGCTCTCAGTCTTTCTCAGCATCAGGGTCTTTTCCAATTGAGTCAGCTCTTCAAATCAGGTGGCCAAAGTATTGAAACTTTAGCCGCAGCATCAGTCCTTCCAGTGAACATTCAAGGTTGATTTCCTTTAGGGTTGGCTGGTTTAATCTCGCAGTCCAAGAGATCTGTACATGACTACTGGAAAAACTATACCTTTGATCATACAGACCTTTGTTGGCAAACTGATGTCTCTGCTTTTTAATACACTGTCTAGGTTTCTCATAGCATTCCTTTCAAGGATCAACCATCTTTTAATTTCCTGGCTGCAGTCACCATCTGCAGTGATTTAGGAGCCCAAGAAAATAAAATCTCTCACTGCTTCCATTTTTTCTCCTGTTTACCATTAAGTGATGGGACTGATGCCATGAGGATAGTTTCTTTAATGTTGAGTTTTAAGCCAGACTTTCACTTTCTTCTTTCACCCTCATCAAGGAACTCTTTAGTTTCTCTTCACTTTCTGCCATTAGAGTAGTGTCATCTGCATATCTGAGGTTGTTGATATTTCTCCCAGCAAACTTGATTACAGCTTGTGATTCACCCAGCCCAGCATTTTGCGTAATGTATTCTGCATAAAACTTAAATAAGGAGGATGACAATACACAGACATGGCGTACTCCTTTCCCAATATTGGTCCAGTTTGTTGTTCCATGTCTAGCTGTAATAGTTGTTTCTTGATCTCCACACAGGTTTCCCATGTCTTTAAGAGTTTTCCATAGTGTGTTGTGGTCCACACAGTCAGTGGCTTTAGCGTAGTCAATGAAGCAGATTTTTTTTGGAATGCCCTTGCTTTTCTATGATCCAGCAGATGTTGGCAACTTGATCTCTGGTTTTCCTGCCTTTTCTAAATCCAGCTTATACATGTGGAATTTCTTGGTTCACATACCGTTAACACCTGGCTTGAAGGATTTTAGCATTATCTTGCTCAGATGTGAAATGAGCTCAATTGTACGGTAGTTTGAACATTTTTGGTGTTGCCCTTCTTTGAAATGAAAACTGACCTTTTCCAGTCCTGTGACCACTGCTGAGTTTCCAAATTTGCTGACATATTGAGTGCAGCACTTTCACAGCATTGTCTTATAAGATTTGAAATAGCTTAGCTAGAATCCCATCACCTCCACTAGCTTTGTCTGTAGTAATGCTTTCTAAGGGCCACTTGACTTTACACTCCAGTATGGTCTGGCTCTAGGTGAGTGACCACACCATTGTGGTTATCAGAGTCATTAAGAGCTTTTTTTGTAAAGTTCTTCTGTGTATTCTTGCCACCTCTTCTTAATCACTTATGCTTCTTTTAGGCCCTTACCATTTCTTTTCTTTATTGTGCCCATCCTTGCATAAAATTTTCCCCTGATATCTCCAGTTTTTCTTGGATCTCAAGTCTTGGCCATTCTATTGCTTTCCTCTATTTGTTTGCATTGTTCTTTTAAGAAAGCTTTCTTATATCTCTTTGCTGTACTCTGGAACTCTGCATTCATTCTCTGGAAATATCCTTCTCTTTCTCTTTGCCTTTCACTTCTCTTTTCCCAACTCCTCAGACAGCCACTTTGTCTTCTTGAGTTTCTCTTTCCTTGGATGGTTTTGGCCACCACCTCCTATACAACATTAAGAACCTATGTCCATAGCTCTTCAGGTGCTCTGTCTACCAGATCTAATCCCTTGAATCTATTCGTCACCTCCACTGTATAATCATAAGGGATTTGATTTAGGTAATACTTGAATGGCCCAGTGGTTTTCCCTATTTTCTTCAATTTATGCCTGAATTTTGCAATAAGGAGTTCATGATCTGAGCCACAATCAGCTCCTGGTCTTTTTATTGCTGACTGTATAGAGCTTCTCCATCTTCAGCTGCAAAAAGTATAATCAATCTGATTTTAGTATTGACCATCTGGTGATGTCCCTGTGCAGATTTGTCTCTTGTGTTGTTGGAAGAGGATGTTTGCTTGGACGAGTGTGTTGACAAAACTCTGTTAACCTTCACCCTGCTTCATTTTATACTCCAAGGCTAACCTTGCCTGTTACTCTAGGTATCTTGTACATCCTACTTTTGCATTCCAGTCCCCTATGAAGAAAAGGACATTTATTTTTGGTATTAGTTCTAGAGTGTCGTAGGTCTTCATAGAACCAGTAAACTTTAGCTTCTTTGGCATCAGTGATTGCGGAATAGACTTGGATTACTGTGATGTTGAACGGTGGAAATGAACCGAGATCATTTTGTCATTTTTGAGCTTGCACCCAGGTACTGCATTTCAAACTCTTTTGTTGACTAAGAGGGCTACTCCATTTTTCCTAAGGGATTCTTGCCCACAGTAGTAGATATAATGGTTATCTCAATTAAATTAGCCCATTCCTTTTCATTTTAGTTCACTTATTCCTAAAATGTGGATGTTCACTCTTGCCATCTCCTATTGACCACATCCAATTTACCTTGATTTTCAGACCTAACATTCCAGGTTCCTATGCAATATTGTTCTTTACAGCATCAAACTTTACTTTCACCACCAGACATATCTACAACTGGGTGTTATTTCTGCTTTGGCCCAACCTCTTCATTCTTTCTAGGCATTTCTCTACTCTTCCCCAGTAGCATATTGAACACCTTCCAACATGGAAGGCTCATCTTCCAGTGTCATATTTTGCTTTTACATAATGTTCATGGTGTTCTTGAGGCAAGAGGACTGAAGTGGTTTGCTATTCCCTCCTCCAGTGGACCACATTTTATCAGAACTCTCTGGTATGACCTGTCCATCTTGGGTGGCCCTGCACAGCATGGCTCATAGGTTCATTGATTTACGTAAGCCTCTTTGCCATGACAAGGCTGTGATCCATGAAGGGGAGGAACATCCATATGATTCTTCATAGTGGTTGTGCCGTACATTCCCACTAACAATCTAAGAGGGTTTCCTTTTTTCCGCACCCTCTCTAGCATGTAATGTTTGTAGATTTTTTGATGAGGGCCATTCTGACTGGAGTGAGGTGATACCTCATTGTAGTTTATATTTGCATTTCTCTAATAATTAGTATTCTTGAGCATCTTTTCATGTGCTTTTTGGCCATCTGTATGTCTTCTTGGGGAAAATGTCTATTTTGACATATGGCAGAAAGTGAAGAGGAACTAAAAAGCCTCTTGATGAAAGTGAAAGAGGAGAGTGAAAAAGTTGGCTTAAAGCTCAACATTGAGAAAACAAAGATCATGGCATCCAGTCCCATCACTTCACGGGAAATAGATGGGAAAACAGTGGAAACAGTGGCAGACTTTATTTTGGGGGGCTCCAAAATCACTGGAGATGGTGATTGCAGCCATGAAATTAAAAGACAGTTACTCCTTGGAAGGAAAGCTATGATCAACCTAGATAGCATATTCAAAAGCAGAGACATTACTTTGCCGACTAAGGTCCATCTAGTTAAGACTATGGTTTTTCCTGTGTTCATGTATGGATGTGAGAGTTGGACTGTGAAGAAAGCTGAGTGCTGAAGAATTGATGCTATTGAACTGTGGTGTTGAAGAAGGCTCCTGAGAGTCCCTTGGACTGCAAGGAGATCCAACCAGACCATTCTGAAGGAGATCAGCCCTGGGATTTCTTTGGAAGGAATGATGCTAAAGCTGAAGCTCCAGTACTTTGGCCACCTCATGTGAAGAGTTGACTCATTGGAAAAGACTCTGATGCTGGGAGAGATTAGGGGCAGGAGGAGAAGGGGACGACTGAAGATGAGATGGCTGGATGGCATCATGGACTCGATGGACGTGAGTCTGAGTGAACTCCGGGAGTTGGTGATGAACAGGGAGGCCTGGCGTGCTGCGATTCATAGAGTCACAAAGAGTTGGACACGACTGAGTGATTGAACTGAACTGCCCATATATTTTTTAGGTCTTCTGCCCATGTTTGGGGCTGTCTCATTTTTTTGATACTGAGCTGCAGGAGCTGCTTTTATTTTTTGGAAATTAACCCCTTGTCAGTTGCTTCATTTGCAAATATTTTCTCCCATTCTGAGGGCTGTCTCTTTATCCTGTTGTGGTTTCCTTTGCTATGCAAAAAGCTTTTAAGTTCAGTTAGGTCCCAAGTGTTTATTTATATTTTCATTACTCTAATAGATCAAGAAAGATCTTGTTACAACTTATGTCAAATAATGTTCTGCCTTTGTTTTCCTCTAAGTGTTTTATACTGTCTGCCCTTACATTGAGGGCTTTAATCCATTTTGAGTTTATTTCTGTGTATGGTGATAAGTATTGTTCTAAATTCTTTTTTTTTTTTTTTCATGTAGTTGTCCAGTTTTTCTAGCACCACTTATTGAAGAGATTTTCTTTTTCCTATTGTATATTCTTGTCATAGATTAGGTGACCACAGATGCTTGGGTTTATCTCTAGAATTTCTATCCTGTTCCATTTCTCTGTATTTCTTTCTGTGCCAGGATCATACTGTCTTGATACTGTAGCTTTTTAGTGCAGTCTGAAGTCAGGGAGCCTGATTCCCGCAGCCGTGTTTCTCTCAGAATCACTTTGACTATTTGGGGTCTCTTGTGTTTCCATATAAATCGTACAATTTTTTGTTCTAATTTTGTGAAAAATGTCATTAGTAATTTGATAAGGATTGCATTGAATCTGTAGCTTGCTTTCAGTAGTAGAGTCATTTTCACAATATTGACACTTCCAATCCAAGGACATGGTATCTCTCTCCATGTACTTGTGTTGTCTTTGATTTATTTTATCAAAGAAATCTTACACTTCTCTGAGTAAAGGTTCTTTTCCTCCTTAGGTAGGTTTATTCCTAGGTATTTTCTTCTTTATGTTACAATGGTAAATTGTATGTTTTCCTTGATTTCGCTTTCTGATCTTTCATTGTTAGTCTATATGAATGCATTAGATTTCTGTGTATTAATTTTATATCCTGCAAATTTTACCAAATTCATTAGTTAGCTCTAATATTTTTCTGGTGACATCTTTAAGATTTTCTATGTATAGTATCATGTCATCTTCAAAGAATGACAATTTTACTTCTTTTCCAGTTTGAATTCCCTTTTTTTTCCTTCTCTGATTGCCAAGGCTAGGACTTCCAAAACAATATTGAATAATAGAGATAAGAGTAGACATCCTGGTTTGTTCTTATCTTAGAGGAAATGTTTTGTTTTTCACCATTGAGAATAATATTTGCTATGGGTTTCTCATACTCAGCCTTTATTCTGTTGAGGTAGGTTCCCTCTCTGCCTATTTTCTTGGCAGTTTTTATCATAAATGAGTATTGAACTTTGTCTAAAGTGTTTTCCATGTCTATTGAGATGATCGTGTGGTTTTTATTCTTGTTAGTATAGTGTATATATTGATTGATTTGCATTTATTGAAGAATCCTTGCATGTCTGGGATAGATCCCACTTGATCTTGGTGTATGGTCTTTTTAATGCCATGCTGGATTCAGTTTGCTAGCATTTTGTTGTGGATTTCTGTGTCTATGTTCATCAGGGATATTAGCCTGTGATTTTCTTTTCTTTTTTGTTATGCTTGTCTGGTTTTGGTTTCAGGATGATAGTGGCCTCATAGAGTGACCTTAAGAGTGTTCCATCCTGTGAAATTTTTTGGAAGAACATGAGAATAGGTGTTAGAACTTCTCTAAATGTTTGAAAGAATCTGTCTGTGAAGCCATCTAGTCCTCAACTTTGGTTTGCTGTAAGATTTTTAATCACATTTTCAGGTTTATCACTTGTGATTGGTAGTTAATATTTTATATTTCTTCCTGGCTCAGTCTTGGAAGGTAGTACCTTTCTAAGAATTGGTCCATTTCTTCCAGGTTGTCCATTGTTTTGGCATAAAGTTGCTTGTAGTAGTCTCTTATGATCCTTTGTGTTTCTGGAGTGTCAGTTCTAACTCATCCTTTTCAATTCTAATTTTATTGATTTGAATCCTCTCCCTTTTTAATCAATGAATCTAGCTAAAGGTTTATTAATGAATGTTTATCTTCTTAGAGAACCAGCTTTTAGTTTCATTAAACTTTTCTATTGTTCATTTACTTCATTTATTTCTGCTTTAATCTTTATGATTTATTTTTTTTACTAACTTTGGGTTTTGTTTGTTCTTTCTCTAGCTGTGGTGCAGGATTAGGTTGTTTATTTGAGATTTTTCTTGTTTCTTGAGGTAGGATTGTGTTGCTATAAACTTCCCTCTTAGAACTATTTTTGTTGCATCTTATAGGTTTTAGGGCATCGTGATTTGTCATTTGTTTCTTGCTGTTGTTCAGTCACTAAGTCATGCCTGGTTCTTTGCAACCCCATGGACTACAGCACGCCAGGCTCCTCTGTCCTCCACTATCTCCCAGAGTTTGCTCAAATTCATGTCCGTTAATTTGGTGATGCTATCTAACCGTCTCATCCTCTGCCAACCCCTTCTCCTTTTGCCTTCAATGTTTCCCAGCATCAAAGTCTTTTCCAATGAATCAGTTCTTCACATCAGGTGGACAAATTATTGGAGCTTCCATTTCAGTTTCAGTCCTTCCAAAGATTATTTGGAGTTGATTTGTTTCTAGTTTTTTTTTTTTTTTAATTCCCTCTTTTATTTCTTTAGTGATCTCTTTATTATTTAGTAGAATATTGTTTAGCCTCTATGTTTTTGTGTTTTTAACAGTTTTGTTTTTGTTTTTTTTTTTTTGTAGTTGATTTTTAGTCTCTTACCTTGTGGTCAGAAAAGATGCTTAATAGGATTTTAATTTTCTTAAATTTACTTAGGCTTGATTTGGGACCCAAGATGTGATATACCCTGAAGAATGTTCTCTCTACATTTGATATACTTTTTTAGAATACATGAATAGAGTGGGTATTTTTCTGTAGTCAGGTTTTGAGTTCTAGAATAATATTTTGCACTACAGCTTTTGCAGTGTTGCAGCAAATAGGATTTGTGTAATCCACAGTAGATGCTTAATAAATATTCCCTAAATTAATGAATAAACTACATTCTGACATTCTTTCCAAGTTTAAGGGAAAACTTAATGTTACTTGGTCAAAGTAAGAATTAAATGAGTGTTGGGATAATAAATCAAACTTTGTATTTGAAAAGGCACTAAATATATAAGGAATATAACCATACAGACAGTAGTTAAGACCAAGGTGGTGAAATATCAGGAAAATATTGAAAATCAGAACAGATTTCCTGCTAGTGAATATAAATTACAAAATGGATGAATACATTAACAGAAAAAGGCACAGGTAAATGTTAAGTTTAAGGTGAAGAATGATTTTTATAGCAAAAATAAAAATACTCTGGCGTTTTTAATTTATTGAACCAAGAATTTCGGTAAAACAGTTAGAATGATCAGTTGATAATGTGTCTTTATCAGCATTTGGAAAACTAAGAAATTAAACTTGAAAACTTCCTATATATGAAGCTGTACAAGTCATTCTATAGTGATCAAATTTTATTAAACTGAATATGTTGCCAGAATTTATACAGACATTCTCGTTGACCTTAAAGTTTAGACAAAGTTGATACTTATTATTGGATTCTGGTGCACTGTGTGTGGGGATTTATGTTCAGACATGTCCAACTCTTTGCAACCACACAGACCAGATCCCACCAGGTTCCTCTGTCCATGGGATTTTTCCAGGTTAAGAACAGTGGAACAAGTTGTAATTTTCTGTTCCAGAAGATCTTCCCAACTCAGGGATCGAACCCACTTTTTTGTGTCTCCTGCATTGACAAGTGAATTCTTTATGACTAGTGACCCCTGGGAAGCCCATTCTGGTACATTAGCAAGTAGGAAAACAAACAAACATACTCTCTTTCTTTAATCTTGTGTACTTTGTTCTGATCTACTTTATAAACTAGAGGTAACTTTTATTTTGTCTATAATTTGATTGCTGATCTGTTCTAATTAGCAGGAAGAGCATTAGCTCTCTCTCTTTAGACCTCATTTCACTTACCTAAATTTCCATAAGTCCTGGGAACTTACCACATCCCAAAAGAGAGAAGGGCTAGACACACTTCAAAGTGAAGAGAGAAGAAAATTCTGCCATTTTACTACTGGCGTGAGTCCTGAAGGGGATCCAACCTTAAGTCACTGTGAGACCATTGTTGTATGCTCAGATTACCAAATACATTTTTCTCATCATAAGTTTTTTTTCACTTAGGGTTCTCTTTGTTCTTTCCAGCTACAAATCTTTAGTGAGAAGAGACAATTCAGTTTCACGGAAGTTTCTCTAAGTTTGAATTTCATTCTTTTTCTCCTAACATTATTTGGTTATACAAATTGTCTAGTGCCTCTTAGGAAATCAGCATTGACTCTGAGCAGTCTTCATTAGTAACAGCTTCAAAACAGATTTCTGCCACAACTTAATTCCAAGACTACAAGAACTTCCTCCTGCTACATTCACTGTAATTTATTCATATTCTTTAGGGCTTCCCTGGTAACTCAGTTGGTAAAGAATCTGCATGCAATGCAGGAGACCCCTCATTCTTTAATGAGAGGTTAAACGAATGTTGTCAGTGATGCATGAAACTCCTGCCTCAGAAATACCTGGGGTATTGATTTAAAAAGTAGATTCTTAGATCTCTTTCCAGGTCCACTAAACCACAATTTATTCACATGGGTTCTATCATATATTTACTTTAAACAAACCCATGATTCTCAGTCTAAAGTTTGAAAGCAACTGAATCAGACTATTGCTCAGAACTGCTTACATGCAACTCTGATATTCATTATATCGGATATATATCAGATAGTGATAGTTACTATATACTATGATATAGTATATAGTCTGTAAATTTCCCCTCACTTTCAACAGATGACTTTCTCTTTAAAAAATTTAATTTTTCTCTGTGTGTATGTGGGTGTGTGTGTGAGAGAGAGTACGTGGAGAGATTCTAGTTATTCTACTTGTGTATTGAACCTACAAGCCATTTCATTATGAAATCATAATTCCTCCCTATACATATGTCACTTGCAACTAAAGATATTGTCAAGATGTTTTAAATCATTAGCATGTTTTCTTCTACTATTAACAAAAAAGTCTTGTCATGCTTCTCCATTCTTCTAAACAACTTCAAAGAAGCCAACAGGCCTAGTAATCAGCAAAGCAGGCCATGTTGGGAAAAACAAAGTACTGGTCATATGGCCTTCGAAACTAGACCTGCAAAGATACTAGTATTGCTATTATTTTTTAGATTAAACAGTCTATACACTCTAAGGCTTTAGTTATCTTAATGCTACTATATAACATGTATGCAAACAAGGATAATAAAAAACCGGTCTTATTTAAGTGTAGTAAATAAAAGGAATGAGATTAATTCAAATTTACTATAATTCACTTCAACCTGATGTGAGCTAAGGGAAGGAAATGGAGCTCTCCCTTTTCACATGTGAAAATGAAACAGGTGATTGTAGAGAAGCCGGGGTGACATCATTAGTCTTTCCCAGATAAATACCTAAGTGTTTGCCACATTAATGTGCCACTGGATAAAAATGTTTGTCCGGCTTCAATGGAAAGATCAATAAGATGAGAAAGATATTTTATAGGCTCTGTATTTTCTTTCTACAATAACTGTCAACTCACATGATAAGAATGAAGGTCAAACAATTCCAAAGAGATTTCTCTCTCAACTTTTAGAACATTAATAAACACTTTGTGTATATTATTCTGTTGCACATTTGTCAGACAACCAATCCTATATCTGTAATTTCAGAAATGATGTGAATCCTGGAGACTGGGTATAGATTAACTCACTGAACCTTTATCTTCAATTGAGATTTAATATGAATCAAACAGTATTGAAAAATGTGTCATGTTCCATTGTGATAAGAGTGAGCTTATTAATGCCTCTGTTTGGTTTGAAAATGTTTCTTTAATTTCATACCTGCATGGTTATAGTCTTTATTGTAAAGTAAATAAATAAATAAAATCTGAAAAAAAAATAAGTAGAATGATCTGTGATAAGCTTACAAAGTGTATAATCTCCTTTGAGAAGACTCTGAGAATGGTTATATTAGAAATTTACCATATCCCATATTCTCTATATCAATCCAGCTGGGTAGTCTTCCCTTGGGTAACATCTTGACTTATTTTGCTTTGTTTTTGTGGACACACGTGGTAGACACCGTAAAGAAGACTGGTGCCAAACATGAGTTGTAGATCTGCAGTGGCATGGAGCCCAGGTAAATGTCGCAGTCTGGGAATTATAGCCCTTCCATAGTGCCAACTGTCCTACACTGTCCCCATCTCATTAAAGGTTAATTAGTTTCTTTTCAGCCTGTAGCTCTATGATATATTGTGTGGGTCATAAAGATGATATGAACACGTACTTGGCTTGTGATTGTGGATTAACCATATTCGTTATGGAGGCATAAATTCTCTGCTCTGGGGCCATGGCTAGTCTGGCAATGCAGAAACAGCCTCTAGGAAAATCAGGTTCAGCATTGGAATAATGCTCACATCCGCAGTTGAGTGATGATGAACATGATGCATTACGAGGCAGAGAACTAACTTCTCAAGACCAGTAACAAAGTCACTCCCAATTTCAGAAGGGGACAGGAGACTCACATTTCATTATATTCTATAGAAAATTTGATTTAATAAACTACAACTGTATGAAAAAAATGAAATGGACTTGTCAGAGATTTATAATCTGTGCTCAGTTTTCCACTACCACATAATTGCTATTGGCAGAGTAGAAAGAAACAATAAAAACAAAAAGAGGTGAGAACCAGGCTTCCAAAACCTGCTGTAGATGGTGAAATTTGAAAATAAATTGTGACTAATAATATTTCTATTTAAGCATGCAAAATTTCTACAGACCTCCATATAACTATAAAAAATAATTGGTTGGACAGTTCCCAGAAATCAGACATTATAAACAACTGATTTTAATAATTGAATAAACTGCTATTCCACACCTTGAATTTTTATCACAGCACTTCTTTTTATATAATTATTATTTTTGGTTAAATATATATAAAATTTAGCTTTTAAAACATTTTAAAATATACAGTTCACTAGCACATACCACTTCTTTCACCATAATTTACAAAATATACCTATATTATATTTGAATCCAAGTGATCAAAATTAGTGTTTTCCCAATAATTGAAAAAGTATTTAAGAACCACTTTAAAGACACTAACTGCATTGTTAATCAAGTATGGTGTTCTCTTATTAAACATAAGGCCTCTGTCCTGATTTCTTGTAAAAGTTTCTTTCCAAAATTGATTAAATGAATTACAAGTTTAGAAATGAAAAAGATAAACTGGAAATACTTATGTTACAATCTCTTAAAGCAAACATTCCCAAGACAAAATTTAACATGTATTTTGGTTAAGAAATTTCACACAAGAAGAATACAGACATCAGTCAGTCAGTATCTAATAATCAAGAAATAAGTTAGGTCCTTTATCAGGGGTGCATGCAGCCAATGGAACACAATCAGACTCCAGATAACTAAATCTAGTTATCCAAACTTCTAGAGAATTATTGCAATCAACTCTCATTGTCATCTCAAGGATCCATGATGCACCTGTTGTATCTTTCTATTTATTCTAATATGACTTCCCAGTTTTCTAATCTAGCTTAGAAGGAGCAATGCCTTTGATTAGCAGGGTATTTTTGATTACTTGGGAAGAAAAAAAAATGTCCATTTCCTTTTTCAAACATCCCCTACAAATGAAAAGTTAACAACTTGGGTTTGGGTTTATGTTTGTATCCATTTCATTGAAGTTAGCAGGCAGATAAGTGTTTCCACCATTCAAACTGTTTGCAATTAGAGGTGGTATGGTCATGAAGCATCCTTTGAGGTGCTATACCACCTCTTCCATGTAGCTTTCTTTAATCTCTTTTTATGTCTTTTTCCCTTTCTCTCTCCCTCCTATCCCTCCCTCCCTCTCTATCTCTCTGGCTAAAACATAAAAAGTATATGAATAAAATCAGCTAATATGACAATACCCCTACTTGATTTCCACACAGAGTACAATACTTTCCATTGCAAGTGTTGCTGTGGATAGGACTAAACGATTCATAAACCATTGTCAGCCTTTTAGTAGATCCTTCTGTATAGCAAATAGAATCTCCATGGTTTATCAGTAAACGAACTCCTATTCCCTCAACTGAAGACATAAAGAAGATTAGCAGAGTAGACAGGAGATGTACCTAATTAATTCCTCAGATCTCTGTAGATTATTTCACCAGTTTTGATTAGCAGAACTTCATGACTAAAATGAAAAATATATACAGTAGCTAAAATCATGAAGAAGAAAATATTCCTAGTAAGGAAATGTCCTAGATAAAACTAACAGTTTAGAGTGGCAGTTTATTTAGATTTTTTTTTAGAACTCTTATTTATAAGGAAATTTCCCTTTAAGATGGTTAAATGCATTTATATATATATATTTCTGTTTTATATAAGCAAAGATATATTTTCAGCTACTTATATTCCACATGAATATTAGGTCTGAACAGGATATTTATATTTCTTTGTGGTAATTACATAACTGTAGAAAGTGTCTTCTTTCCAGCTGAAAAAGACAGGAATAATTTGGGAGCTAATTACCAATTATAATTTGGATCATTTAAATGTCTGCCGTTTCCCTGTACCTGTCATCAACCTACTGCGTTTGATGAGAATCTTAGCAACATCTAGATTTTAGAGGGGAAAAAACACCTCTATAAATGTTTCCATTAGTTTCTTAGAAGTATAACAGAAAATTAGATCAATCATGGGGGGGGACCTCAATGGGGTTATTTCCTATTGAATAATAGGTGCATTTTATTAGTAGTCATTAGAATGTCTTTGTAGTTTGAACTTACGATTACTTTTGCTGTATTTAGAAATGAAACACAGCTGCATGTTGTAAACAGTGTTAAATTTACCAGATATTGGCAAGTGTTGTAACACATGATGTTCTAATGGAGGAAGGGAAGGCTTTCCAAAAGAGGCAATGAGTGGTTATTGTCTGCTCCTTTGGGTCTATCAACAAGACTAACAGGGTCTAATGTTTTCGAACATATAATGAAAGATGGCACATAATGGTAAAAGCTACATTAAGGCAAAAAATACAAATTTGTAGAAATCAAGGAAAGAGGATTCAATTTATTTAGAGTTTCTAATGCATTTTCTACATTAGTGTTTCTTAATGGGATGATGGTGGTGGGAGTTGGGCATATCTAAATTTCATGGAGGATACAGAATATTGTATTGTTTGTAAAGACTTATTCAATATCATGGTATTATATGGAGAAAATCTATTGTTTTCCTGACTGCAAAAAAAAAAATGTATTGACAAAATCCTTTGAAGGTTCATGGTTAAAAAAAAAAATGATGGGCCACATATATGGTTATGAGGATTATAAACTGTACAAAAGCAATCAATAAGGGATGAACCTAGTCTGTGCTCTACTCACCAAGACACAAATCCTGACTCCATCTAGATCAGAAGCACCCCTGTATCTACAATAGGAGGGAAACCTCAAATGCCCTTAATGGCTAGGCTGTTAAACATGAGGAGAAATCAGGTAGCAGCTTCCATGAACTATGGCATTTACTCTCTGACTGCTGCTGCTAAGTCGCTTCAGTCATGTCCAACTCTGTGTGACCCCACAGACGGCAGCCCACCAGGCTCCCCTGTCCCTGGGATTCTCCAGGCAAGAACACTGGAGTGGGTTGCCATTTCCTTCTCCAATGCATGCAAGTGAAAAGTGAAAGTGAAGTCGCTCAGTCGTGTCCGACTCTTTGCGACCCCACTCCCTGACTAGAGGCACCCAAATTCAAGCTTGATTACACATAACACTGCGTTAACATAAGGCATCTGCAGATCATATTTAACCCAGTGGCCGCCAGATTGGGTCTACTTTTATGAATTCTAATCTGAAAAGAATTTTCTTATAAAATATACCATACTGAACTAAGGCATTGCCATAGGTCTCCAGTAGCAAGGGGTCCTCTCTACCCATGCAATGGTCTTCTAGTAGTTCTAGGCATACACTCCATTTCCTCTTGGAAAATCCCTTGTGTGTCAGCGCATTGAAGTCCGTGGCCCCAGAAAATATGCTAAAAGGAAGGACATAATATTGACATCTTTTAATCTGAATTACCACAGGACTTTATTCCTCAACTCTATTCTCCATCATTAGATTTCTCACTTAATTCCCAATTCATTCCTGCAGTGAGTGAGAAAATCAAAAAAGCAAATTAGAAGTAGGCACTCTTTACTGATTACTAGAAAAGAAGACATTTTCTGTGAGATTATGGCAAATGTATTTTCTTTAGTGACATCTGAATCATCGCTGCTGTCTGTTACACTTAAAACATATGGCAGTGGTAACCCCGTAAAAGGGGCTGTAGGCTGTGCCATAAGCCTTCTCTCTAGGCACTTAAAAAAAAAAATTGTTTATTTATTTTTTATTTTTTTACTTTACAATACTGTATTGGTTTTGCCATACATTGACATGAATCCACCACAGGTGTACATGAGTTCCCAACCCTGAACCCCCCTCCCACCACCCTCCGCATATCATCTCTCTGGGTCATCGCAGTGTACCAGCCCCAAGCATCCTGTATCCTGTATCAAACCTAGACTAGCGATTCATTTCTTACATGATAGTATACACGTTTCAATGCCATTCTCCCAAATCATCCCACCCTCTCCCTCTCCCACAGAGTCCAAAAGTCTATTCTTTACATCTGTGTCTCTTTTACTGTCTCACATACAGGGTTATCATTACCATCTTTCTAAATTCTATATATATATATGTTAGTATACTGTATTGGTGTTTTTCTTTCTGGCTTACTTCACTCTGTATAATAGGCTCCAGTTTCATCCATCTCATTAGAACTGATTCAAATATTATTTTTAATGGCTGAGTAATACTCCATTGTGTATATGTACCAAAGCTTTCTTATCCATTCATCTGCTGATGGACATCTAGGTTGTCCTGGCTATTATAAACAGTGCTGTGATGAACATTGGGGTACACGTGGCTCTATTCAATTCTGGTTTCCTCGGTGTGTATGCCCAGCAGTGGGATTGCTGGGTCATAAGGCAGTTCTATTCGCAGTTTTTTAAGGAATCTCCACACTGTTCTCCACAGTGGCTGTACTAGTTTGCATTCCCACTAACAGTGTAAGAGGGTTCCCTTTTCTCCACACCCTCTCCAGCATTTATTGCTTGTAGACTTTGGGATTGCAGCCATTCTGACTAGTATGAAATGGTACCTCATTGTGGTCTTGATTTGCATTTCTCTGATAATGAGTGATGTTGAGCATCTTTTCATGTGTTTGTTAGCCATCCATATGTCTTCTTTGGAGAAATGTCTGTTTAGTTCTTTGGCCCATTTTTAAATTGGGTCATTTCTTTTTCTGGAATTGAGCTGCATAAGTTGCTTGTATATTTTTGAGATTAGTTGTTTGTCAGTTGCTTCATTTGCTACTATTTTATCCCATTCTGAGGGCTGTCTTTTCACCTTGCTTATAGTTTCCTTTGTTGTGCAGAAGCTTTTAATGTTAATTAGATCCCATTTGTTTATTTTTGCTTTTATTTCCAGAGTTATGGGAGGTGGATCATAGAGGATCCTGCTGTGATTTATGTCAGAGAGTGTTTTGCCTATGTTCTCCTCTAGGAGTTTTATAGTTGCTGGTCTTACATTTAGATCTTTAATCCATTTTGTGTTTATTTTTGTGAATGGTGTTAGAAAGTGTTCTAGTTTCATTATTTTACAAGTGGTTGACCAGTTTTCCCAGCACCACTTGTTAAAGAGAGTGTCTTTAATCCATTGTATATTCTTCCCTCCTTTGTTGAAGATAAGGTGTCCATAGGTGTGTAGATTTATCTCTGGCCTTCTATTTTGTTCCATTGATCTATATTTCTGTCTTTGTGCCAGTACCATACTGTGTTGATGACTGTGGCTTTGTAGTAGAGCCTGAAGTCAGGCAGGTTTATTTCTCCCGTTCCATTCTTCTTTCTCAAGATTGCCTTGGCTATTCAAGGTTTTTTGAATTTCCATACAAATTGTGAAATTATTTGTTCTAGCTCTGTGAAAAATACCGCTGGTAGCTTGATAGGGATTGCATTGAATCTGTAGGTTGCTGTGGGTAGTATACTCATTTTCACTATATTGATTCTTCCGATCCATGAACATGGTATATTTCTCCATCTATTAGTGTCCTCTTTGATTTCTTTCATCACTGTTTTATAGTTTTCTATATATAGGTCTTTAGTTTCTTTCAGTTCAGTTCAGTCATTCAGTCGTGTCCGACTCTTTGCAACCCCATGAATCGCAGCACGCCAGGCCTCCCTGTTCATCACCAACTCCCGGGGTTCACCAGACTCGCGTCCATCAAGTCCGTGATGCCATCCAGCCATCTCATCCTCTGTCATGCCCTTCTTCTCCTGTCCCCAATCCCTCCCAGCATCAGAGTCTTTTCCAATGAGTCAACTCTTCGCATGAGGTGGCCAAAGTACTGGAGTTTCAGTTTTAGCATCATTTCTTCCAAAGAAATCCCAGGGCTGATCTCCTTCAGAATGGACTGGTTGGATATCCTTGCAGTCCAAGAGACTCTCAAGACTCTTCTCCAACACCACAGTTCAAAAGCATCAATTCTTCGATGCTCAGCCTTCTTCACAGTCCAACTCTCACATTCATACATGACCACAGGAAAAACCATAGCCTTGACTAGACGGACCTTACTCGGCAAAGTAATGTCTCTGCTTTTGAATATGCTATCTAGATTGATCATAGCTTTCCTTCCAAGGAGTAAGCGTCTTTTAATTTCATGGCTGCAGTCACCATCTGCAGTGATTTTGGAGCCCCAAAAAGTAAAGTCTGCCACTGTTTCCACTGTTTCCCCATCTATTTCCCATAAAGTGATGGGACCAGATGCCATGATCTTCATTTTCTGAATGTTGAGCTTTAAGCCAACTTTTTCACTCTCCTCTTTCACTTTCATCAAGAGGCTTTTTAGTTCCTCTTCAGTTTCTGCCATAAGGGTGGTGTCATCTGCATATCTGAGGTTATTGATATTTCTCCCTCCAATCTTGATTCCAGCTTGTGCTTCTTCCAGTCCAGCAATTCTCGTGATGTACTCTGCATAGAAGTTAAATAAGCAGGGTGACAATATACAGCCTTGACGTACTCCTTTTCCTATTTGGAACCAGTCTGTTGTTCCATGTCCAGTTCTAACTGTTGCTTCCTGACCTGCATACAGATTTCTCAAGAGGCAGGTCAGGTGGTCTGGTATTCCCATCTCTCTCAGAATTTTCCATAGTTTATTGTGATCCACACAATCAAAGGCTTTGGCATAGTCAACAAAGCAGAAATAGATGTTTTTCTGGAACTCTCTTGCTTTTTCCATGATCCAGCAAATGTTGGCAATTTGATCTCTGGTTCCTCTGCCTTTTCTAAAACCTGCTTGAACATCAGGAAGTTCATGGTTCATGTATTGCTGAAGCCTGGCTTGGAGAATTTTGAGCATTAGTTAAGTAGCATGTGAGATGAGTGCAATTGTGCGGTAGTTTGAGCATTCTTTGGCATTGACTTTCTTTGCGATTGGAATGAAAACTGACCTTTTCCAGTCCTGTGGCCACTGCTGAGTTTTCCAAATTTGGTGGCATATTGAGTGCAGCACTTTCACAGCATCATCTTTCAGGATTTAAAATAGCTCCACTGGAATTCCATCACCTCCACTAGCTTTGTTCGTAGTGGTGCTAAGGCCCACTTGACTTCACATTCCAGGATGTCTGGCTCTAGATGAGTGATCATACCATTGGATATAGGTAGATATATTCCCAAGTATTTTATTCTTTTCATTGCAATGGTGAATGGAATTGTTTCCTTAATTTCTCTTTCTATTTTCTCATTATTAGTGTATAGGAATGCAAGGGATTTCTGTGTGTTGATTTGATATCCTGAAACTTTACTATATTCATTTATTAGCTCTAGTAATTTTCTGGTGGAGTCTTTAGGGTTTTCCATGTAGAGGATCATGTCATCTACAAACAGTGAAAGTTTGACTTCCTCTTTTCCAATTTGGATTCCTTTTATTTCTTTTTCTGCTCTTATTGCTGTGGCCAAAACTTCCAGAACTATGTTGAATAGTAGCGGTGAAAGTGGGCACCCTTGTCTTGTTCCTGACTTTAGGGGAAATGCTTTCAATTTTTCACCATTGAGGATAATGTTTGCTGTGGGTTTGTCATATATAGCTTTTATTATGTTGAGGTATGTTCCTTCTATTCCTGCTTTCTGGAGAGTTTTTGTCATAAATGGATGAATTTTGTCAAAGGCTTTATCTGCATCTATTGAGATAATCATATGGCTTTTATTTTTCAATTTGTTAATGTGGTGAATTACATTGATTGATTTGCAGATACTGAAGAATCCTTGCATCCCTGGGTAAAGCCCACTTGGTCATGGTGTATGAACTTTTTAATGTGTTGCTGGGTTCTGATTGCTAGAATTTTGTTAAGGATTTTTGCATCTATGTTCATCAGTGATATTGCCCTGTAGTTTTCTTTTCTTGTGGCATCTTTGTCAGGTTTTGTTATTAGGGCGATGGTGGCCTCATAGAATGAGTTTGGAAGTTTACCTTCCTCTGCAATTTTCTGGAAGAGTTTAAGTAGGATGGGTGTTAGCATTTCTCGAAATTTTTGGTGGAATTCAGCTCTGAAGCTGTCTGGACCTGGGCTTTTGTTTGCTGGAAGATTTCTAATTATAGTTTCAATTTCCGTGCTTGTGATAGGTCTGTTAAGATTTTCTATTTCTTCCTGGTTCAGTTTTGGAAAGTTGTACTTTTCTAAGAATTTGTCCATTTCTTCCACGTTGTCCCTTTTATTGGCATATAATTGCTGATAGTAGTCTCATGATCCTTTGTATTTCTGTGTTGTCTGTTGTGATCTCTCCATTTTCATTTCTAATTTTATTGATTTGATTTTTCTCCCTTTGTTTCTTGATGGGTCTGGCTAATGGTTTGTCAATTTTATTTATCCTTTCAAAGAACCAGCTTTTGGCTTTGTTGATTTTTTGCTATGGTCTCTATTGTTTCTTTTGCATTTATTTCTGCCCTAATTTTTAAGATTTCTTTCCTTCTACTAACCCTGGGGTTCCCCATTTCTTCCTTTTCTAGTTGCTTTAGGTGTAGAGTTAGGTTATTTATTTGACTTTTTTGTGTTTCTTGAGGTATGCTTATATTGCTATGAACTTTCCTCTTAGCACTGCTTTTATAGTGTCCCACAGGTTTTGGGTTGTTTTTTCATTTTCATTCGTTTCTATGCATATTTTGATTTCTTTTTTTATTTCTTCTGTGATTTGTTGGTTATTCAGAAGCATGTTGTTTAGCCTCCATATGTTGGAATTTTTAATAGTTTTTCTTCTATAATTGAGATCTAATCTTAATGCATTATGGTCAGAAAAGATGCTTGGAATGATTTCAGTTTTTTTGAATTTATCAAAGCTAGATTTATGGCCCAGGATGTGATCTATCCTGGAGAAGTTTCCGTGTGCACTTGAGAAAAAGGTGAAATTCATTGTTTTAGGGTGAAATGTCCTATAGATATCAATTAGGTCTAACTGGTCTATTGTATCATTTAAAGTTTGTGTTTCATTGTTAATTTTCTGTTTAGTTGATCTGTCCATAGGTGTGAGTGGGGTATTAAAGTCTCCCACTATTATTGCGTTATTGTTAATTTCCCCTTTCATACTTGTTAGCATTTGTCTTACATATTGCAGTGCTCCTATGTTGGATGCATATATAATTATAATTGTTATATCTTCTTCTTGGATTGATCCTTTGATCATTATGTAGTGGCCTTCTTTGTCTCTTTTCACAGCCTTTGTTTTAAAGTCTATTTTATATGAGTATAGCTACTCCTGCTTTCTTTTGGTCTCTATTTGCATAGAATATCTTTTTCCAGCCCTTCACTTTCAGTCTGTATGTGTCCCTTGTTTTGAGGTGGGTCTCTTGTAGACAACATATATAGGGGTCTTGTTTTTGTATCCATTCAGCCAGTCTTTGTCTTTTAGTTGGGGCATTCAACCCTTTTACGTTTAAGGTAATTATTGATAAGTATGATCCTGTTGCCATTTACTTTATTGTTTTGGGTTTGGGTTTATACACCCTTTTTGTGTTTCCTGTCTAGAGGATATCCTTTAGCAATTGTTGGAGAGCTGGTTTGGTGGTGCTGAATTCTCTCAGCTTTTGCTTGTCTGGAAAGCCTTTGATTTCTCCTTCATATTTGAAGGAGATCCTTGCTGGGTACAGTAATCTGGGCTGTAGGTTATTTTCTTTCATCACTTTAAGTATGTCTTGCCATTCCCTCCTGGCCTGAAGAGTTTCTATTGAAAGATGAGCAGTTATCCTTATGGGAATCCCCTTGTGTGTTATTTGTTGTTTTTCTCTTGCTGCTTTTAATATTTGTTCTATGTGTTTGAGGTGAGGTGAGGTGAGGTGAGGTGAAGTCGCTCAGTCGTGTCTGACTCTTTGCGATCCCATGGACTGTAGCCTGCTAGCTTTCTCCATCCATGGGATTCTCCAGGCAAGAATACTGGAGTGGGTTACCATTTCCTTCTCCAGGGGATCTTCCCGACCCAGGGATCGAACCCGGGTCTCCCGCATTGGAGGCAGATGCTTTAACCTCTTGTTAATTTGATTAATATGTGTCTTGGGGTATTTTGCCTTGGGTTTATCCTGTTTTGGACTCTCTGGGTTTCTTGGACTTGGGTGATTATTTCCTTCCCCATTGTAGCGAAG
This sequence comes from Oryx dammah, assembly GCF_014754425.2. Lineage (NCBI taxonomy): Eukaryota > Metazoa > Chordata > Mammalia > Artiodactyla > Bovidae > Oryx > Oryx dammah. The sequence continues at coordinate 34,380,451 of NW_024070189.1, forward strand.
TTTTTAACTATTATCTCCTCAAGTATCTTCTCATGGTCTTTTTGTCTTCTTCTGGGATTCCTAGAATTCAAGTGTTGGAGCGTTTCGTATTGTCCTGGTGGTCTCTGAGATTGTCCTCGTTTCTTTTAATTCATTTTTCTTTTTTCCTCTCTGATTCATTTATTTCTACCATTCTATCTTCTATTTCACTAATCCTCTCTTCTGCCTCTGATATTCTACTATTGTTGCCTCCAGAGTGTTTCTGATCTCATTTATTGCATCATTCATTATATATTGACTCTTTTTTATTTCTTCTAGGTCCTTGTTAAACCTTTCTTGCATCTTCTCAATCCTCGTCTCCAGGCTATTTATCTGTAATTCCATTTTGATTTCAAGATTTTGGATCATTTTCACTATCATTATTTGGAATTCTTTCTCAGGTAGATTCCCTATCTCTTCCTCTTTCATTTGGTTTGGTAGGCATTTCTCCTGTTCCTTTAAATGCTGGGTATTCCTCTGTCTCTTCATCTTGGTTATATTGCCACGTTTGGGGTGGCCTTTCTGGATTCTGGCAGTTTATGGAGTTCTCTTTATTATGGAGTTTCCTCACTGTGGGTGGGGTTGTATCAGTGGCTTGTCAAGGTTTCTTGGTTAGGGAAGCTTGTGTCAGAGTTCTGGTGGGTGGAGCTGGATTTCTTCTCTTTGGAGTGCAATGAAGTGTCCAGTAATGAGTTATGAGATGTTGGTGGTTTTGGAGTAACTTGAGCTGCCTGTATATTGAAGCTCATGGGGTGTGTTCCTGTGTTGCTGGAGAATTTGCGTGGTATGTCTTGCTCTGGAACTTGTTGGCCCTTGGGTGGTGCTTAGTTTCAGTGTAGGTATGGAGGCGTTTTATGAGCTCCTATTGATTGATGTTCCCTGGATTCAGGAGTTCTTTGATGTTCTCAGGATTTGGACTTAAGCCTCCTGCTTCTGGTTTTCAGTTTTATTTTTACAGTAGCCTCAAGACTTCTCCATCTATACAGCACCGATGATAAAACATCTAGGTTAGAGATGAATAGTTTCTCCACATTGAGGGATACCCAGAGAGGTTCACTGAGTTACATGGAGAAGAGAAAAGGGAGGGGGTAGTTAGAGGTGACTAGAATGAGATGAGGTGGGATCAGAAGAGGAGAGAGCAAGCTAGCCAGTAATCACTTCCTTATGTGCGCTCCACTGTCTGGACCACTCAGAGATATTCACGGAGTTATACAGAGAAGAGAGGGAGGAAGGAGACAGAGGTGGCCAGGAGGGTAAAAGAGGGAAATGAAAAGGAGAGAGACAGATCCAGCCAGTAACCAGTTTCCTAAGTGTTCTCCACCGTCTGGAACACACAGAGATTCACAGAGTTGGGTAGAGAAAAGAAGGGGGAGGGAGGAGACAGAGGCAACCTGGTGGAGAAAGAGAGTCCAAAGGAGGAGAGAGTGGTCTAGCCAGTAATCTCACTTTCAAGTAAATAGGGTACTGAAGATTGGGTTTTTAAAGGTACAAAATGATAACAAATACCAAAAAGCAAAGATTAAAAATCTAGAGTAGAGGTTGGATTTTCAAAAATACAATATTAAAGAAAAGAAGAAGAAGAAAGAAAAAAAAAAAAACCAAAGTCACAAGAATTACTAAAAAAAAAAAAGAAAAGAAAAAACCACCACACACACACACACACACACACACACATGGTGTTTGCTTTAAGAACTTAAAAATTAAAAAATGTTAAAATAAAAAAGAAAAGAAAAGAAAAAACCAAAACAAACAAAAGAATGATCGTAAAAATTGTAAAGGTATATCTGGGCCTTTCTCTGGTGGTGTTGTGGGCAGTGTGGGGTCAGTTCATTTTCGGATAGTTCCTTGGTCTGGCTTATATTTCTTAAGATCTATACTTCAAGGCGGTTCCCTCTGTTTAACTTCTTCTGTTTGCTGGTCTCTTCAGTGTCTGATTTCCACCCTGACACAAAGGGGGCGGTGGTGGACACCTTTTTTTTTTTTTTTTTAGGCTAACTTGTTCAGTCACGCTGTGGGGAGAGAGGGATGCTGCAAACAAATAACACTGGCATGTGCTTGCAGTGTCTCAGCCACGCTGGGCCTGCCCCTACTCACAGCACACACTGCTCAGGCTCTATGTTGCTCTGCTGGGAACCGTCTGAGGCTGGCCCTGGGCTGCATGCACCTCCCCAGTCTAAGCCGCTCAGGCTCAGGCACTCAGGTTGTCCTCAGAGGTGCAGATTCGGTTGGGCCTGTGTTTTGTGCCCTTCCCAGGACTGAGCAGCTCAGGTGTTTGGCGAGCGCGGTCGCTGTGATTTATCGCCTTTCCTGTCCCTGCTGCTCAGTTTTCTGGGTGTATCACTGGCACCCCTTCTTAGGCAGATGGTGAGTGTCTGGAACCCCAAGAAGTCTTAGTTAGCAAAGAAGCTTGCTTGCAGTTTGGAAGTTAATGTTTCTCTGGGGCTGTGATTGCCCCCTTCCAGCTCTGGCTGCCTGTCACCAGAGGGGGATGGTCTGCAGCCAGCTAATTCTGTTCCGTCCTTTGTTCTGTGTGCGGTCCTTGTGGTGTCTTATGTTAGAGCTTTTCACGTAGTAGCTATCTCACAGTCTGGTTTGCTAGCCCAAGTTAGTTCTCTCGGGTTATGCTCAGGGCATTCCAGCCCCATTCTTATAAAGCACTGCAGCCCGCGCCTCCCTGCCCAGCCCCCACTTGCTAGTGGAGGATGCAGGCGTCTGCGCTGCTTCTCTGCTGGGGGAGTTACTGTTGGGCTTGTAATATGTTGCTTTTAATTATTTATTTATTTTTCCTCCCTGTTATGTTGCCCTCTGTGCTTCCAAGGCTTGCCACAGACTTGGCAGCGAGAGTGTTTCCTGGTGTTTGGAAACTTCTCTTTTTTTAAGACTCCCTTCCCAGGATGGAGCTCCCTCCCTATCTCTTTTGTCTCTTTTTTCCATCTTTTATATTTTTTCCTACCTGTTTTAGAAGACAATGATCTGTTTTTCTGGGTGCCTGATGTCCTCTGCCAGCATTCAGAAGTTGTTTTGTGAAGTTTACTCAGCATTGCAATGTTCTTTTGATGAATTTGTGAGGGGGAAAGTGGTCTCCCCGTCCTATTCCTCTGCCATCTTAGGACCGCCCTCTCTAGGCACTATTTTTTATTACACATTGGAAACATATGACTCTTATCTCTCAACCTTTGTTTGTGCATACATGTATGCACATACAAAATATGTGTACGTGCACATACACCTGTTCTCTCCCTTGAACTTTATTCTGTATCCTAAGTCTCTAGCTTCAGTACTCAATCTCATCTTTGGAACTATTGCTAAAATATTACTTGATGCTCTACAACTTATAGATCAGTACTATTTTGTCCTTATGTTAAACTCTAGATATCTAATGTGAATCTAGCATTTCAGTACTGTCAAATAGGGAGTCCAGAAATTTGCCTAGGAGCAAATCAGGAATAACTGTGCCTTTTCCACTTAAAAAATCATATATTTGTGTATGTAAACCTGAAAATTAGGAAATAGTTCATTTCCTGCATGATAACATTTCAGGTGCTTTATTTATCACAACTGTACATGGAAACAACAGACTTTTTTTTAATTGATGTTTTTGTGGTGGTTGGTAGCTCTGGGTGGAATGTTACCCAATGGGTTAGATACGAAACTTGCGGTATCAAAAATGCTGTTTAATTTCCTGTTTACTGAATATAGGCATAAATTTTCTTGTATATTGTTTCTGTAGAAAGGTCTATGCTAAGAAAAATATGATTGACTTAAGGACCACTTAGGTGTTGTGAATGTCTGCAAGACTTTGGCAAATTAGAAGTTAGCCTAAAAACTTTTCAAGTGGAGAAATAATTAAAATAAATACTAGAATAGTGATATGGTTGAGACACATATATACTATAGAAAAATTAGGGCTTCCCTGGTGGCTCAGTGTTTAAAAAATCCACCTGCCAATTTAGGAGATACCAGTTTGATTCCTGGGTGGAAAAAAATCCCCTAAAGGAGGAAATGGCAACCCACTGCAGTATTTTTGTCTGGAAAACCCATGGAAATAGGAGTCTGGCAGCTACAGTGCATGAGGTCACAAAGAGTCAGACACGACTGAGTGACTAAACAACAACAACAAATAGAATTAAATTTATAGTTGATCAATCATTTGGTACAAGATAAAATGCTCCATTATGATATTCAATTATATAGAATCAATCTTCAGCATTTGAAAAGATATTTTTACAGTATTTATTTTCCATAAAATAATAATTATAAAATAATTGGTTTTACCTTGGCATTTATCTTACAACAGGAAATAAGTTATTCTGTACCATTTTATTTTACTGTTCATCATCTCTGAAAAAGTATTGACCACCTTTTAAAAATTTTTCATAATTGCTTGGGACACAGTCTATTAGACTATTTAAGTCACTAACTATATTAGGTTATCTGAAATTTGTACTCCAAAGAAAACTAAATTATATAAACATAAACCTGATATTTTTATGGAAGTCTTAGAAATGCTGATGCTTTTACTGAGTATCCTGTGAATTCTCAGAGACTGTGATAAATTTGAAATGAACAATTAGAAATGACATTATCTGTGTGGCTGGAATTTCATAGCCTTTCTTTCCATGTGTTACTAGGTGTGGGTCTATGTTGTTTAAAGCTCAGCATATCTTACATCTGTAGAATTAAACATCAAGACATGATGGAACAGACATTAACGGGTGTATACCAGATGGTCACTGCTCTTCATTATCTGCCATGTCCACCTTCTCTTTTTGTTCATACAGCCTCTTTCACCCTGCTGCTGCTGCTGCTGCTGCTATGTCGCTTCAGTCGTGGCCGACTCTGTGCGACCCCATAGATGGCAGCCCACCAGGCTCCACCATCCCTGGCGTTCTCCAGGCAAGAACACTGGAGTGGGTTGCCATTTCCTTCTCCAGTGCAGGAAAGTAAAAAGTGAAAGTGAAGTCACTCAGTCATGTCTGACTCTTACCGACCCCATGGACTGCAGCCCACCAGGCTCCTCCATCCATGGGGTTTTCCAGGCAAGAGTACTGGAGTGGGTTGCCCTAAGATGTTGAAAATACGTTACTCACTTTGCCAGTTTTCCCAGAAAATGAGACCTGCTTATTCAAGCAACCCATTCATAGCCAAGAACATCTGAAGGGAGCCTGCTGAGGCACTTTTATTCTCCTAGTGTTTTACATTGTATTATCTTACCAAGGAATGGAATACCCACTGGATTTGGTGGTGTCAGCCTATGACACCCAGAAGTGCAGTCATCATCTTGTGACCATAAGGACACTCTCAAAATCCTGTAGGGGTAGAGTAGACAGATGAGAATATTAGAGCTCTTGTCTGCCTTCCTAAGCTGCTGAAGCAGCTTAGAAATTCTGTGTCTGGCCTTCTTGACAAGCACAGGGTACATGCTCTCATTGTTCATCCTACACATTCTACTGGGTACTGTTACTTGTACCCCAGTGCAAACTGAATTATAGACAAATAAAAGCCTAGTATTTTTATAACAGCCTTAGAAACACTAAAGTTTTCAATGGGTGAGATTCCACTGAATTCTCAGAGGCTGTGATAAAATGGAAATGAACTTTTACAAATTATGATCTTTGCACTCTAAGCATATGACCTTGAAGAAGTTGCTTAACTTCTCTAAGCTATAGATTGAGAAAGTGTCCCATAGATTATACTGAGAAAATATCTATCTTGGTGCTGGAGATAAATAATATATTAATACTAGTTGTTTAATCTAAACCAAAATGTGTATGGCCTAGTTCAATCACATTTGACATCTGAATGATATTTTTAAAAAAAAAACATATAAACCCATTAGAATATGAGCTTCACATTCAGATTTCTCAACTTCTTACATTTTGGTTATATGATCAGAGTGTCAACCAATTTGTGTTTAATTTACCCTCATCAGTAAAATGTGGATAATAATATCCACCTTCCATGTATGTTCTGCATATTAAAGTAGATAGCATAATAGATGATCTACTTTAGTGTCTACCACAAAGTAAACACTTAGTGTGAACAAATAATAGTACTATTGACATATAGCAGTGTAATCTATGTCACAAATTATACTGCAGATATGCCTCTGGATTGCTTACTAGGTAACTGTGTCCTAGAAGTGTCTAGAAAATGTTATTTGTTCTCTATAGGACTCATCCTTCTCTTCATTCAGACAGGTTAATAACAGTAATAATAATGCAAACTATTACCAGCCATTGATTAAAATTAAAGTGAAGTTTGGACATCGTCTTTCATCCCTCTTCTGTAGGTATTATTTTTCACCTACACATGGATGGAAAAGCAAATACTTTATAACTGGAAAAATGTCTTTTATTTCACCTTCACATTTTAAGCTAGTATCAACAGCATGTACAGACTAGGAATTTAATATTTCTCTGAATATTGTCATTGATTGCTTATTGAACCCTTGTTTAAACATCTACTTACTTCTCATAAGGCACCCAAAGATTTATCTATCTGAACCAACCCCAATTAGGAATTTACATAATAATTTCGCTGCACGAATATTTCTGAAGGGAAATAGATGTCGTATGACCACAGTATTATGCAAATTTTGTTTTTACAGCCATTTGGTTATGCCATAATACCTTATGCCATTTCACAAGCAGTGCACTGAGCCATGTCCATGCTGACAACAGCAGACAGGAGCCGGCCTCCAAATCCTGCAGCTTCAGCCTTAATGTATGGCTGCCTTAGGGGCATTCTACCTATTAACTTAACATTCCAAAACTAATTATGTATGTCAGGGTGACCTCTCTCTAATCTCCATTCATCGCAAGTCCAAGCCGTCTGTCTCTATTGTTCCCATGATAAAATAGCTGTTGATAGATTTATATAATTGACTGTGTCAGAAGTGAATTCACCCTACATTGCTACATGCAAATGGTATATAGTCCCAATAGAATAAAGATAAGCAAAAAAATAATCCAACTATCTTCAGTAATTACCTCTGGAGGTTTCATAACAACAGTAGGAAATATATTTCCTGTTGGCTTAAAAATGAAATTAGGGACTACACAAGAGTAACAGCTACAGTAATTAAAAAAAGTTTTCTTGAGGAAAAGTTGGGTAAAAGAAGTGCCCTTTAGTTTCTTTGTATAATATTTATAACACTTCTTGCTTTGGGGGCTAGCATACATAGAGAAAGCAATTAATAATATGTATTTATACATAGATACATACACACATACATATTCAGTTCAGTTCAGTTGCTCAGTCGTGTCCGACTCTTTGCGAGCCCATGAATGGCAGCACGCCAGGCCTCCCTGTCCATCACCAATTCCCGGAGTTCACTCAGATTCATGTCCATCGAGTCAGTGATGCCATCCAGCCATCTCATCCTCTGTCGTCCCCTTCTCCTCCTGCCCCCAATCCCTCCCAGCATCAGAGTCTTTTCCAGTGAGTCAACTTTTCGCATGAGGTGGCCAAAGTACTGGAGTTTCAGCTTTAGCATCATTCCTTCCAAAGAAATCCCAGGGCTGATCTCCTTCAGAATGGATTGGTTGGATCTCCTTGCAGTCCAAGGGACTCTCAAGACTCTTCTCCAACACCACAGTTCAAAAGCATCAATTCTTTGGCGCTCAGCCTTCTTCACAGTCCAACTCTCACATCCATACATGACCACTGGAAAAACCATAGCCTTGACTAGACGGACCTTACTCGGCAAAGTAATGTCTCTGCTTTTGAATATGCTCTCTAGGTTGGTCATAACTTTTCTTCCAAGGAGTAAGCACCTTTTAATTTCATGGCTGCAGTCACCATCTGCATTGGTTTTGGAGCCCCCAAAAATAAAGTCTGACACTGTTTCTACTGTTTCCCCATCTATTTCCCATGAAGTGATGGGACCAGATGCCATGATCTTCGTTTTCTGAATGTTGAGCTTTAAGCCAACTTTTTCACTCTCTTCTTTCACTACATATACATATATATACTTTAAAACATTTATTTATGTTTAGTTGGACGATAATGACTTTACAATATTGTGTTGGTTTCTGACATACATCAGTATGAATCAGCCATAGGTATACATATGTATCCTGCCTCCTGAACCTACCTCCCACCCCATCCTTCTCCTCTTATGTTGTCACAGAGCCCCGATTTTAGCTCCCATATGGCAAATCCCCACTGGCGACCTGTTTTACATATGGTAGTGTGTATGTTTCCATACTACTTTCTCCATTCATCATCCCACCCGCTCCTTCCCCTGCCCCCATGGCCACAAGTCTGTACTTTGTGTCTCCTTTGCTGCCCTGCAGAGAGGTTCATCAGTACCATTTTCTAGATTCCATGTGCTTGTGCGCATGCTAAGTCGCTTCAGTTGAGTCCAATTCTGTGGGATCCTATTGACCATAGCCTGCCAGCCTCCTCTGTCCATGTGATTCTAAAGGCAAGAATACTGGAGTGGGTTGCCATGCCCTCCTCCAGGGGATCTTCCAACCCAGGAACTGAACCTGCATCTCCTACAACTCGTGCATTGGCAGGCAGGTTCTTTACCACTAGCACCACTTAGAGTCCATCAGTTTAGTTCAGTCTCTCAGTCATGTCTGACTCTGCAACCCCATGGACTGCAGCATGCCAGGCTTCCCTGTCCACCACCAACTCCCTGAGCTTGCTCAAACTCGTGTCCATTGAGTCAGTGATGCCATCCAATCATCTCATCCTCTGTTGTCCCCTTCTCCCACTGTCCTCAATCCCTCCCAGCATCAGGGTTCTTTCCAATGAGTCTGTTCTGCATATCAGGTGGCCAAAATATTGGAGTTTCAGATTTAGCATCAGTCCTTCCAATGATTATTCAGGACTGATTCCCTTTAGTATTGACTGGCTGGATCTCCTTGCAATCCAAGGGACTCTCAAGAGTCTTCTCCAACACCACAGGTCAAAAGCATCAATTCTTCAGTGCTCAGCTTTCTTTATGGTCCAACTCTCACATACATACATACATGACTACTAGAAAAATGATAGTTTTGATAGACAGACCTTTGTTGGCAAAGTAATGTCTCTGCTTTTTAATATGCTGTCTAGGTTTGTCATAGCTTTTGTTCCAAGGAGATTCCATACATATGTGTTAATATATGATACTTGCTTTTCTCTTTCTGATTTACTTCACATAGGCTTTAGGTCTATCCATCTCATTAGAACAGACTCAAATGTGTTACTTTTATAGCTGAGTAATATTCAATTGTATATTTGTTCCATAGCTTCTTTATCCATTCATCTGTGGATGGATATCTAGTGGGATATTTACAATAGTCCCGGCTATTGTAAATAGTGCTACGATGAACATTAGGGTACATGTGTCTTTTTCAGTTATCATTTCCTCAGGGTATATGCCTAGGAGTGGGATTGTTGGGTCATATGGTAGTTTTATTCCTAGATTTTTAAAGGAATCTCCGTACTGTTCTCTAGAGTGGCTAAATCAATTTACATTCCCACCAACAGTGTAAGAGCATTCCCTTTTCTCCACATCATATCCAGCATGTATTGCTTGTAGATGTTTTTATGATGGCCCTTCTGACTGTTGTGAGGTGATATCTGATTATAGTTTTGATTTGTATTTCTCTAATAATAGCCGTGTTAAGCATCTTTTCAAGTGTTTTTAACAATCTACATGTCGTCTTTGGAGAAATATCTGTTTAGGTCTTCTGCCCAATTTTTGATTAGGTTCCTTGTTTTTTATTGGAATTGAGCTACATGAGCTGTTTGTTTATTTTGGAGATTAACCCTTTGTCATTTGTTTCATTTGCTATTATTGTCTCCCATTCTGAGTTGTTTTTACCTTATTTATAGTTTCCTTCGTTGTGCAAAGGCTTCTAAGTTTAATTAAGTTTAATTTGTGTATTTTTGTTTTTATTTCCATTATTCTAGGAGGTGGCTCACAGAGAGTCTTGCTGTGATTTATGTCAAAGAGTGATCTGTTCATGTTGTTCCTCTAACAGTTTTAAAACTTCTGGTCTTATATTTAGCTCTTTAATCCATTTTGAGTTCATTTTTGTGTGTGGTGTTAGGGAGTGTTCTAATTTCCTTATTTTACATGTAACTGTCCAGTTTTTCCACACCAATTAGTGAAGAGACCATTTTTTTCTTCATTGTATATTCTTGCCACCTGTGTCAGTAGATTAGGAGACCATAGGTGCATGGGTTACTCCCAGCTTTCTCTCTTCTTTCACTGGTGTATATTTCTGTTTTTGTGCCAGTATTACACTGTCTTGATGACTATAGCTGTGTAGTATATTCTGACATCAGGAAGGTTGATTCCTTCAGCTCCATACTTCTTTCTCAAAATTTCTTGGGCTATTTGGGGTCATCTGTGTTTCCACAGAAATTATGAAATTATATGTTCTAGTTCTCTGAAAAATACCATTGGTAGTATGGCCCTAACAGAAGCAGAATATGTTAAGAAGAGGTGGCAAGAATACACAGAAGAACTATACAAAAAAAAAAAGTCTTAATGACTCAGATAACCACAAAACCATGATGGTGTGATCACTCACCCAGAGCCAGACATCCTGGAGTCCAAAGTCAGGTGGGCCTTAGGAAGTATCACTACAAACAAAGCTAGTGGAGGTGATGTGATTCCAGCTGAGCTATTTCAAATACTAAAAGATGATGTTGTTAAAGTGCTGCAAACAATATTCTATCAAACTTGGAAAAATCAGCAGTGGCCACAGGACTGGAAAAGGTCAGTTTTCATTCCAATCCCAAAGAAAGGCAATGCCAAAGAATGTTCAAACTACCACACTCATCTCATATGCTAGCAAAGTAATGGTCAAAAATCCCCAAGCAAGGTTACAACAGTATGTGAACTGTGAACTTCCAGATGTTCAAGCTGGATTTAGAAAATGTAGAGGAACCAGAGATAAAATTGCCAACACCCCTTGGATCATTGAAAAAGCAAGAGAGTTCCAGATAAACATCTACCTCTGCTTTATTGACCACCAAAGCCTTTGACTGTGTGAATCACAACAAACTGTGGAAAATTTTTAAAGAGATGGGACTACCAGACCACCTGACCTGCCTCCTGAGTAAGCTGTATGCAGGTCAAGAAGCAAAATTTAGAACTGGACATGGAACAATGGACTCCTTTGCCACATTAGAAAAGAAGTATGTCAAGGCTGTATATTGTCTTGCTGCTTATTTAACTTATATGCAGAGTACACTATGTGAAATGTCAGGCTGGATGAAGCACAATCTGGAATCAAGATTGCTGGGAGAAATATCAACAACCTCAGATATGCAGATGATACCACACTTATGGCAGAAAGTGAAGAAGAACTGAAGAACCTCTTGATGAAAGTGGAAGAGGACAGTGAAAAAGCTGACTTAAAACTCAACATTCAAAAAATGAAGATCATATCATCTGGTCCCATGACTTCATGGCAAATAAATGGGAAAACAATGGAAACAGACAATGGAACATACCAATGGAAAAATACCATTCATTGGTAGTTCGACAGGGATTGCTTTGGATTTATAGACTGCTTTGGGTAGAATAGTCATTTTCACAATATTGATTCTTCCAGTGCAAGAACATGGTATATTTCTCCATATGTTTATGTGGTCTTTGATTTCTTTCATCGGTGTTTTATAGTTATTTGCATACATGTCTTTTGTCTATTTAGGTAGGTTTATTCCTAGGTATTTTCTTGTTGCAATGGTGAATGGGATTGTTCCCTTAACTTCTCTTTCTGATTTTTCATTGTTAGTGTATAAGGAGTGCAGGAAGTTTTTGTGCATTAATTTTATATTTCTGCAACTTTACTAAATCCATTGATTAATTCTAGTAACTTGCTGGTGGAATTTTAGGTTTTTCTATGTGTAGTATCATGCCATCTTCAAACAGTGAGAGCTTTACTTTTTTTCTGATCTGGATTCCTCTTATTTCTGTTTCTTCTTTGATTGTCATAGCTTGTTGTTTTTGCTCAGTCATGTCCAACTCTTTGCAACCCCATGGATTGCAGCAAGCCAGGCTTTCTTCTCCTTCACTGTCTCCTGGAGTTTGCTTACAGTCATGTGCATTGAATTGATGACGTCATCCAGCCATCTCATCCTCTTTTATTATTACTTTTTCCTTCTCTGATTGTTGTGGTTAGGATTTCCAAAATTATATTGAGTAATAGTGGTGCCTGCCAATGCAGAGACCCAGGTTCAATACCTGGATTGGGAAGATCCCCTGGAGAAGGAAATGGCAACCCACTCCAATATTCTTGCCTGGAGAATCCCATGGACAGAGGAGCCTGGCGGGCTACAGTCCATGGGGTCACCAAGAGTCAGATAGGACTGAGCGACTAAACAACAACAGCAATAATGGTGACAGTGGGCACTCTTGTCTTATTCCTGATCTTAGAAAAATGCTTTCAGTTTTTCACCACTGAGAATAAAGTTTGCTGTGGGTTTGTCATATATGCCTTTATTATGTTGAGGTAGGTTCCTTTCTGGAGAGTTTTTATCATAAATGGTGTTGAGATTTTTCAAAAGCTTTCTCTGCTCCTATGGAGATGATCATATGATTTTTACCTTTCAGTTTATTGATATTGTATATTACTTTGATTTGCATATATTGAATAATCCTTGCATCTCTGGGATAAAGTCCATTTGACTATGATGTATGATCACTTTCATGTGTTTTTGGATTTTGTTTGCTAGAATTTTGTTGAAGTTTCGCATCTATGTTCATCATTGATTTGGTTTTCATTTGCAAGGTCATGTCTAACTCTTTGTGACCACACAGACTGCAGCACGCCAGGCTTCCCTGTCCTTCACTGTCTCTTGGAGTTTGCTCAAACTCATGTCCATCGAGTCAGTGATGCCACCCAACCATCTCATCCTCTGTTGCCCCATTCTCCTCCTGCCCTCAGTCTTTCCCAGTATCAGAGTCTTTTCCAATGAGTTGACTCTTTGTATCAGGTGGCCAAAGTATTGTAGCTTCAGCTTCAGCATTAGTCCTTCCAATGAATATTCAGGGTTGATTACCTTTAGGATTGACTGGTTTGATCTCCTTGCTATCCAAGAGACTCTCAAGAGTCTTCTCTATCACCACAGTTCAAAGGCATGAATTCTTCAGTGCTCAGCCTTCTTTATGGTCCAACTCTTTATGGTCCAACATCTGTACATGACTATTGGAAAAACTATCAGTCACTCAGTTGTGTCCAACTCTTTGTGACCCCATGAATCGCAGCACGCCAGGCCTCCCTCTCCATCACCAACTCCCAGAGTTCACTCAGATTCACGTCCATCGAGTCAGTGATGCCATCCAGCCATCTCATCCTCTGTCGTCCCCTTAGCTATGATTATATGGACCTCTGTCAGCAAAGTGATGCTCTGCTTTTTAATACATTGTCTAGGTTTGTTATTGCTTTTCTTCCAAGGAGCAAGTGTCTTTTAATTTCATGGCTGCAGTCACCAGTAAAGAATCTGCCTGAAATGCAGGAAATAAGGGCTCAATCTCCCGGCTGGGAAGATCCTCTGGAGATGGAAATGGTTTCCCACTCTAGTATTCTTGCCTGGAGAATTCTCTGGATAGAGTCCATTGGGTCACAAAAGAGTCAGATATGACTGAGCAAGTAATACTTTCACTTTCATCAGTGATACTGACCTGTGATTTTCTTTTTTAGTGGTATCTTTGTCTGATTTTTGTATTAGGGTTATGGTGGCCTGATAGAATGAGTTTGGGAGTGTTCCTTCCTCTACAATTTTCTGAAAGAGTTTGAGCAGGATAGGTGTTAGCTCTTTTCTAAATTTTTGGTAGAATTCTCCTGTGAAGCCATATGGACCTGGTCTTTTGTTTGTTGGAAGATTTTTGATTATAGTTTCAATTTCAGTGCTTGTGGTTGGTCCATTCACGATTTATCTTTCTTACTGGTTCAGTTTGGAAGGTTGCGTTTTTCTAACAACTTGTCCATTTGTTCAAGGTTGTCTGTATTTTGCAATATACTTTCTCCTAGTAGTCCCTTATGATACTTTGTATCTCTGCATTGTCTGTTATAATTTCTCCTTTCTCATTTCTTATTCTATTGATTTGAGTCCTCTCCCATTTTTGGGGGATGAGTCTGACTGAGATTTGTCAGTTTTGTTTATCTTCTCAAGGGACCAGCTTTTTAGCTTGATTGATCTTTGCTACTGTTTCCTTCATTTCTTTTTCATTTATTTCAGTCTAATTTTTATAGTTTCCTTCCCTCTACTTTTTTTTTTCTTCCTAGTTTGTTTAGCTACAGAGTCAGGTTATTAGTTTGATATTTTCCTCATTTTTTGAGCTAGGCTTGTATTACCATGGACTTCCCTTTTAGAACTGCTTTTGCTGCATCCCTTAGGTTTTGGGTTGTCATGCTTTTATTGTCACTTGTTTCTGTGTATTTTTCATTTCTCTTTTAATATCTTCAGTGAACTGTTGGTTATTCAGACGTGTGTTGTTTAGCCTCCATGTGTTTGTTTTTTTACAGTTCTTTTCCCCCTGTAATTGATATCTAGCCTCATAGTGTTGTGATCAGAAAAGATGCTTCATATGATTTCGATTTTCTTAAATTTACTAATGCTTGATTTGTAACCCAAGATGTAATCTGTCTTGGAGAATGTTCCATGTGAACTTGAAAAAAAAATATTTTCTGCTTTTTTCAGGATGGAGTGTCTTGACGATATCAATTATGGCCATCTGGTCTAATGTACGATTTAAGGCTTGTGTGTCCATATTAATTTTCTGTCCACATCATCTGTCCATTGGCATAAGTGGGGTTTAAAGTCCCCTACTATTTTTGTCACTATTTTCTGTTTTATGATTGTTAGCATTTGCCTTATATATTGCCTTATATATTGCTCCTATGTTGCATGCATAAATACTTATAATTGTTATATTGTCTACTTGGATTGATCCCTTAGTCAGTATGTAGTGTCTTTCCTTACCTCTTTTTTTGTTATTTTGTTAAATATTTTTTTGGTCCTTTTTAAAAAATTCTTTATTTGTTTTTTAATCGAGCGATAATTGCTTTTCCGAATTGTGTTCATTTCTGCCAAACATTAACATGAATCAGTCATAGGTATACATATGTTCCCTCCCTCTTGAACCTTCTTCCCACATCCCTCCCCACCCCACCCCACCAGGTTGTTACAAAGCCCCAGTTTGAATTCCCTGAGTCATTCAGCAAATTCCCATTGGCTATCTATTTTACATATGGTAATGTATGTTTCCATATTACTCTCTCCATACATCCCACCCTCTCCTTCCTCCCCTACCCCAGCCACATCCATAAGTCTGTTCTCTATGTCTGTGTCTTCACTGATACCCTGCAAATAATTTCATCAGTACCATCTTTCTAGATTCTATATGTGTTAGTATACAATAGTATACTATACTCTAGTATAGTATACTAGTATAGTGTATTTATACTAGTATAGTATACTATACTAGTGTATAGTATACTATATAATAGTATACTAACACATAGTATGGGTTAGAGTTAGTATACAATATTTGTTTTTCTCTTTCTGACTTACTTCACTCTGCATAATAGGCTCTAAGTTCATCCACCTCATTAGGACTGACTCAAATGCATTCCTTTATGACTGAATAATATTCCATTGTATACATGTACCACGGCTTCATTATCTATTCATCTGTCAATGGTTGCATCCATGTTCTAGCTCTTGTAAATAGTGATGCACTGAACATTGGGGTACACACGTCTTTTTCAGTTTTGGTTTCCTCAGAGTATATGCCTATTGTGTGATTGCAGGGTCATATATAGTTTCATTCCTAGTATTTTAAGGAATCTCCATATTGTCTTCTACAGTGGCTGATCTCTGATTCTTTTTCCTTTTCTAAATCTTTCTTGGACATCTGGAAGTTCTTGGTTTGCATAATGCTGAAGCCTAGCATGCAAAATTTTAAGCGTGTCCTTACTAGCATGAGAGATGAGTGAAATGGTCTGATGGTTAGCACATTCATTAGTACTACCCTTCTTGGGAACTGGGATGAGGACTGACCTTTTCCAGTCCTGTGGCCACTCCTGAGTCTTGCAGATTTGCTGACATACTGAATGCAATGCTTTGATGGCCTCATCCTTTAGGGTTTTGAATAGTTTTACTGGACTCCCACATTTGAATTCAACATTGAATTCACACTGAATTCATTCACATTGAGATGGCATCCAGTCCCATCACTTCATGGCAAATAAGGAAAACAATGGAAACAGTGACAGACTTTATTTTCTTGGGCTCCAAAATCACTGCAGATGGTGACTGCAGCCATGGAATTAAAAGACGCTTACTCCTTGGAAGAAAAGCTATGAACAACCTAGACAGCATATTAAAAAGCAGAGACAATACTTTGCTGACAAACTTCCATCTGGTCAAAGCTATGGTTTTTCGAGTAGTCATGTGTGGATGTGAGAGTTGGACTGTGAAGAAAGCTGAGCACCAAAGAATTGATGCTTTTGAACTGTGGTATTGGAGAAGACTCTTGAGAGTCCCTTGTGCTGCAAGGAGATCAAACCAGTCAATCCTAAAGGAACTCAGTCTGAATATTCATTGGAAGGACTGATGTTAAAGCTGAAGCTCTAATACTTGGGCCACCTGATGCAAAGAACTGACTCATTGTAAACGACCCTGATGCTGGGAAAGATTGAAGGCAGGAGGAGAAGGGGACGACAGAAGATGAGATTGTTGGATGGTATCACTGACTCAGTGGACATGAGTTTGAGCAAGCTCTGGGAGTTGGTGATGGACAGGGAAGCCTGACAGGCTGCAGCCCATGGGGTTGCAAAGAGTCGGACACAACTGAGGAATTGAACTGACTGACTGACTGGAATTTCATCACTTCCCCTAGCTTTGTTTTCAGCAGTGCTTCCTAAGGCCCACTTGACTCTGCACTCCAGAATGTCTGACTCTGGGTGACGGACCACACCATTGTAGTAATCTGGTTCACTAAGATCTTTTTTATACAGTTCTTCCATGTATTCTTCCCATCTCTTCTTGTCTCTTCCATGTCTACCAGGTCTCTACGGTCTCTGCTCTCTATACAAAATCAATAATGTTGTACTGAATCATAAAGCATAAATGTACCTTGTATGCAGAGTTTATAAGGTATGTGTGTGTGTGTGCTTAGCTGTGTCTGACTCATTGCAACCCCATGAACTATAGCCTGCCAGGCTTCTCTGTCTATGGGATTTCCCAAGCAAGAATACTAGAGTGGGTTGCTGTTTCTTCCTCCAGGGGATCTTCCTACCCAGGAATCAAACCTGAATCTCTTGTGTTTCATAAAGAAAGCATAAAATAAATATCTGCACAAATGCAAATAAATGACTGAATGAATAGATATAGAATGCAGACAAATTTCTTGTGGAGAGGAAATCCTTCCCACCTCTAACTTCCCAGATGAAGAAGACTTTAATTTTCTTTGATTTTAAAATGCAGTTAGTAATATGTTTCCAGAGTACAGTATGTGAAGGAGGGAAAGTTGTTTCATAGAAGAGAAACCTGGACAAAACTAACTTGGCCAGCTAATCAAAATTAACATCATAAATTATATCATATTTATAGTATATACTATGATATGTTCAGTATATTAAGCAAAAGAGTTACAGCAGAGGGTTTAAGCAATATCCTTGATGTCATCTCTGGTTCCTTTATTTGTCTCCTACATCTAACCATTTCAGAAATACTCTTGTATTCTCCTTCAAAAGGGGTCAGAAACTAACAATTATGGCTTTCCGAGTGGTGCTAGTGGTAAAGAACCCACTTGCCAATGAAGGAAATTCGAGAGATGTGGGTTCGGTCCCTAGGTCAGGATGATCCTGTGGAGGAGGGCACGGCGACCCACTCCAGTATTCTTTCTTGGAGAATCCCATGGACAGGGGGAGCCTGGCAGGCTATGGTTTATAGGGTCACAAAGAGTCGGACACGACTGAAGCGACTTACCATACATGCACTGCCACGACCACGAGTCTCTCGAGTCTCCTGCATTGGCAGAAGGGTTCTTTACCACTAGTGTCACCTGGGAAGCCCACTACTGTGGTGTATGCCTATCTTATAATAGTCTTTTCCTGATCCATTTGCTTTCACTTATGATTCCTATGCTTACTGTTTACCAACAGACAGAATGATATTCCTAAAATGGAAAGATAGGCTTTTTAAATGTATTTGTTTTATTTTATTTTAATTGTGGTTAAATGTGCATAACAGTAAATTTATTTAAACATTTTAAGATGTACAGTTCAATGTCAGCAAGTGCATTCACGCTGTTATGCAACCATTATCACTATCCATCTACAGAACTCTGCATCTTCCCAAACTGAAACTCCATACCCATTACAACTGACTCCCTCTATCCAACTTCTGGCACCCTCTGTTCTCCTCCCTGCCTCTGTGAATGTGACTATTCTAGGAAGCTCACATAAGGGGGAAATCATACAGTATTTGTCCTTTGGGGACTGGCTTCTTTTGCTGAGCATAATGTCCTCATGGTTCAATTATGTTGTAGCATGTGTCAGAATGTCCTTCCTTTTAAACTCATTATTGACCAGAGATGTATTAATCTTTGTTATCTGAATGTTATTGACCAGAGATGTTTTAATACTCACATAACAAATTGTCAGCCACAGGTGCATGCAAAAACCTCCTGGTCAATAATGTTTTAGACTGTGGGGTTTTATTTCTAATAGTGGCATAGCCCTGAGTATATTATAGGAAGAAGGAAAGAAAACAATAAAGAGAGAAGGTGAGAAGTGTGAGGGTCTTGGAGGAAGGCAGGGCACAGCAGAGGGAGAGTGCAATTTGGAGCCAAGCAGCCTTGAGCTCAAATTCTGGCCTTTTCTGCATGATTTTGAGTAATTTGTGTCATCTGTCCCCAAATCAGCATCCTCCTGGGTGAAATACAGTTAGTGATGCCCTTCGCTAGGATCACTATGTGTATAAAATGTCCACTGAAGGAAACGCACACTTGCTGAGTGTGTTGTGCCCTCCATGGCTGGAACCTTGGAAAGGATTGTCTTATTTAAGGGAAGGTTTGTCCTCTGTTTCTGCAGGAAGAAACAGAGGGGAGAGAGAGATGTGACATGCCCAGGATCCCCCAAATGAGTTGAGAAACAGCTGCCATTAGAGCCGCATATCTTCTTCATCCCCAGGCCTTCCTAGGGCACCAGGCTGCCCTACACACCAATCTGGAAAAAGCAGGAATGTGCTGCTATACTTTCTTCTCCCTTTCCCCTGGAGGGAAAGGTGCCATCCAGCGGTCAAAGGGAAGGGGATGGAAGTCAACTTGAGAATGAATGTAAGGATCTCATCACTGAAGACAGAAAAGCCTGATAGACAGGGAAAGGCAATAGATAACTGCCCCCAAACCTGTGGGAGGGAGACTGGTGAGAAGGGCATCCAAGACACAGGATTAATACCAGGGAACTGAAGCTTGTAAGACTTAGCAACAACTCCAGAAGCCACACAGATACCCTTGTTTAACTGGGTTCAGTTTGCTCGGAGGTGACCATATAGATGGAGTCAGTTAAGACCCTTCCAAATGCCAGTGAACAGAGGACTCTGAGAAGCCACCAACATAGGCTCCATATTCTGTAAGAGAGAAGTCAGGAAGGAAAAGCACAGAGCCCCTTGGTTCATTTCTGAAACATTTCCTCCTCAACAGTACCAGGGAACTGAACACATACTGGCTTTTCAATGTACATATATGTCCTTGGGTGCATCAGACAGACATTTGTTCAAAGAAATTAAGCACCTGTCAGCCATGGAGTTTCATATGTGTTTCTTTTTCTTTAAGTTACAGGTAAACAATATAGTGATTCACAATTTTTAAAGGTTATACTCCATTTATAGTTATTAAAAAACATTGGCTATATTCCCTGTGTTATATAACCATGTAGCTTATTTTATACCTAATAGTTTGTACCTCTTAATCCCCTCCCCTGTTCTGTCTCCCGACTGGTAACCACTAGTTTGTTTGCTGTATCTGAGTCTGTCTTCTTTTTCCATTATACTCACTAGTTTTGTTTTATTTTTTAGATTCCACATATAAGTGAGGTCATACAGCATTTGTCTTTCTCTGACTTATTTCACTTAGAATAATACCCTCCAGGTCTATCCATATTGCTGCAAATGCCAAAGTTTGCACTGTTTATGGCTGAGTAGTATTCCACTGTATATGTGTGTGTATTTGTATATATGCCACATATCCATTAATTTGTTGGTGGACACTTAGGTTGCTTCCATATCCTGGAAATGGTAAATAATGCTGCTGTGAACACTGGTCTACATGATGGGATCTTGTCACGCCTGAACTAAGAAGCTTTGATGGATTCCTTTTGCCCATTGTGTAGAACCCCAAATCCTTAAAAATAAAAAGGAGCCTTGCATGATCTTCATTGTATTATCACTTTGAATCAATCCCCTCTCTATGTATCCTTTCACTCATTCTGAGCTACCACCTTGCCCTCTTGCTGTTTAAAGTGCACAGGGTTATGGTATGGGGAGGGAGGTGGAAGGGGGTTCAGGATTGGGAACACATGTACACTGGTGGCAGATTCATGTTGATGTATGACAAAACCAATACAATATTTTGTAAAGTAAAAATAATAGTAAAATAAAATAAAATAATAAAGTGCACACGAAGCTTCAGCCTCAAGAACTGTATACTGTTCATAATGTCTAAAATCTCCCTCTCTCAGATATCCACATGCCTCTGTGCTTCATCTTTTCTAAGTGTTAACTCAAACATTATCTTCTCAGAGACCTTCACTGACCACCAGTGGTGGCAGATTGAGGTGATGATACCCCTGTATAACCCCTTCCCTTGAATATGGGTGGACCTGTGATCTGCTTCTAACCCGTCAGTTCAGTTCAGTTCAGTTGCTCAGTCGTGTCCGACTCTTTGCGACCCCATGAATTGCAGAAGGCCAGGCCTCCCTGTCCAAAACCAACACCTGGAGTTTACTCAAACTCACGTCCATCGAGTCAGTGATGCCATCCAGCCATCTCATCCTCTGTTGTCCCCTTCTCCTCTTGCCCCCAATCCCTCCCAGCATCAGAGTCTTTTCCAATTAGTCAACTCTTCCATGAGGTGGCCAAAGTATTGGAGTTTCAGCTTTAGCATCAGTCCTTGCAATGAACACCCAGGACTGATCTCCTTTAGAATGGACTGGTTGGATCTCCTTGCAGTCCAAGGGACTCTCAAGAGTCTTCTCCAAGAACACAGTTCAAAAGCATGAATTCTTTGGTGCTCAGTTTTCTTCACACTCCAACTCTCACATCCATACGTGAGCACTGGAAAAACCATAGCCTTGACTAGACAGACCTTTGTTGGCAAAGTAATATCTCTGCTTTTGAATATGCTATCTAGGTTGGTTATAACTTTTCTTCCAAGGAGTAAGCATCTTTTAATTTCATGGCTGCAGTCACCATCTGCAGTGATTTTGGAGCCCCCCAAAATAAAGTCTGCCACTGTTTCCACTGTTTCCCCATCTATTTCCCATGAATTGATGGGACCACATGCCATGATCTTCGTTTTCTGAAGGTTGAGCTTTAAGCCAAACTTTTCACTCTTCTTTCACTTTCATCAAGAGGCTTTTTAGATCCTCCTCACTTTCTGCCATAAGGGTAGTGTCATCTGCATATCTGAGGTGATTGATATTTCTCCCGGTAATCTTGATTCCAGCCTGTGCTTATTCCAGCGCAGCGTTTCTCATGAGGTACTCTGCATATAAGTGAAATAAGCAGGGTGACAATATACAGCCTTGACGTACTCCTTTTCCTATTTGGAACCAGTCTGTTGTTCCATGTCCAGTTCTAACTGTTGCTTCCTGACCTGCATATAGGTTTCTCAAGAGGCAGGTCAGGTGGTCTGGTATTCCCATCTCTTTCAGAATTTTCCACAGTTTATTGTGATCCACAGAGTCAAAGGCTTTGGTATAGTCAATAAAGCAGTAATAGATGTTTTCTGGAACTCTCTTGCTTTTTCCATGATCCAGCAGATGTTGGCAATTTGATCTCTGGTTCCTCTGCCTTTTCCAAAACCAGCTTGAACATCTGGATGTTCACAGTTCACGTATTGCTGAAGGCTGGCTTGGAGAATTTTGAGCATGACTTTACTAGTGTGTGAGATGAGTGCAATTGTGTGGTAGTTTGAGTGTTCTTTGGCATTGCCTTTCTTTGGGATTGGAATGAAAACTGATCTTTTCTCTTTTTTTTTAATTTTTATTTTTACTTTATTTTACTTTACAATACTGTATTGGTTTTGCCATACATTGACATGAATCCTCCACAGGTGTACATGAGATCCCAATCCTGAACCCCTCTCCCACCTCCCACCCCATATCGTCTCTCTGGATCTTCCCCGTGCACCAGCCCCAAGCCTCCTGTATCCTGTATCGAGCATAGACTGGTGATTTGTTTCTTACATGATAGTATACATGTTTCAATGCCATTCTCCCAAATCACCCCACCCTCTCCTTTTCCCTCAAAGTCCAGAAGTCCATTCTATACATCTGTGTCTCTTTTGCTGTCTCGCATACAGGGTTATCATTACCATTTTTCTAAATTCCATATATATATGTTAGTATACTGTATTGGTGTTTTTCTTTCTGGCCTACTTCACTCTGTATAGTCAGCTCCAGTTTCATTCACTTCTTTAGAACTGATTCAAATGTATTCTTTTTAATGGCTGAGTAATACTCCATTGTGTATATGTACCACAGCTTTCTTATCCATTCATCTGCTGATGGACATCTAGGTTGCTTCCATGTCCTGGCTATTATAAACAGTGCTGCAACGAACATTGGGGTACACGTGGCTCTTTCAATTCTGGTTTCCTCGTTGTGTATGCCCAGCAGTGGGATTGCTGGGTCATAAGGCAATTCTATTTGCAATTTTTTAAGGAATCTCCACACTGTTCTCCATAGTGACTGTACTAGTTTGCATTCCCACCAACAGTGTAAGAGGGTTCCCTTTTCTCCACACCCTCTCCAGCATTTATTGCTTGTAGACTTTTGGATCGCAGCCATTCTGACTGGTGTGAAATGGTACCTCATTGTGGTCTTGATTTGCATTTCTCTGATAATGAATGATGTTGAGCATCTTTTCATGTGTTTGTTAGCCATCCGTATGTCTTCTTTGGAGAAATGTCTATTTAGTTCTTTGGCCCATTTTTTGATTGGGTCATTTATTTTTCTGGAATTGAGCTGCAGGAGTTGCTTGTATATTTTTGAGATTAGTTGTTTGTCAGTTGCTTCATTTGCTATTATTTTCTCCCATTCAGAAGGCTGTCTTTTCACCTTGCTTATAGTTTCCTTCTGACTTTTTCCAGTCCTGTGGCCACTGCTGAGTTTTCTAAATTTGGTGGCATATTGAGTGCAGCCCTTTCCCAGCATCATCTTTCAGGATTTGAAATAGCTCAACTAGAATTCCATCACCTCCACTAGCTTTGTTCGTAGTGATGCTTCCTCAGGCCCACTTGACTTCACATTCCAGGATGTCTGGCTCTAGGTGAGTGATCACACCATCATGATTCTCTGGGTTGTGAAGATCTCTCTTGTACAGTTTTTCTGCATATTCTTACCACCTCTTCTTAGTATCTTCTGCTTGAAGAAGTTGTTTGACCTTAAAATTGATAAAAGTTTCATCATACAGCTTATGATTGTCATTATCAGTCACATCTTGCTCATGTGTTAGGTTTTTGTCCCAGCCTTGTATATATAATAAAGTTTACTACGGTAACATGTTTAAAATGACACCTCATGAAATTCTGAGTGAAGAATTTTTCAGTGAATTTTAAAGATCTTTTTCTCTGATTGTTTGAGCAACATATATTACTAGTGTCTCAGATGATGATAGTTCTTCAGAATATAGTCCTGATCCATATGGTGTGAATATTAGATGTGATTGATTCTGATATGGAAAGTGAAAATGAAACTCGCAGTGCTGTAGAAGACTCTACAGGTGCGTCAGGTGTAACTACTGAATGGAATACCACAAAGTGTTAGTGAAATAATTGAATTGATTTTTGGCTGGCCAAAATAAAAATCACTGGCCACAGGAAGAAATCCTTGTCAATAATGAAATGACCTTACAGTGCAATGTCCCTGACATTTCTATCCCATTGCCTTGCTTTATTTCTCTTCTTACTACTTACTAACATCTGACACTCTACATTTTGTACTTGTATACTGTGTTTATCAACTCTCTACCCTCATTAAAGCTGTCTGGCTCAGGAAACTCAAACAGGGGCTTGTATCAACCTAGAGGGGTGGGATGGGGAGGGAGATGGGAGGGAGTTCAAAAGGGAGGGGATATATGTATACCTATGGCTGATTCACAGAGAAGGCAATGGCACCCCACTCCAGTACTCTTGCCTGGAAAATCCCATGGATGGAGGAGCCTGGTAGGCTGCAGTCCACGGGGTCGCTAAGAGTCGGACACGACTGAGCAACTTCCCTTGCACTTTTCACTTTCATGCATTGGAGAAGGCAATGGCAACCCACTCCAGTGTTCTTGCCTGGAGAATCCCAGGGACAGGGGAGCCTGGTGGGCTGCTGTCTATGGGGTCGCACAGAGTCGGACACTACTGAAGCGACTTAGCAGCAGCAGCAGCATGGCTGATTCATGTTGAGGTTTGACAGAAAACAGCAAAACTCTATAAAGCAATTATCCTTCAATAAAAAATGTTAACTTTAAAAAAGTAAGTTCTGTATAAATAGGTATTTCTGACTATTTCACTGCTATACATGTAGAGCCTAGAAAATGTCTTTACATAGTAATGCATATCTCTTGAATGAATGGATAGATGGATGATATTTAACTTAGAGATTGGGATAATGGTCAGAAGACATTTTTTAGAAAAAAACGTTGAAGTGTAGTTTACTTAAATTTATAATCTGTTATTAGTTTTAGGTGTATAATAGTGATTCAATATTTTTATATTCCATTTAAAATTTTTACAAAATAATGACTGTATTTCCCTGTGCTGTACAATATGTCCTTTTTGCTTATTTATTTTATGCATTGTAGTTTGTATTTTATCTCATACCCCTATCTTGCCTTTTTCCCCTTCATTCCCTCCCTGGTAACTACTAGTTTGTTCTCTGTGAGTCTGCTTCTATTTTGTAATATTCATTCATTGTTCTGGTTTTTGGATTCAACAAAAAGTGATAACAGTATTTGTCTTTCTCTGACTTATTTTGCTAAGCATAATACCCTCTAGGTCCATCCACATTGTTACAAAATGGCAGAACTTCATTCTTTTTTATGGCTGAGTAATATTCTACTATGCATATAAAAACATTGCTATGATTTATGTTATAAACTGGTCTGCCTATTTCTCTCCTAGGAGCTTTATGCTTTCAGGTCTTACATTTAGGTTTTTAATCCCTTTTTTTTTTTTTTTAATGTAATGTGAAGAAATGATCTAATTTCATTCTTTTACATGTAGCTATCTAGTTTTCCCTGCACCACTTAGGGAAGAGACTGTCTTTCTTCATTGTACATTTTTGCTCCTTTGTCGTAGATTAGTTGACTGTGAGTGTCTGGGTTTTCTGTTTTTATTTCTGGGCTTTCTATTCTGTCCATTGATCTACATGCCTTGCCTTTCATTTGTGCCAGTAACATGCTGTTTTAATTAGAGTGGCCTTGTTGTATAGCCTGAAGTTAGGGACCATAATACCTACAGTTTTGCTCTTTTTTCTTAAGATTTCTTTGGCAATTCAGTCTTATGTGGTTCAAAATACACTTTCTAGAATTGTACTAATTCTGTGAAAAATGTCATGAGTACTTTGATAAGGAGGGCATTAAATCTGTAGATTGCTTTTGATATACAGACATTTTAAATAATATTCTTTCAATCCAAGAACATGAGACATCTTTCTATTTCTTTGTATCATCTTAAATTTCTTTTATCAATATTTTATAGTTTTCAGAATATAGATGTCTTTCATCTCATTGGTTTGTTTCTAAGTATTTTATTCTTTTTGATGTGATTTTAAATAAGATTGCTTTCTCTCTCTTTCTGGTAGTATATTATTAGTCTATAGAAAGCAATAGGTTTCTGTTTATTAATCTTGTATCCTGTCACTTTACTGAATATATTTGCTAGTTCTAATAGTTTTTTGATGGAGACTTCAAGGATTTCTATATTTTGTACCATGTAAATAGTGACAATTTTACTTCTTCCTTTGCAATCTGGATACCTTTTACTTAACTCTTCTTTTATATGACTGCTATGGCTAGGACTTCCAATACTGTGTTAAATAGAAGTGGTGATAGCAGGCATCCTTGTCTTATTGTTGATTTAAAAGGAAAGGCTTTCTTCTTTTCACCGCTGAGTATGTTAGCTGTGGTTTGTCATGAATGTCTTTTATTAGGTTGATGTGTTCCCTTCGTACTCACTTTGAAAGTTTTTATTGTGAATGGAGGTTGAATTTTATCAAATGCTTTTTCTGAATCTTTTAAGATGATCATGTGATTTTGGTTCTTTTTGTTAATGTGGTATATAATATTGATTTTTGTGTTGAACCATTCTTGTATCTGTGGAATAAATACCACTTGATCATCGTGTGTGATACTTTTTTATATATTATTAAATTCAGCTTGTTAGAGATTTTCTTTTTTATATTTTAATTTTTAATTTACTCTGGAGTATTGTTGATTAATAATGTATTTCAGGTGTATAGTAAAGTTCAGTTGTATGTATATATACATATATATATACACATACACACACACACACACATATATATAGACATACACACATAGATCTATTCTTTTTCAAATTATTTTCCCATTCATGTTATTAGGGAATATTGAGCAGAGTTCGCTGTGATATACAGTAGGTCCTTAGTTGGTTATCTATTTTAAATATAGCAGTGGGTACTAATATTTTGCTGAGAATTTTTGCATGTATATTAATCAGAGATATTGACCTGTAGTTTTCTTTTTTTGTCATGTCTTATCTGTTTTTTTACAGTGAGTTTGGGAGTGTTTGTTCCTCTTCTGTATTTTGGAATAGAGAAGGATAGAAATTTTTAGCTCAGCATTATGTTTGATAGAATTCTCCTGTAAAGCTGTCTGGTTCTAGACTTTTGTCTGCTGGACTTTTTTTTTTTTTTTCCCCTAGATTCAATTTCATACCTATTGCTTGATCTTTTCTGATTTCTATTTCTTTATGATTCAGTCTTGGAAAGTTTTATGTTTCTAAAAATTTGCCTTTTCTTATAGATTGTTCACTTTGGGGTATAACTGCTTGTAGTATTATAATTTTTTTATACCTCTGTGATATTAGTTATTATGTCTTTCACTTCCCACTTTGCTTATTTGGATCCTCTTTTATTTCTTGATGAATCTGGCTATAGATTGGCCAGCATGTTCGCTTAAAAAATAGATCAATGAAGAAAACAAAGAGGAAATCAGAAAATACCTTGAGATAAATAAGAATGGAAACACAACTTTCCATGTGTTGTCCCAATTTTCTTCTTGTAATTGGTTTCTCATTTCATACTGTTGTAGTTAAAAAATACTTTATCATTTCTATCCCCTTAAATTGGTTAGAGTTGTTCTGTGGCCCAGCAAGTGATCTATTCTGGAGAAGTTTCCATGTGCATTTGAAAAGAATATGTATTCTGGTGTTTTGGGGTGGAATGTCCAGTATATCTCTAAGTCCAACTGATCTAATCTGTCATATAAGACCAGTGTTGCCAGACTGATTTTCTTTCAGGATGATCTATCCCCTGATGTATGTGGGATGTTAAATCCCATACTATTATTGCATTATTGTCAGTTTCTCCTTTTATGTTTGTCAATCTTTGCTTTAAATATTAGGTCCCCCTGTACTGGATGTATTTCTATTGATAAGTGTAATATTCTCTTCTTGTATTGATTCCTATACCATTATTTAATGTCTGTCTTTGTCTTTTGATATAGACTTTGTTTTGAACTTTTTTTTCTGGTTTGTGTATTGCTACCCCTGCTTTCTTATAGTTTCTATTAGGATGAAGTATCTTTTCCTATCCTTTCATTTTCAGTCTGTCTTTAGCTCTAAAATGAGTCTCTTGTTAGCAACATTTAAATAGGTCTTTTTAAAAGATCCAATCAGTCACCTTATGTTTTTGATTGGGGCACTTAGTCCTTTAACATTTAAAATAATTACTGATAGGTATGCACTTACTGCCATTTTGTTGCTTGTTTTCTGGTTGTTTTTGTAGTTCTTACCTATTCTTTTTTATCCCCAGTCTTTTCTGATTGATTTTCTTTAGTGAAATGCTTATGTTCCCTTCTCTCTAGTTTTTATGTCACTACTATAGCATTTTGATTTGTGGTTACAAGGAGATTTATATATGCTGTTGTATAACTATAGCTACTTGATTCAAACAAAACATTTAAGTCCAAGCAGTTCTAAAAGATCTGTTTTTAAACCCCTCCCACAAACACAGTTTGTGTCTTTGATGTCATATTTTACAATTTCATGTTTATCCCTTTAGTGAGTAGTTTAGTTATAGTTGGTTTTACATTGTTTGTCTTTTAATGTTCATACTAGTTTATTTACATGGTTACACTAGACTTTACTGTATATTTGCCTTTACTAGTGGGATTTTTCCTTTCCTATAGATGCTTAACTTTTGTTATAGACCTTCCCACTATAGAAAATCCTTGAACATTTCTTTCACAATTGGTTTAGTACTGATGAACTCTTGTAATTTGTGCTTGCCTGAGAGGTTCTTGATCTCTCCTTCTACTCTAAATCATAATCGTACAGGGTAGAGTATCCCCAGGTTGCAGATTTTCCCCTTTCAACACTTGAAATATATCATGCCACTCCCTCTGGCCTGCAAAGTTTCTGAAGAAAAATCAACTTATAATCTTATGGGGGTTCCTTTGTACATGACTTTTTTTTTCCCCTCGTGCCTTTAGAATTCTCTCTTTAACATTTGCCATTTTAATTATGATATGTCTTGGTGTTGGTTTGTTTGGGTTCCTCTTGATTGGGACTCTCTGTGCTTCCTGTGACTGGATATGTTTCCTTCTGTGGAGGTTTACAGCCACAATTCTTTACCTTTAATCAAGTTTTAAAAATTTTATTTATTAAAAAATTTTTATTTAAATTGAAGTATAGTTGCTTTACAATGTTGTGTTAGTTTCTATTGTACAGCAAAGTGAATTAGATATATATGTGATTATATATATATCTAATATATATATAAACACCCCTCTTTTTTGCATTTCCTTCCTTTTTAGGTCAGGAAGGAAAGTTGAGTAGAGAACACAGAGCATTGAGTAGAGTTCCCTGACCTATATACAGTAGGTTCTCATTAGCCATCTATTTTACACATATACATAGTATTAATACTGTATATATGTCAATTCTGCTTTGTAAATAAGATAATCTATATGAATTTTTCAGATTCCATATGCATGCATTACTATGCAATATGAAATATTTGTTTTTTTTTCTTTCTTTCTTCACTCTGTATGATCAACTCTAGTTCCATCCACATCTACAAATGACCCAATTTCTTTCCTTTTTATGGTATAGCCATATTTTCATCAAACACATTTTTACTCTTTTCTCCTTCTGGGACACTTATAGTGTGAATTTTGGTATGCTTAATGTTGTTGTAGAGGTCCCTTAAACTGTTCCCATTTTTAAAAATTTGTTTTTCTTTATGCTGTTCTGATTGGGTTGATATTCTATCTTCTAGATAACTTATGAGTTATTTTGTATCACCTGCTGCTGCTGCTGCTGCTAAGTCGCTTCAGTCGTGTCCGACTCTGTGCGACCCCATAGATGGGCAGCTCACCAGGCTCCCCCGTCCCTGGGATTCCCCAGACAAGAGCACTGGAGTGGGTTGCCATTTCCTTCTCCAATGCAGGAAAGTGAAAAGTGAAAGTGAAGTCACTTAGTTGTGTCCGACTCTTAGCAACCCCATCCATGGGGTTTTGCAGGCAAGAGTACTGGAGTGGGCTGCCATTGCCTTCTCCTTTGTATCACCTAGTCTATGTTAATTCCTTCTAGTGTGCCTTTCATTTCAGTTATGGTATTTTCAGTTCATTGTTAAAATTGTCACTGTTAATTTTTTCTTTTCCCTAATTCAGTTAGCATTCTTATTTGTAATCCTTTGAACTATTTATCAGAATTATTTGTTTCCATTTCATTAGTTGTTTTTCCTGCAATTTTTCTCTTCTTTCAATTGGAACAAATTTCTCTGTCCTCTCATTTTGATTAACTTTGTCTCTGTCAAATGAGGTGAAACATTTACCTATTGCAGTCTTTAAAGGGTATACTTGTGTGGGAAAGTGAAAGTGAAGTCGCTCAGTCGTGCCCAACTCTTTGCGACCCCATGGACAGTAGCCTGCACCAAGCTCCTCTGTCCATGAGATTTTCAAGGCAAGAGTACTGGAGTGGGTTGCCATTTCCTTCTCCAGGGAATCTTCCAAACCCAGGGATCGAACCCAGGTCTCTCTCATTGTAGACAGACGCTTTACTGTCTGAGCCACCAGGGAAGTCCTTATATAGTCTGCATGTGCACAGTGGCTTTGGTGGGTGACATGGATCTGACATAAGTGTGAGTCATGTCTTGCCCTAGGTTGCTCTCACCTTGGTAGGAGGTAGGATTGAAGATGGACTGGCTAGGGCTAGAGCCAGCTATGGGTCAGAGCTTTCCCTGCTCAACAGGCAGCACCACTCTATTGAGGGTAGGGGCAAGTACTAAGTTGCTGGTGCAGAAGCCCTGAGAGTGGGTCCAAGCTGGTTCTGTTCCCTTGAAGTGCTTGCTCTCCCTACTCCTAGCACTGGGACCCTTGCCCTAGAAGGGATCAGTGCTTGAACAAGAGGGGCTGGTGCAGAGGCTTGGCATGCATTTGAGTATGAATTCTGGTGGCCCTGCTGCTATCAGTAATGGCTGTCCCTTCCCCCAATGCCAGCTCAGATGCCACTTCAAGCCTGAGTTGCCTTGTCTTCACAACACAGCTCTCCCCTTGGCTGCTGCAGCCCTTACTCTAGCGTGCAGCTGTGTGGTGAAGCAAGCACGGCGGGAATGCTGAGGTGCCTGGGCAGTTGCCAGAAACTGGCCAGTGTCTCGTGCAATTTCAATTCACACTCTCCACTTTGTGCCAGGAGAAAGCAAGCATGTGTGTGCTCCTCAAGGGCAAAGTCTAGGCTTCCTATAGCCCTCCTGTTAGTCTCACCAGCCTCCAACTAGCCAAGGGGATTCATCTTCCTGGTGTTGGATTCCACCTCTGGAGAGCCCAATATTTGGCTCAAATCACTCATACCCCAGGGAGGATCTCTGCCCATGTAATCTCCCTCCTCTTCTGAGTCCCATTCAAGAGGCTTGACCTGATGGGTATTTTCGCCTTGATACCAATTCCATGTGGATGTTCCTTACAGCCTTGGTAGAAGAAGAGTCTTTCTGTCAGTCTCCAGTAATTTTTCACTGGGGATTGTTCCAGTGAACAATATAGATGTATTTTTAACGTGTTCCTGGAGGGAGGTGAGTCCGGCGTCCTCCTGCTCCAACTTGATCTTGCCCGATATTGTGATACATCACTTTCACTACTCAGGCTTTGTTAAAGCTTTGTTTTCATGTACTTCTGAAAGGCCTGGGAGTAGGGAACAAATACTTCTGTAAATTCAAAGAAAAGGATCTTAAAATGTCCCATTCAGTGTTTGCTGTTATAGTGCAAAGCATTCCTTAGTTTGTATGTCCACATAAAATTTGAGGTGCCTTGAAGGAAATCTGGAGCATTGAAATGGTGCTCTGTGTATATCACTCTGTAATACAGATCTCAGAGCTTAAGACCTGGAGAATATGAGACATTTTAGGGAAGTATCTGTACATTGAGCCCCGAGCATAAGGGAAGAAGAATCATGTTGACTAGATAGTCTACTTTGTCAAGAATCTGGACCATTAACATTTAATACCAAAGTAAGGCTCTACTATTCACTGTGTGACATGGAGAAGCATCAAAAATTCTCTGGAAGAGTCTACTGTAGTATCAACTCACAATAACGATACAGGCTTTTCCCTAGGATCAACAGAATATGAGGACAGTATACAGACAACATGGTTTAATGGTTTGGGGCTTCAGCTCTGGAGTTAGACTGCCAAGATTAAACCCATACTCAAGAGTTGTATGACTCTGAGAAAGCAATTTAATCTCTCTGTGGGCCTGGTTTTTCTTATCTAGAAATTGAGGATTGTTTTTATTTTTACAGAGTTATGAAAATTAAATGAGGTAATGCATTTAAAAAGCCAAGGCAGATACTAGAGCATAATGAATGTTCTGTAGATGTATTTCTGTTCATTTTACATAAGAAAATGCTTTATGAAAGGAAGGACTTTATTAGTGAAAAATATTATTAGTTAAGACATTTATTGATTCTTATTCCAGTCAGGAATACAATGTACAATATAATACTATTTGTCACACCCTAAGATTAGAAAATATTTTCTCCAAATACTTGTTTCTTCAAGTACAAAAATGCATTTAGAATGAATTTCAGAGGAAGAGTTTTCATTTAAATTTAATGTGATGCAGCCACATGTTTTCTTGTTGGCAATATCTTATTTTCATTTCTAGGTTTCACTTAATTCGTTATACTTTTTTTTGTGGATTCATTACTATGCAAATACATATGAACTATATTCAAGTAATGCTTTGAGAATTATGTTATTTTATATCATTTCACAATTAAATAGCTTACATCCAGTTTTCTCAAATTACAAGTGTTTTATATAGGTTTGTTCAAGTTACTGAGTTCAGTCAATAACCAAGATCTTTTCTGTGAATTAAAAAGGCACTATAATAATTCTCCATGAGTATTAATGATAAAGTTTGTTAAAAGTTGCATTACTAAAAAGATATATATTGGCTATTTATTTGCATAAAAATACAAATTAAAATCAACTTAAAAATAGGCTTAAAATTAATATTATATGATTTTTTGTTTGTACATCATCTAAAATTCTCATTTCTTCATCCTGGTGGTGTTTTTGTGCCATTTTTAATTATATGGTAATATCCCCAGATTGTATAAAATAGAAAAGAATTAGAAATGAAAGAAATAATGCTAAAAACTATTTCATTTTTACTTTCATCAGGACAGATAAAATGTTAAAAGGAAAGGAGCTTGAAACAAATTGTTTTAAAGACTTAATTATTGATTTCATCTTTCACAGCTTTAGGTAAAAAGGTGTTCGGAATAGATAACTATTCAACCATTTATTCTGAGGCAAAAATTATTTTGCCTCCACTGACAAGATTTCAAATACTAAACACCAGCATATTGAGATTTCTTAGATAATTCAAAGTTTATTAGAATAGAATGGAATAGACTACCTGAAGTGAGAATATTTAAGACATGTAGTCTCTTTAGCTAAATAGCAATTAATTTTAATGAATTGCTTTTGAAACCAAGACTAGCAACTGTTATGCCCAGAGTCCGAGTCCCCAAAACTGAGAGAATAAGACGTCCACAGCAACGCAAAAGCATAAAGGGGTTTTATTTCTAGCTCGAGCCAGGGCTCCCATGTCACCCAGCACAGTGGAGTCTTGACGAGAGCCCCGAGCCCAGATTTTCACCAGTATTTATAAGTTTAGAACAAAGACAGGGAGTTGGCAAGGGTTGATTGGCTGCAGGGGTTTCCTGGTATTTACTGATTGGCCGCTTATCATCTCTCTGATTGGCCAGAGTTATCATCTCTCTGAAGCCCCGGAAGCATGACTCAGGGATTATTTTTGGCCTAGTGCACCTCTCTGAGCCTGTCATGGCTCTGGTGAGGTTGTAACATTCCCCCCTGTCTTTAGATCATATAGAGGAATCTTCCTCTTTGTTCTGGGGTACAGTTTGATATTGTTGTCTAAGCACAAATAGTTGAACTGTATTAATATGCTCTTTAATAAACGTAATGAGCCTGTTGAGGATGCATGGGCCAATGGTGAGTATTAGTAAAAGCACCATAAGAGGTCCCACCAGGGTGGAAATTAATGTTGTCAGCCATGAAGATTGTTGAAACTAAGATCTAAACCATCTCTGCTGGGCTTTTTGCTCTCTCTTTTGCTGGGCTAGTCTTTTTTTCATTTTTGCCATAGATTTTTTTTATTATTATCTCGGTGTGGTCTGCGTAGAAACAACATCCCCCCCCCCCAGGGCCGCATAGAGCCACCCTTGCTGCAGAAAAATTAGATCTAGCCCTCTTCAGTTTTGCAAGACCACCTCGGACAGGGAGGTCAGCAATTTTTGTAGGTGACTAATTGACTCTTGTAGGCGGGTAATGTCTTTATCTATGACTGCCCGCAATGAAGTAAATCTCTGGCCTTGGAGGGACAAGGCTGTTATCCCAGTCCTTGCCCCAGCGATCCCAAGGCCGAACATGATTGCTATGGTGATGGCTGTAAGGAGGGGGCCTCCCATACATAATTTCAAAACGGGTTAAGTTCAGCTTGTAGGGGGTATTATGTGCACGGAAGAGAGCAAAGGGAAGGAGAGTCACCTAGTCCCCGCCAGTCTCTATTGCCAATTTGCCAAAGTTTTTTAGAATCTAATTTATCTTTTTAACCTGTCCTGAGCTCTGGGGATTGTATTTACAATGCAGCTTTTATTTGGTCTCCAGAGCTAAGGCCAGTCCCTGATCAATCTGACTCACAAAAGCAGGTCTATTATCAGAGCCAATAGTCACCAGCAACCCAAACCTAGGTACTATTTTTTTTTTTTTTTAGGATCTTTTTTTAGCTACTATCATTGCTGTTTCTCCCTTAGTAGGGAATGTTTCCACCTATCCAGAAAAAGTATCTACCAAAACTAACAGATAACGGTACCCATACTTGCCTGGTCTTACCTCTGTAAAACCTATCTCCCAGTGTTGCCCTGGCTTCTCTCCCTGGTACCTCATCCCCATATGTTTCCTTTTCCCGGCTTCATCATCTGGCACGCTTTGCAGGCCTGGACTATGTCTCGTACAGTCCCCTGTTGTCAGGGAAGCCGCAAACGTGCTGTTTGTAAGAGGGTTAGAGTCTTTTTTTCTCCTAGATGGGTGGTCAGATGTAGGTGCAGACAGAGGTGTTGACCCAAGTTTGTTGGAAGTATTAAGTTGTCATCCTGGTCCCGATACCATCCGTCTTCACCCTCCTGAGGGCTGGCAATTGTTTGAATCCAATTGAGATCAGAAGAGGAATACTTGGGGGTGGCAGCCCCACAGTTAGTATAGGGGCTGTGCAGTCCCTGTCAGCCACCTCATGAGCCGCCGTATCAGCAGCTCAGTTGCCTCGAGCCCTGATGTCTCTTCCTTTTTGATGTCCAGGGACATGTACTATTGACATTGCTCGAGGCTGTTGGACGGCTGCTAAGAGTCTGCAGATCTCAGGCATGTTTTTAACTTCTTTTCCTTCGGCTGTCAAAAACCCCCGCTTTTTATATATTGGGCCCTGGATGTGTACGGTGCCGAATGCATACCAACTGTCAGTATAAATAGTGACTCTTTTTCCTTTTGCCCTCTCCAGAGCCTGTATTAAGGCTATTAGTTCTGCTTTTGGGGCGGAGGTACCTGGGGGAAGGGCTTCAGCCCATATTATCTTTCCAGAGTCATCAACTATTGTGGCTCCAGCCTTTTTCTGTCCATCTTTTATAAAACTGCTTCCATCTGTAAACCATATCAGCTCACTGTTATTTAAAGGCACATCTGTTAGGTCTTTTTGTTATCGTCTCAGCCAATATCTCAACACAATCATGGAGGGGGCTGTCTTCTTCCGGGTTGGGTAAGAGAGTAGCTGGGTTCAGGAAGCAGGGCATCTGGAAGTGTATCCGTGGGGTGTCCAGCAGAAAAGCCTGATAATGGGTCAAATGGGCGTTACAGATCCATTTACCTGGTGGCTGCTTCAGAATCCCTTTGATGGCATGGGGAGCATAGACCAGGAGTCGCTGTCTATAAGTCAGCTTGTCAGCATCATGGACCAGGAGGGCAGTAGTGGCAATGATTCGGAGGCAAGGTGGCCATCCCGCAGCCACTGGGTCCAGTCCTTTGGATAGGTAGGCCACTGGTCGCCTCCAAGGCCCCCACTGCTGCGTCAAGACTCCTTTGCCCATTCCCTGTTTTTCATCAATGAACAATTGGAAGGGCTTGGATGGGTCAGGGAGAGCAAGGGCTGGGGCTTCCAGTAGAGCCTGTCTGAGTTCTTGAAAAACCCGTTTTATTGGCTCAGTCCAAGTCCAGTTTTTATTTTCTCTACTTCTTTTATATAGTGGCCGGGCCTTTTCAGCAAATCCCAAGATCCATAGCCGGCAATACCCAATAGTCCCAAGAAATTCTCTCACTTGTTGAGGAGTAGCTGGCTCAGGGATCTGCAATATGGCCTTTTTCATGGCCTGTGTCAACCATCTCCGTCCTTGTTTTATTTTATACCCGAGGTATATGACTTCCTGCTTAGCAATTTAGGCCTTCTTTGCACTAGCCCAGTACCCCAAGGTCCCCAAAGTTTGAAGGAGGTTGCCTGTTGCTTCTAGGCATGCTTCCTCAGTGGTTGCAGCTAGCATAAGATCATCAACATACTGCAATAGAACAATGTTGGGATGATCAACCTGGTACTCATGGAGGTCTTCACCCAGAGCCTCATTGAATAGCATTGGTGAATTCTTGAAGCCTTGCAGAAGTCGAGTCCAAGTTAGCTGTCCTGAGGTCTGGTTGCCTTTTTCTATCCATTCGAATGCGAAGATCTCTTGGCTCAAGAGGGCCAAGGGTAAACTGAAAAAGGCATCTTTCAAGTCCAGGACAGTATACCAGACATAGTCTGGCGGGAGGCCACTCAAAAGGGTGTACGGGTTAGGGACGGTTGGATGTATATCATTTACCCGTTTGTTGACTTCACAAACATCCTGCACAGGCCTAAAGTCCATTCCCCCTGGCTTTTTTTGCAGGTAACAAGGGAGTATTTCATGGAGATCGGCACCTTTTAAGAATTTTTGCCTCCAGAAGCCATTGTATATGTGGTGCGATTCCTCACTGGGCTTTTAGGCTCAAAGGGTATTGTTTTACCCGGATAGGGGTGGTGTCCGATTTCAGTTTGACAATGATGGGAGGCCTCTGCTTGGCTAGTCTTACCCCTGCAGTTTTTGCCCAGGCTAGGGGGTATTTTTGGACCCAAGGTTGTACATTGGGGTCAATGGTTATGAGTGGCTTTGGCTGATACAGTCTGTATTTGTTCCTCAATGCCAGAGACAAAACTTGGATGGGATGTTCGGTCCCATCTAGAACTGATATCTCTCCGTGGTCAAAGTGAATTTGGGCATTGACTTTAGATAGTAAGTCTCTTCCCAACAAGGGTGCTGGGCATTCTGGTATCACAAGAAAAGAGTGGGTCACCTGTTGGGCCCCTAAGTTCACTTGACGTTTAGTAGTCCATCCATATCGTTTAGTCCCGGTGGCCACTTGTACCCAGCTGGTCGTTTTAGACATTGGTCCGTCTTTCTGGTTAAGGACCGAGTATTGAGCTCCCGTGTCCACCATGAAGCCAACAGGTTTCCCCTCCACATGTATAGTTATCCAGGACTCAGGGAGGGGTGCCGGGCCCTGACACCCCTAATCGCTATCCTCTCCTGCATATAGGATGTGGGCCCCCGTGGAGGATGCAGAGGATACCTCCTGCTTGGTGGGTCTCTCTATGATTAAAACCCCTCTCTGCTGCCTTCACCAGGTCTTGCAGGGATTGCTATCCCAACCTCTCTCTTTTTTTTTTTTGTAGTTTCTTTCTGACATCTGGGGCTGCCTGTTTCACGAATGCTAGCATGACTGCTGCGTGTGACTCATCGGCTTGTGGGTCCATGGGGGTGTACTGCCTAAAAGCTTCCATTAATCTCTCAAGGAAAGCTGCCAGGCTCTTATTTGGCTCTTGTCTAACCAGATTTATTTTAGCCAAAATTGTTGGCCTCCTGGCGGCCACTCGGAGGCCGGCCATGAGAGTCTGGCGGTACACTCGGAGACACTCCCTACCTTTAGTGCGCTCAAAGTCCCAGCAGGGCCGCATCAGGGGAAATCCCTCATCAATCAGGTTAGGCTGCATAGTGGGTCTCCCATCTACCCCCGGCACATTCTTTCATGCTTCTGACAAGATCCGTTTGCGTTCCTCTGTAGTAAAGAGCACTTGTAACAACTGTTGACAGTCATCCCAGGTGGGGTTATGAGTGAAAATGATAGATTCTAAAAGGTCAATGAGGCCCTGAGGTTTTTCAGGGAATGAAGGGGTCTGAGTTTTCCAGTTGTAAAGATCACTGGTGGAAAAGGGCCAGTACTGGTATGTCCGTTCTCCGTCTGCTCGGGCAGGCCCCGCCCGAACTGGAAATGCGTGGACTGTGGAGGAGGGGGCTTCTGGGTTGTTTTCTTCCGCCATATTGGTGATGCCCCTGGTTTTTCCCCGAGTTCCTTGGGCGGGGCCTCCTTCCCGGGCTGGGGCCGAAGGCTCAGTGTCCCTTTGTATCCCTCCAGAAGAGACCTGAGGAACCTGCGGGGGCAGAAGTGGATCCGCATAGGGGGCGGGGAGAGTTCAGTCTCCAGGTCAAGTAAACTGGGGTATAGTGAGGTTCCTGGAATACCGGTTTCACCCGGTTGCTGCACTTTTTGTCTTTTTTCTCTTTGGATGCTTTCACGACTAGTACCTGTGGACGTAATGAAGCTGAGGACGCGGAAGAGGGAAGGGAAGTGAGGGGCTGAAAAACAAAAGGTTTTAGCCAGGCCGGGGGGTTTCCCACCAGGTCCTGCCAGACCAGAATGTATGGAGTTTGGTCTGGGTGCCCTGAAGGGTAGGGGGCGAGCACCCTCTCTCTGACCGCTCCAATAGTAGGCAGGCTGAAGGTGCTTTCTTGTGGCCAGCCGACATCAAAAGCAGGCCACTCGGCAGAACAAAAAGTTACTAACTTGCTTTTCTTCACCAGCAATGATAGATTCTGTGCTCTAAACTTAAAATCAGAGAAGTGGTTAATCATAAGAGATAAAGGAGTAGAAGTTGTTTGTCCCATGATCACAGAAAAGTACACTGGGAGCCAACAGAGCACACAAAGAGCAACGCAGACACCACAAATAGACAAACAGATAACAAACGCAAGGTGGCCACCAACAGTGCACTCAGTCTTACCTGCAGGATGTTCACAGAGCCAGCCACCTCCCCAGCACAATACCAGGCCTTGGCCTTACGTTGAATCCAGTAACCAGAGCCAGCTGCCTCCCCAGCACGATACTGGGCCTTGGCCTTATGCTGAATCCAGTAACCAGAGCCAGCTACCTCCCCAGCATGATACCGAGTCTCGGCCTTACGCTGGACTTAATCCAAAACTAACACTGGTGTTCAGATATCTCTCCTCCTAGTGAGGAAACCCCTTCTACCGGGAGAATGTTATTCTTCCCAGTTAAAGGGATCCTGGACGAGCCCCCAAATGTTATGCCCAGAGTCCGAGTCCCCAAAACTGAGAGAATAAGACGTCCACAGCAATGCAAAAGCATAAAGGGGGGTTATTTCTAGCTCAAGCCAGGGCTCCCGTCTCACCCAGTACAGTGGAGTCTTGATGAGAGCCCCGAGCCCAGATTTTCACCAGTATTTATAAGTTTAGAACAAAGACAGGGAGTTGGCAAGGGTTGATTGGCTGCAGGGGTTTCCTGGTATTTACTGATTGGCCATTTATCATCTCTCTGATTGGCCAGAGTTATCATCTCTCTGAAGCCCCGGAAGCATGACTCAGGGATTATTTTTGGCCTAGTGCACCTCTCTGAGCCTGTCATGGCTCTGGTGAGGTTGTAACAGCAACATATTTAAAATTATGTTTCTTTTTAATTCTACCAATATGAAGAAATACCAGCACACATTTAAAAATATGTAGAAGATCTTAATGCATAGGCTTTTATTGACTCCTTTTGCCCATTACTGAGAGCAGCATCAGGCACATAGTAAGTGCCAACTAAATATTTGTCTAATTGAAAGAATAAATATAGAGTGTAGCCAAGTGCACATGACTTACTTCCCACCATGGGAAAGGGACTCATGGAAGTTCAAGCTGGGTCTGCACCATACTACAAGACATTACATTTCCTTAGAAATTCATGACTCATCTCAGCGAGGGGGGGCAAGACCATCTATTATTATTCCTAATGAACATTATTAGGAGTTGTTTTGTTTGGGTGGATTTTGTTTTTGCTGTTGTCATTATTGCTCTTTTATTTAACCCAGTAAAGTTACATTTCAGGGAACAGGAATATCTATAAAACTAAATGAGATGATAGCACCTATCATTAAAATGTTTCCTCTTTGGGGGTTTCCTTTTCTGTGCACCTCCTCCTTAGTGGCTCAGATGGTAAAAGTGTCTGCCTACAATGCAGGAGACCTGGGATCCATCCCTGGGTCAGGAAGATCCCCTGGAGAAGGAAATGGCAACCCACTTGAGTACTGTTGCCTGGAAAATCCCATGGATGGAGAAGCCTGGTGGGCTACAGTCCATGAGGTCGCAAAGAGTCGGACATGGCTGAGCGACTTCACTTTCACTTTCTGTGCACACATTATAGCTGTTATTACTACTACTAACCTTTAGTTATCTTTTGCTATATAAGTAGTGAGCTATGTACTTCACCACAGTTACCTGTTTTTACGTTCAAGCTCAGTTTAGTGGATGTTTATGTACAGTATACATTTTTATATATGCTTGGAAAATTAAAACTTAAGGATCTTATATGCTGGATTGAGCTTCTCTTCA
Organism: Oryx dammah; assembly: GCF_014754425.2. Classification (NCBI taxonomy): domain Eukaryota; kingdom Metazoa; phylum Chordata; class Mammalia; order Artiodactyla; family Bovidae; genus Oryx; species Oryx dammah. Next base: position 34,421,210 of record NW_024070189.1, read on the forward strand.
CAAAATTCCTATGCTGAAATTGTAAATCCTAATACCTCAGACTGTAACTATATTTGGACATGGGGTGCTTCTCTGGTGGCTCAGAGGTTAAAGTGTCTGCCTGGAATGCGAGAGACCTGGGTTCAATCCCTGGGTCGGGAAGATCCCCTGGAGAAGGAAATGGCAACGCACTCCAGTACTCTTGCTTGGAGAATCCCAAGGAGGGAGGAGCCTAGTAGGCTACAGTCCGTGGGGTCACAAAGAGTCGGACATGACTGAGCGACTTCACTTTCATTGACAGAGTTAAACTAAAATCAGGTCATTAGGGTAGGCTTTAATCCATTATGTCTAATGTAATTAAAAGAAGGCAATTTGGACACAGAGATGCATACAGGGAATACCAAGTGAAGACACAGCAGCCAAGAAGTGGGTCTTAGAACAGAACCTTCTTTCATGGCTCTCAGAAAGAACCAACTCTGCTCACACTTTGATCTCAAACTCCTAGCTTCCAGGATTGTGAGAAAATAAATTTCTGCGGTTTAGCCACCCAGTCTGCAGCACTTTGTTAAAGCACCCCTAGCAAACTAAAATAGAAAAAGTATTTTTACCTATGTATATGTAAATTTATATACATGTAAATATATATATATATAGTTGTTCAGTTGCTCAGTTGTGGCCAACTCTTTGTGACCACATGGACTGAGCATGCCAGGCTTCCCTGTCCTTCATCTCCCAGAGTTTGCTCAAACTAATCTCTATTGAGTTGATAATGCCATCCAACCATCTCATCCTCTGTTGCCCCTCTCTTCCTCTTGCTCTCAATCTTTTCCAGCATCAGGGTCTTTTCCAATGAATCCGTTCTTTGCATCAGGTAGCCAAAGTATTGGCGGTTCAGCTTCAGTATCAGTCCTTCCAATGAATATATTCAGGGTTGATTTCTTTTAGGATTGAAGGTTTGATAATGGCACCCCACTCCAGTACTCTTGCCTGGAAAATCCCATGGATGGAGGAGCCTGGTAGGCTGCAGTCCATGGGATTTCGAAGAGTCAGACACAACTGAGCGACTTCACTTTCACGCACTGGAGAAGGAAATGGCAACCAACTCCAGTGTTCTTGCCTGGAGAACCCCAGGGACGGGGGAGCCTGGTGGGCTGCCGTCTATGGGGTTGCACAGTCAGACATGACTGACGCGACTTAGCAGCAGCAGCAGTCCAAGGGACTCTCAAGAGCCTTCTCCAACACCACAGTTTGAAAAAATCAATTCTTCAGCACTTAGCCTTTTTTATGGTCCAACTCTCACATCCATACATGACTGCTGGAAAAACCATAGCTTTGCCTATGCGGACCTTTGTCAGAAAAGTAATGTCTCTGCTTTAATAATACATTGTCTAGGTTTCTCATAGCTTTTCTTCCAAGGAGCAGGAGTCTTTTAATTTCATAAATATATATATTTCATATATATATATTATATATATAATGATATTTTTCATTGTATGTATATGAAATGTCATTATATATATATGTGTGTGTGTGTACATACATATATATGTTGTGTTGCACTGTGCTTAGTCACTCAGTCATGCCCGACTCTTTGTGACCCCATGGACTGTAGCTCGCTAGGCTCCTCTGTCCATGAAATTCTCCAAGCAGTAATACTGGAATGGGGAGCCCTTCCCTTCTCTAGGGGATCTTCCCAACTGAGGGCTTGAACCCACGTCTCTCCCATTGCAGGCAGATTCTTTACCATCTCAGGCACCAGGGAATATGCACACACACATATAATGTATATGATTCATGTTTAACTTTAAAATTTTCTTTCCATGCTTTGTTCTCTTTCTTAACCTAGTTCCAGGTTAAGGATGCTTAGCTGATAGATATTCCTTGTTAGTTCCAATGTGTAGAATTTTCCTTTGTTGGTGACTTCTGCTCAGTTACTGGCAGATGTATGCAGAGGTAATGTGATAGCAATGGTTTGCACATACAGTAAGTGACATTATCAAGCAGTCAATAAATGACAGCTTTTTTAATGTAATAGAAATTTGGGGATATAAGGACATTGTTAATATAATAGAAAAACCATTAGCACATACAATAGCTTGCTTTATTAACATCCCTGTTCATGTTAGCAATTTTGTTCTAATTTAAGTGATGTCCCCATTATAGTGGCAAATTGTGTTTTCATTAATACAGTGGAAAATCCATTAATATGAAAATTGCTCATTCAGAATCACATTAGTGAAGTGCTTATCTTATTATCAGCAAGCCGATTCTAACCTAGGTGCTAAGCAATCTGAGTTGAAGCATCCCATAGCAAAGGTGTTCATACTGCATTAGAAGGAGGCTATCCCTGGCTTTCTTATGGTTTCTCGACACCTTTTACTGCATTACTTTAAAAAGTTATATACATTAATGCCAACACTATTATTAGCTTAGTTCTGAATCTTCTATAAATTTTAGATAAAGACACAAACATCCTACAACTTTACAAGCAGTGTGTATAGGTTTGGGTTCTTTTGTTTTAAGCAACAGAATTTAACTTTACTACCTTATGAAAAGAAACATATTGAAATGTTTACAGGGAAGTTCACAAAATAAATGGGTGGTACTTGCTTAGAAATAGGAAACAATTTTCAGAGGGACCTAGAAAGTGAATCAGAGCAATGATCATGGTAACAACAACGTTTGGGCCAGTCTGCTCTGTCAGAATGATTATTTTCGGTCAGTTGCCCCTCTGCCAGCGCTCCGGCGCCACCTTGGGCCGGCAGTCCTCCGCGGGAGGGAGCGAGGCGGCGACCGGCTGACGGGGGCGGTCGGGCGGCCGGCGGGTCCTTCAGCGCTCGGCGGTGCGTTGTCTCCATGGGGTTGGCCAACCTGTGCTCTGAGGTGGACAGCAGATTGTGTGTTTATCGAACATTTCCACTGCTGTACAGAGAGCACACGCATCTTCGGTGGACTTGGAATTCCTGGAGAATTGCCTTTGTGAAAAGTTGGCATAATCCCTTTAAATTCCATCTCTTACGTTTTCTACGTTGTTGTGTCTCAAAAAGACATCAAGAGACCATGAAGAGCTTTAGTAATGAAGAGTTTGACTGCCATTTCTTGGATGAAAGCTTTACTGCCAAGGACATTCTGGACCAAAAAATTAATGAAGTTTCCATCAGACTCTGGAGTGAGAATAGTAGCTGAGCCGGGCAGATACTATGTTGCATCAGCTTTCACGCTCGCAGTTAATATTATTGCCAAAAAACTTGTATTAAAGGAACAGACAGGCTCTGATGATGAAGAGGAGTCTAGTAAGCGGACGTTCATGTATTACGTGAACGATGGAGTATATGGCTCCTTCAACTGCATTCTTTACGACCACATGCACGTGAAGCCTCTTCTGCAGAAGGTACCTTCCGAATGTGTCGTATACACCAGTGGGAAGATGACTGGTCAGAACAAGTATAAGCAGGTGTGTTTCTCTGTCTCAAATGTAGAGACCCAAACCAGACGAGAAGTATTATTCATCCAGCATCTGGGGACCGACCTGTGATGACCCGGACCGCATTGTTGAGCGCTGAAACCTGCCCGAGATGCATGTGGGCAATTGGATTATCTTTGAGAACACGGGTGCTTACACTGTTGCTGCTGCTTCTACCTTCAGTGGATTCCAGAGACCCACCACCTACTATGTGATGTCAGGGCCAACGTGGTTAGTGACAGTGTGTGTTTGGTTCTGATAAGAATTAGGTACCTTCCAGGGTTGATTATGCTTGTTCTTGTCCAATAGAATCAAGAAATTGCTTAGAATTAAATAATAACAATTATTTTTTGTTTTTCTCCCCATATTAAGAATATATGCTTTAGAAATTTTGGAATAATTACAATGAAAGGAAAATTCCTCCAGTAATAGTGATGTATATAGTTGCAGAATTTTAAGGCACAGTTGATTTAGAAAAGGCTCGTCAGTGAATTTCTGTACCTAGAGTACTTTAACTAGTGCATGTGACTTGTGGTTTCCTTCTTACCAAAAAGATGGTTCTGAAGAAATGCTTGCTGTAGTACTCCATTGAATTGCTTCCTGATGACATAGTAACCAGAGATGTAAACAGGCTCATGAATAAGTTACTCTGTCACAAACTGAGGAGCCGCTTGGTTAGCGGTGACTCAGGGTTCCTGACTGCTGCCTGTCTCCTGCAGGCAACTGATGCAGCAGATCCGGGCCCAGGACTTCCGCCCGGAGTGGAGGAGCCGGACGTCAGTCCCCTGCCCGTGTCCTGCGCCCGGGAGGGCGGCATGAAGCGGCACTCGGCAGCCTGCGCTTCCACGCGTGTTAACGTGTAGATACCACTCTTGTAGCTGTTAACTGCGAGTTTAGCTTGATTTAAGGGTTTGGGGGGGACCATTTAACTTAATTACTGCTAGTTCTGAGATGTCTATGTGAGTAGGGTTGGCACAGGTGCACCAATGTGGAAGACTGGAAGATGGGGTCACACTTATCTGTGTTCCTATGGAAACTATTTGAATATTTGTTTTATATGGATTTTTATTCACTTTTCAAACATGCTACTAAAGGCTTCAACTGCTGAGCAAGCGTTTGTGGCTTGTGTATCAGCAGGGTGGGCCAGAAGCTTAGTGTTGTGATCGGTTTTAACAAAAAGGAATAAAGGATGTTGACATTAAAAAAAAAAAAGAATGATTACTTTCACCCTTCCTCCAGTTTTTGTTGTCAATCCACAGTCCTCTAGTTCTGTGGAACATCTCCTGAATGTACATCTGGACGTTGTGTATCAGGTGTACAGGTCCAGAATGTACACCTGAATGTATACCTGGACCTGAATTGTATATCTGGGCTACATGCTGCCTAAGGTAACAGGGAGGGTCTGTTCACTTTTTCATCCATCCTGTAAGAGCACACAAAAGAAAAGAGAGGAAATATTACCTCACTAATAACTGTGGTACTATTGAGAAGGAATAATTGAAGTAGCCAAAAACTAAAATATTCCACCACAGTTATAAAACATATGAGTATCCTAAGTTGGACATGCCTTGGTGACTGCACAACAACAAGATTCTACCTTATAAGGAAACTGTGATAGGCATTCAGTTCAGTTCAGTCGCTCAGTTGTGTCTGACTATTTGTGACCCTGTGGACTGCAGCACCATCACCAACTCCAGGAACCTACTCAAATTCATGTCCTTTGAGTTGGTGATGCCATCCAACCATCTCATCCTCTGTCGTCCCCTTCTCCTCCTGCTCTCAATCTTTCCCAGCATCGGGGTCTTTTCCAATGAGTCAGCTCTTCGCATCAGGTGGCCAAAGTATTGGAGTTTCAGCTTCAACATCAGTCCTTCCAATGAACACCCGGGACTGATCTCCTTTAGGATGGACTGGTGGGATCTCCTTGATATCCAAGGGACTCTCAAGAGTCTTCAACACCACAGTTCAAAAGCATCAATTCTTTGGCACTCATCTTTTTTTATAGTCCAAACTCATATCCATAGCTTTGACTAGACGGACCTTTGTTGGTAAAGTAATGTCTCTGATTTTTAATATGCTGTCTAGGTTGCTCATAGCTTTTCTTCCAAGGAGCAAGCATCTTTTTGTCATGGCTGTAGTCCATTTGCAGTGATTTTGGAGCCCAAGAAAATAAAGCCTGTCACTGTTTCCACTGTTTCCCCATCTATTTGCCATGAAGTGATGGGACTGGATACCGTGGCCTTAGTTTTCAGAATGTTGAGTTTTAAGCCAACTTTTTCACTCTCCTCTTTCACTTTCATGAAGAGGCTCTTAATTCTTTGCTTTCTGCCATAAAGGTGGTGTCATATGCGTATCTGAGGTTATTGATATTTCTCTCAGCAATCTTGATTCCAGCTTGTGCTTCATCTGGCCCAGCATTTCTCATGATGTACTCTGCATATAAATTAAATAAGCAGGTTGACAATATATAGCCTTGATGCTCTACTCTCCTGATTTGGAACCAGTTTGTCATTCCATGTCCAGTTCTAATTGTTGCTTCTTGATCTGCAGACAAAATTCTCAGGAGGCAGGTCAGGTGGTCTAGTATTCCCATCTCTTGAAGAATTTTTCAGAGTTGTTGTGATCCACACAGTCAAAGACTTTGGCATAGTGAATAAAGCAGAAGTTTCTCTAGAACTCTCTTGCTTTTTTGCTGATCCAGCAAATGTTGGCAATTTGATCTGTGTTTCCTCTGCCTTTTCTAAATCCAGCTTGAACATCTGGAATTTCATGGTTCAGGTACTGTTGAAGTGTGGCTTGGAGAATTTTAAGCATTACCTTGCTAGCCTGTGAGATGAGTACAATTGTGTGGAAGTTTGAACATTCTTTGACATTGCCTTTCTTTGGAATTGGAATGAAACCTGACCTTCCACTCATAATTACCTGGCTCTCCTAAACTTTTATTCTCCGGGATAATGACCATATGAGTTGCTTCAGCCAAAGATATGTGAGCAAAAGTGAGTTGTGTTTCATATCTCCATTTCAGTTTTTAATTACTGATGTTCAACTAATTAATTTTCCTTTCCCTGTCACCAAAACCTGCAGCCTTCCAGATGGAAAAGCCTCTGTCCATTGGCATTCCAGTAAGCAGCCATGTAGAGTTCGTCACTAAAGGCAGAGACATACAACAAAAACAAACACAACATTGTCAAAGTCAGAGATATTGTGGGTTTTGCTGCCCAGCCAATCCTAGGGACATAAGTGGTATGACAGAAGGAAAGTGAATATTGTTAAAATAAAGGCTATGATTCTTATTGAATATATGATCTTCAGAAATTTTAGTTCCTATGTATCACTGTCTTCATTTATAAAATTGGAGAATAGATACCAACAGCATAGGTATTATATTACAGCTTACAGAGTAAGAAGAAAGCTAAAGTCAGGACATTGGGAGATATTAGTAAAGGAAGTGTAGAAAAAAATGATTGTTAAGGAGACTGGAGATGAATAATTAGAGAGTTAAGAGTAAAGTTAGAAGAGCTATAGAATAGAAAAAAAGAAATGCTGCAGAAATAAGATATGAAATATGTCCATCATATGACAAGTAAAAGAAAACTGATGACTTTATCAGTAGCAATAGATTAATTTCTATTGTTCCAAGAACGTATGAGGTTACTACATAAGAACTAAGAACACCTTGGAAACAGGGGAAATGGAAAATGTTTAAGCTGTAGCAGGGAGCGGGGTGGGAAGCATACAAAGGAAGGATGGAAAGCTGAGACTATAGCTGATCAAGAATATCTCTGAGCATTTTGATAAACCTGTTGGAAAATAAATATGATATATTACCATATGTCATGTAAATTAAACAAGATAAATTTTGTGGAAGTATTTTCACACTGATCTCTACCATAGGGACCCTAGAGTAACTTAAAGGAGGATGTTGTTTGTCACACGACTCTTATTACTAGTTTTTCTGAAAATGTGTGTGTGTTAAGTGGAAATCAGCACTGTGTGGTAGCATTTCAGTGAGTAGTAGTAGATTTCATTGTAAAGGTTCCAATTCCCTGTGAATTCAGAGATTTACTGAACTAAGTATGTTAAAAACTAAGATATGTTTGACATTTTAAAAAAAAGTTAGTTTTCAGACTCTCCAGAATGAATCTGGGTGTATATTGTCTTGGCCAGACAACTTAGTTATTCTAAAAATAATAGATCAATTTATTTAAAAAGTGTTAAAATTTTCTAAAATCTTCATATTTAATATACCATGCACCACAGTTGGGTAAATAACTTGTTTGAATTCTTCCCTGATGGATAATGGTCTGGGAACAGTACGTTTTATGACTCATTTTCTCCACTTCTAAAATGGGAAAAAGATTTCAATTTCTTTTGAATAAAAGATCAAGAACACTCCCTGAGTATAAATTGCCCAATCTTAAAGAGTATAAATTCAATAATGAAGAAATGCATAAGACCATCTACAACTTCTCATGCCTCTTGTCCTTCAAAAGAGAGCTAATTTATGACAGTTTGTGATTGTCCTTCTTTTGAACAAACTTAATTTTTTTTCTCTATACTTCAATATAATCTCTTCTCCTTCCCCCTTAAAGGATTTAGTTTTGGATTAGGATCTTCCAGGAGCGTGTGTGTGTATGTGTGTTGCATTGAGTTAACAGCAGTGCTACATTACCATTTATGAAAGTGAAAAAAATAGTTACCATTTACTTTCCCACAGAGCTGTAAGAATTAGGTGAAATATGTCCCTCTGCATATTTATTTCCAACTTAGATTGGAGTTCTTTCATCTTTTTTTATCATGTGTATGCACATTGCATGCTATGGAATGAGGCTGATCCAACCAACCTATTAGACACACACTGTGTTTTCAATGCAGGCACCATAAGATTGCAAGGTTTCAGTTTGGAGCCTTGACGAGGATCACCCCGGGGTGGGGGGTGGGGCGGGGGGCTGGCAATCACTATGTCAAGTACTGGGACTTGATTGCAGATCACTGAAGGACATCACACAAGACCCTGGGAGCTTAAGAGTTTCCCGTTTTTAGGGGACAGATGTGTCATCCAAGCCCCAGGAATAACGATGTACATAAACTACAGATCAGGGCAGCTTTGTTTAGAAAGAATGAATCTAGATCAGCATCAGATCCAGCATAGTCAAGGCCACCCACAGGTCATTCTCTCCTTCTCCCTCTCTAGATTGCCTCCAAACATATTTTTTAATGAGATTTTCATTGAATTTCAAATCAACGTGTCAACTTAAGAGAGCAAAGAGTAAAAGAAAAAAAAAAGAATGTAATGGAATTTCACAGTGGAAAGTGTAATAGTCATTGGCTGTTGAAATTAGCTTTTATTACTATGTTTTTTGTAGGTGGCAGAAGATATGGTATATATTCTTCTTTTGAAATTATAGTAAAATATGAACACACTATCGGGGGTGGGGGTAGGGTAGAGGAGCATTTTTCAGTTAATGTCCTGTTGACCAATAAGATAACCTTTTTCTTTAGGCAGTATGTTCCTGTTTTTTTTTTTTTTTCCTGTTGTTAGTATGCTTCTTATTCTATGGTGAATGTTTCCCATCTAAGATTTAGCCTATTGTTCCTGAGGACAAGTATTCAAATTTCTGCTTATTTCAAACATAGATATTTTGGGGCTCTTTTACTCGTCTGGGATTTTCTTACCAACTTCCTAAAAATTAGGAACTTAGCATGCATTGCTCTTGTGAGTCCTATAGCAGAAAATTACCCAGCAAAACTGGTTATTGGAAAGACATGGTTTACAAGTTATTAAACTTCAGGCTGAGGTTTCTTGACAGTTTTTCCAGATTCTTGACAGCAAAGTTGGCCTAAGTTTATTGAAACTCTTCAACTATTATCTCCTGGAAAAAGTATATCCTTCTACTACAGATAGTATTATTGGACAGTTTTGCAAAAATACAAGCTGCCTTTGTCAGTTTCTTTGTTGTTGTTTGGTGGCTCCCTTGTGTCTGACTCTTTGTGACCCCATGGACTGCAGCACACCAGGCTTCCCTGTCCTTCACCATCTCCTGGAGTTTGTTCAAACTCATGTCCAATGAGTCGGTGATGCCATCCAACCATCTCATCCTCTGTCATCCCCTTCTCCTCCTGCTTTTTATCTCCCCAGAATCATTGACTCATTTTCCAATGAATCAGCGCTTCACATCAGATGGCCAAAAGTATTGAAGCTTCAGTTTCAGCATCAGTTCTTCCAATGAATTAAAGTCAGTTTCTTTAACTGAGACCAAATTCTAGAACTATGGAAAAACACAGAATATGGATAAGAAAATAAAGTGTGAGTGGTTGCATATGTGGGTGTCTGTTCACTGAAGGTATTTTAAGTAGGTATTTTTACTTAAAAGACATAGCTTTTTGTGTGAGGACTAGCTTCTGAACTTTCCAGCTTCACTTAGATTGTCTTCAGGCTTCTCTTACCATAAACTTTGCTGTCTCCTGTGATGCCGCCTGTTACTTTTTCTGATTCCATATATTCATTTACTTTGGTTACCCACATAATAATAGAATCAGACTCAGGGGCAAGGATTTGAGAGTAAGAAAATCTTTTTTTTTTTTTTGGAAGTGATTTCAGGAGCAGTGGTAGGAAAATAAGAACTGAGACCATGAGATATGAAAGGGAATTAAAGCCAAAAAGGGATGAATTAGTTACTGTGTTATTGATGACTAAGGCTAAAGCCTGTTGGGGACCTCAGGGAGATGGAATAGAAGTGTTTCAGAATTGTCACTACAACAGTGCAGAATTGGAGGCATTTATCCTCTTGTTCCTTTCCATCATTGCTTGAGGATTGCTTCTTGATTCCCTAACCCTTTAATCTTTTCTCGTGATTGAGCTCAGGATGCCAGATAAAGCCTGTAGGTGGAGAGCTGCAGTTATTTGGTAAAAGCAGTTATCACTGTGCACAGCAACAGTGAAAATCAGCAAAAATGGGTGGAGACACAGACAACTTTGCACATGGTTACCAACACTAGGATTCCCTTTTCCACATCTGTGATTCTAAGCTATTGGAAGCAAAGTATAAAGCATCAACTAAGGATGTGGCCTTCAGAAACTTAAGAGAATGTATTGATTTTTGGGAGACTGATGTTTCCCACTTAGCCCAATAATGGGCATGCCAGTGTAGGTAGTGTGTTCAAGAATCCCTAATGAACAAACACAGAAATCTGTGCTCAAAACCTATAACTTTTCATCCACATAGCCTATTTTGAATAAAACATTCTTCCCACATTTCTCAGAGCCCAATATTAGATGTTTTCCTGATCAACCTGTCAAGGGTTTTGCTGTTCTTTTCTCACTCATATATTAGTTGGATTTCTTTTATATAAGAGTGTACTGGAAGATACAACTTGAACTGGCTTAAGTAATAAGGATTTTTTTTTTTAATTCAAAAAAACTAGCATGTGCTATGAGAGTTCTAACTTCAGGTATAGCTGAAGCACAGTAAGTCAGAGTTGTCCTTCAGTGGACAATAGCGATGGAAAGCTTTATATTTGTTTAGATTTATTTGTAAGTGTTGATAGAGGTAAGAAAGCAAAAAGGAGAAGAGGAGGGCAGAGGATGAGACAGTTGGATAGCATCACTGACTCAATGGACATGAATTTTAGCAAACTACAGGAGATAGTGGAAGTGTCAGTCTGTCCAACAGCAGAGTCAATAGACAATAGAGTAAAGCATGCAGGATGATAAACATAAAGTAAGGTTTTGAGTGAGGACTTCCCTGGTGGCTCAGTGGTAAAGCACCAGCCTGCCAATGAAGAAGATGCTGGCTCAGTCTCTGGGTAGGGAAGATCCCATAGAGAAGGAAATGGCAACCCACTCCAGTATTATTACCTGGAGCATTCCATGGAGAGAGGAGCCTGGTGGGCTATATTCCACAGGGTCTCAAGAGTCAGATATGACTTAGCAACTAAGCAACAAGAAGTTTCTTGGGTTCGACCTAGAGTAAGTGTTGTGTCTATCTCTGCAACTGAGACAAAAGCAACAAAAGCTTTCATATTGGAGTGATATCATTAGTCAATCCATCATTTAAGACATAAACTTATCTCAAATCCCTGTCACAAAGTATCTGGGAAACTCAGTGTGCCTCACAATATGTATGGAAGGTGACACATATCATTGACTTGAACACCTCATTGTTGTTGGCTCTTTCCCTGATCCTGGGTGAAGTCTTTTTCCTTTACTTTGCATCTCACTTCCTGCTTGTGACACCTCTGATGGACTGTGACTCAGTTTCTTCATTTCCTGAAGTACCACACAAGGCTGAGGAAATATTAATAGCAGACTTTGGCTAAGTTTAGGACAGATATTCTCAAGCTTGAGCATGCATTATAATCCTCTGGTGAGCTTGCTAAATCCTGATTCCGGAACCCTATGCCCAGAATTTCTGATTCAGTAGGTTCAGGGTGGTTCTTGAGAACTGTCATGTCTAACAAGGTTTTGCATATTGCTGGGTCTGCTGGTCACAGAAATGCCCTTTGGGAAGCACTCATTTAGAGTAATAAGGCAGAGTCAAGGGAGGGTTGTTTTACCATGCAGGTGACTTAAAATTGACAAAACAGATTTTCTGATTTTAAGAGTCCTCAATCATTTCTACCTTCAAAAATTTCTCAGTTGTCATATTCCAAGTAGGACTAGGTATTCTCATTCTTTTTTCCCTTTCCCTGGTTCCTTTACCCTTCTCTGAAGGACTGACTTAGGAAACCCCAAACCCCTCTTCCTTTATTACTCAAAACATTTGAGTTACTGCTCTTTTGCCTCAAACCTAGTCTTTTCTGGTCAAGCCTATGAGATGTTTATTTTTTCTGAACTGATTGGCTAAACAAAGATCGTTCTTTCCTATTTACGTTTTTCTGTGACTGGCTCTTTAGTAGTTTTAGTCTTTCAGGTATGTTATATTTTGTAATAGATTTATGAAACAGAAGGCTGAGGTTCTCAATAACTTAAGTCCTCATATATGTCTTTAGTTAGTTTAGAACTTTTTATTTTCACTGCACAGATTATTTATTGTATGACTATGATCATGACAGTAAATATTGACTAAATTAATATGCAGGCTTCCCAGGTAGCTCAGTGGTAAAGAATCTGCCTGACAAACAGGAGACACAGGTTTGACCCCTGGGTGGTAAAGATCCCCTGGAGAAGGAAATGGCAACTCATTCCAGTATTCTTGCCTGGGAAATCTCATGGACAGAGGAGGAGCCTGGCAGGCTAGAATCCAAGGAGTTGCAAAAGAGATGGACTTAACAGCCAAACAACAAAATTAATATACACGTGAATTTTAAAAAACTTTTTAAATATTGTAATATAGTTGATTGACAATGTTATATAAGTTTCTGGTGCACAGCAAGATAATTCAGTTATTCATACATATGTATCTATTTTTCAAATTCTTTTCCCATTTACCTTATTTCAGAATATTGAGCAGAGTTCCCTGTGCTATATAGTAGGTCCTTGTTGGCTAACTGTTTTACATATAGCAGTGTGCATATGTCTAGCCCAAACTCCCAATCTGTCCCTCAATCTACCCTTACTCTGGGTAAGCATAAATGCATTCTGTAAGTTTCTTTCTGTTTTAGAAATAAATTCATTTGTATCATTTTGTTTAGATTTTGCATATAAGTAATATCATATGATACTTGTCTTTTTCTGCCTGACTTACTTCACTTAGTATGATGACCTCCAGGTTCATTCATGTAGCTGCAAATGGCATTATTTCATTTTTTTGTGTGTGGCTAATATCCCACTGTATGTATGTACATCTTCTTTACCCAGTTCTTCTGTTAATGGACATCTAGACTGCTTCCATGCTTTGGCTATTATAAATAGTGCTGCAGTGAACATTGTATCTTTTTTGAATTATGGTTTTCTCTGGATATATGCCTGTAAGCAGGATTGCTGGATCATATGGCAGCTCTATTTTTAGATTTTGAGGGACGTCTATACTGTTCTTCATAATGGCTATAACAATTTTCATGCCCATGAACAGGGTAGGAGGGTTCCTTTTTCTCCAAACCCTCTCTAGCATTTACCATTTGTAGACTTTTTGATGAGGGTCATTCTGACTGGTATGAGGTGATTGATACCTCATTATAGTTTTGCTTTGCATTTCTCTAAGAAGTAGTGATGTTGAGTAATTTTCCATGTGCCTTTTGTCCGTCTGAATATATATTGATGTCCATTCCTCCAGCTCTGTGTTTTCTTTCTCAAGATTCCTTTGGCTTCTTAGAGTCTTTTGTGTCTCCACCCAAATTTTAAGAATTTTGTTCTAGTTCTGTGAAAAATGCTATCAGTAATTTAATAGGGATTGCATTAATCTATAGATTGCCTTGGTACTATAGTTATTTTGAAAATAATGATTCTTCCAATCCAAGAACATGATATATCTTTCCATGTGTTTGCGTAACATTTGATTTCTCTAATCACCATCTTTCCAGTTTTGGAATACAGGTCTTTTGCCTCCTTAGATAGGTTTATTCCTAGGTATTTTATTCTCTTCGATGTGATGATAAATGGTATGTTTTGTTTGTTTCCTTTTCTGATCTTATAGTGTTATTGTCTAGACATTCAAGAGACTTCTTGTTTCTGTTCTCTGCCCTCTGGTGGATGAGGCTGGTCTAAGAGGCTGTGAAGGCTTCCCTGTTGGAGGGACTGGTTCCAGCCCACTGGTAGGTGGAGCTGGGTCTTGTCCCTCTGGTGGCAGGGATGTGTCAAAGGTGTGTTTAGCAGGCAACTGTGTGATCAGGATGCAGTCTCAAAAACAACAGAATGATCTCTGTTCGTTTCCAAGGCAAACAATTCAATATCACACTAATCCAAGTCTAAGTCCCAACCAGTAATGCTGAAGAAGCTGACGAACAGTTCTATGAAGACCTACAAGACCTTTTAGAAATAACACCCCCAAAATGATGTTCTTTTCATTATAGGGGACTGGAATGCTCTAGCAAGTCTAGAGATACCTGGAGTAATAGGGAAATTTTGACCTTGGAGTACAAAATGATGCAGGGCAAAGGCTAACAGAGCTTTACTAAGAAAATGCACTGGTCATACACCCTCTTCCAACAACACAAGAGAAGACTCTACACATGGACTTCACCAGATGGTCAATACCGAAATCAGATTGATTATATTATTTGCAGCCAAAGATGGAGAAGCTCTATACAGTCGGCAAAAACAAGACCAGGAGCTGACTGTGGCTCAGTTCATGAACTCCTTATTGCCAAATTCAGACTTAAATTGAAGAAAGGTAGGGAAACCACTAGACCATTCAGGTATGACCTAAATAAAATCCCTTATGATTATATGTGGAAGTAACAAATAGATTCAAGGGATTAGATCTGACAGACAGAGTGCCTGAAGAACTATGGACAGAGGTTCATGAAATGGTACACGAGGCAGTGATCAAGACCATCCCCAAGAAAAATGAATGCAACAAGGTGAAGTGGTTGTCTGAGGAGACCTTACAAATAGCTGAGAAAAGAAAAGACGAGGAAGACAGAAAAGGCAAGATACACCCATTTGAATGCAGAGTTCCAAAGAATAGCAAGGAGGGATAAGAAAGCTTTCCTCAGTGATCAATGAAAAGAAACAGAGGAAAATAATAGAATGGGAAAGACTAGAGATCTCTTTAAGAGAATTAGAGATACCAAGGGAACATTTCATGCAAAAATGGGCACAATAAAGGACAGAAATGATATGGACCTAACAGAAGCAGAAGATATTAAGAAGAGGGGGCAAGAATACACAGAAGAACTGTACAAAAAATATCTTCATGACCCAGATAACCACAATGGTGTGATCATTAACCTACAGCCAGACATCCTGAAATGTGAAGTCAAGTTGGGCCTTAGGAAGCACTACTATGAACAAAGCTGCTGGAGGTGATGGCATTCCAGTTAGCTATTTCAAGTCCTAAAAGATGATGCTGTGAAAATGTTGCACTCACTGTGGTAGCAAATTGGAAAACTCAGCAGTGGCCATAGGACTGGAAAAGGTCAGTTTTCATTCCAATCCCAAAGAAAGGCAATGCCAAAGAATACTCAAACTACCGCACAATTGCACTCATCTTGCGTGCTAGCAAAGTAATGCTCAAAATTCTCCACGTCAGGCTTCAACAGTATGTGAACCAAAAACTTGCAGATGTTCAAGCTGGACTTAGAAAAGGAACCAGAGATCAAATTGTCAACATCCGTTGGATCATCCAAAAATCAAGAGTTCCAGAAAAACATCTATTTCTGCTTTATTGAGTACACCAAAGCCTTTGATTGTGTGGATCACAACAAACTGGAAAATTCTTCAAGAGATGGGAATACCAGACCACTTTACCTGCCTCCTGAGAAATCTGTATGGAGGTCAAGAAGCAATAGTTAGAACTGGATATGGAACAACAGACTGGTTCCAAATCAGGAAAGGAGTACGTCAAGCTGTGTACTGTCACCCTGCTTATTTAACTTCTCTGCAGAGTACATCATGAGAAATGCTGGGCTAGATGAAGCACAAGGTGGAATCAAGATTGCCAGGAGAAATATCAATAACCTCAGATATGCAGATGACACCACCCTTATGGCAGAAAGAGCCTCTTGATGAAAGATAAAGAGGAGAGTGAAAAAGTTGGCTTAAAGCTCAACATTCAGAAAACGAAAATCATGGCATCCGGTCCCATCACTTCATGGCAAATAGATGGGGAAACAGTGGAAATAGTGACAGACTTCATTTTGGGGGGCTCCAAAATCACTGCAGATGGTGACTTGAAGCCATGAAATTAAAAGATGCTTGCTCATTGGAAGAAAAGTTATGAGAAACCTAGACAGCATATTAAAAAGCAGAGACATTACTTTACCAACAAAGTCCCATGTAGTAAAGCTATGGTTTTTTCAGTAGTCATGTATGGATGTGAGAGTTAGACTGTAAAGAAAGCTGAGTGCTGAAGAATTGATGCTTTTGAACTGTGGTGTTGGAGAAGACTCTTGAGAGTCCCTTGGACTGCAAGGAGATCAAACCGGTAAATCCTAAAGAAATCAGTCCTGAATATTCACTGGAAGGACTGATGCTGAAGCTCCAATACTTTAGCCATTGTGATGTGAAGAACTGACTGATTGGAAAAGACCCTGATGCTGGGAAAGACTGAAGGCAGGATGAGAAGGGGATGACAGAGGATGAGATGGTTGGATGGCATCACTGACTCGATGGACATGAGTTTGAGTAAGCTCCAGGAGTTGGTTATGGATAGGGAGGCCTTGCGTGCTGCAATCCATGAGGTTGCAAAGAGTTGGACACAACTGAGTGATTGAACTGAAACTGTGTGCTGAGGAATTCTGCTGTGTTTCTGCCCCATTTGTGTTTGTCCTGAGGTGTCCCACCAATGGAACCTATGGCCTATTGGTTGGGGTCAGTTCTTAGTGAGAAAATGGCAACCTCCAGGAGGGCTCATGTCAGTGAGTACTCCCCAGAAATTCCACTGCCAATGTCTTTGCTCCTGCAGTGAGCCACTGTCACCCCTCACCTCCACAGAAGACCCAAATACTAGCAGATAGGTCTGGCCCAGGATTTGTGAAGTCAGTGTTATTTTCACTAGGTCTTGATGTGCTCAAGACCTTGTGTTCACCCTCAAAGAGCAGACTATTATGCAACTTGATTTTATCATGATTGTGCCCCTACTATTATCTTATTGCACCTTCCTCTATCTTTGGATATAGGATTTTTTTCAGTAGGTTTCAGCAGTTTTTAATATTGGTCAATCAGCAGTTAGTTGTGATTTTAGTATTTTTATAAGAAAAAGTGAGCTCCTGTTCATCTATTCTGTCCTCCGGTCTTTGGCTTGTTCTAAAGAACCAATAAGTAAAATTTTGATGTTATATCTTAGGTGGATTGGGAAAATCTCCTGAAGAAGGAAATAGCAATCCACTCCAGAATTCTTGCTTGGGAAATTCAAAAGACAGAGGAGTCTGGTGGGCTACAGTTCACGGGGTCTCAAGGAATAGGACATGACTGAGCACACCCACAGGTGCTAGTGATAAAGAACCTTCTGGCCAATCCAGAGACACAGGAGATGCAGATTTGATCCCTGGTCTGGGAAGATCCCCTGGAGGAGAGGAATGACAACCCACTCCAGTATTCTTGTTTGGAGAAGCCCATGGACAGAGGAGCCTGGCAGGCTACGGTCCATAGGGTCACAAAGAGTTGGACAGGACTGAAATGACTTAGTGCACACATGCACACGTCTTACAGTTAACGTGGAGAATACAACATATGTTCAGAGGGAAAGAAGCAGAACATTAAAATGATATTCCCCAAATATAAAGGCCATCTTGATTGAAAGGCAAGGTAACATTATGTTTAAATAAACCTACGTTCCTGAACCAGATTACCAGGGTTCAAGTTCAGCTCCGCAACTTTACAGATGTGTGAACCCAAGAAAGTTATTTACCCTTCTAGTTCTGTTTATTCCTCTTACAGAATAGGCATGATTGTTAATATGTTCACTATAGGGTCATGATATGACTACATGAAAATGTAATACATACATGTAAAGCTTTTAAACTAGTGGCTGGTGTATCATGAGTACTTAACATCAGTTCCTCTTATTATGAGGAATTTATACTCACAGATATTATTTCTTTTTCTACTTTATTATTTAGTTGTATCCTTTGTGGGTGAGTAGAATTCTTACTTGGGCAGTCAAGGAAGTCCTACATTTAAGAAGAATGATCTAAGAAATGGGCTTCCCTTGTGGCTCAGTGCAGGAGATGTAAGAGAGACGGCTTTGATCCCTGGGTTGAGAAGATCCCCTGCAGAAGGAAATGGCAATCTACCCCGTATTCTTGCCTGGAAAATCCCATGGACTACAGTCCATAGAGTCAGACAGGACTGAGTGACAACAACTAAACAATAGCAACAACTCTGAGAATATGAAAGCACTACTACTAAATGTATAGGTCAGGTTCTAGAAATACTGGCGGAATCCCTCAAATTCCATTTATGGCCTCCCTAACTCAGCATGGAATTAGGGAAATTTCAGCATTAGCAAAATTTTTTCAAGTTGCACTTTCCATCAAATTGCAGTTATATCAAAGTTTAAATATTTAGGAAAACCTAAGTAAATTATAATGTATGTTAAACTTACAAAATTTACTTTCTGCTATAAGTGATAGCATTACAGGTCACAAGAGAGTGGTATTTCATTGCTGACTTTTTTAGAGATAAAAAATGCTTTAAATAGTATTAAAGGCTAATTTTACATGGTTTCAAGAGACTTGTGCCAACTGGGGTGTGTATATGCATCATCACTGTAATCACTACCCCTGCTATTACCCTCCTTTTCCATGTAGAGCAGATAACTTTTTCCCCTGTAAATTTTAATCCTCCTCATGCACTCATCCATTAATTTGTTCATTTCCAATCTTGGTAGAGTCTGGAATAACGCATGCTGGGTCAAATCCACTTTGTAAGCATATTTTTCAAGGTAAAATAGCATTTTTTTTTTCATTTTCATCAGAAAGAAAAAAGACTAGAACCAACAAGGACCTACTATATAGCACATGGAACTCTGCTCAATGTTATGTGGCAGCCTGGATAGGAGGTGAGTTTTGGAGAATGGATACATGTATATATATATGGCTGAGCCCCTTTACTTTCCAGCTGAAACTATCACAACATTTTTAATTGGCTATACTCCAATATGGACTTGCCTGGTGGCTCAGAGGTTGAAGCATCTGCCTGCAATTCGGGAGACCTGGGTTTGATCCCTGGGTTGGGAAGATCCCCTGGAGAAGGAAATGGCAACCCACTCCAGTATTCCCGCCTGGAGAATCCCATGGATGGAGGAGCCTGGTGGGCTACAGTCCTCAGGGTCACAAAGAGTCAGACACGACTGAGCGACTTAACTAACTAATACTGCAATATAAAATAAAAAGAGTAGAAATTTTTTTTATATTGTTCTGTTTCCACAATCCAAACTTTGTTTTGACTTATCTCTTCCTTCTTTTTTTATGGGCATGGTCTTCCTTCCCACATATATACATACATAAAAATACACATTTAAACTATTTTATTGTCCTCTATCGGTCATGGTGGCTCAGACACTGAAGAATCAGCAAACAATGTGGGAGACCTGGGTTTGATATCTCTCTGGGTTCGGAAGATCCCCTGGAGGAGGGCATGGGAACCCACTCCAGTATTCTTGCCTGGAGAATCCCCCCATGGACAGAGGTACCTGGCAGGCTACAGTCCATTGAGTCGCAAAGAGTCTGACATGGCTGAGCAACAAAGCACACACGGGTCATCAATGTTAGCAATTGCCTTGTGTTAGCAATCTCTTGTGATAAAGAGATCATAAGTTCTATTTTTACATGTTCTAAATAGTTTAATTTTAAATGATATCTGATACCTTTTACCTCAGTGCCTAATTTTTATATGTAAAAATAACTAAGAAAGTGCTTGTTACTTATCAATTCTATACCAGGTAAATGAGGCAAAACCCATAATCACTTAATATCTTGAGAATCTCTGAATATTTTCATTTCATTTTTGCTGACTGAGGCAAACTAAGTACGCTGTTTCATTTCTTTCATAAATTGTAGCAAGCTGGAAAAGGCTTTAATGAAGGCAGGGCATCTTTGGTGGTGCCGGTGGACCTTTTTAAAGAAACCCCCCCCCTTTTTTTTTAACAGAGTTTATGATGATTGGGAGCAGAGCATATTAATTCCTGGTAAATATCTATAGCTTCCAAAAATGAAGAAATGATCTCACAAAGAAATCAGGCAAAATGCCCACATCTCCTGTTGATTACATGCCCATTCCTAACTATCTCTTAATCTAAGCCTGCAGAGGAACCCCTGACTGAGTCAGCTCACTCAGATGTCCTGAAACCATGCTGACTCCCTTTTTAGCCTCTTTCCCTTCAGCAGATGTAGTAATGCCACTGGCAGGTCTTTGGGGACTTTTCCTTTCTGCTCTCCACCCTCATTACTTCTGCCATCTGGTCTGTTTCTGTTTTACTTCCATTCAGCAGATGGGTCCTCCCCACCCCTCCTACACTGACCTGAATGAGTCTCTTGTGGTTTAGCACACCCATGAGTCTGGACAGGTACAATGACAGACGACGCAGCAGGACCAGGTTCTCAAACCTAGACAGATATGAAAGAGAAGACCTGTGACTGTTCACAGCAAGGAGAATTAGGTCAAGCCATTTCTTTTCTTTTGGCTCTATAAAGGCAATGTGAAAAAAATCCTCATTTGTTGCCAAATGAAGGTCATGTTCTATAGAAGTCAAACTTACACTGTTGTTTTGGTTAAAACATTGTGGCTGTATCACTGAAATTTGTCCAGCATTTGATATTCATGGATTACAAGTGGATACTTGGTTATAATTTGTTGCATTACCTGTTTTTGTTGAATATATTATGTTGTTTAAATACATACATTATGTGAGCTCAATAATGTACTCATTTTTATAGAGACATCAATGTATAAGGTAAATTCCATCCTCAAGTAGATATTAGGTCTATTGAAAAACATTACTAAGCTGTGAAATAACTATCTTCAGTGTAAAGCCACAGTTGTAAGTCCTGAATGATGAAGTACATATTATGAAATACAATAGAATTCAAAGAATGAAGACTCAGTACTTGGAAGAAGAGAAAAGTGATGAAAGTGAATAATGAGAACAGTTTGCCCCTTGAGAGGAAGACACCATATGTCTGTTTGAATAATAAATTCCTTTTAAGTGTTATTCTAGTTAAAAGATCTGAGATAAAGTTTAAAAAAGTATCCCACAATAAAATCAGCTAAGATGACAAGGATTAGATTAAGTAGTAATTGATAAAAGTTAAGATTATACTTAGTGTCTAACTCTGTTTTTTACAGAAAGATTCTTCTATAAAAAATAAAATTCTGCATGTGTATTAGCATAAATTACTTATGAATTTTGTGGGATATAGCAGTGAAGAAATGAATACTTTATAAAAACACATGTGAACTTATGTGAAACATATTTTGAAGTGCCTGCTGACCTTTTGGGGCCTGCACCAACAGGGTAGGCACAAAGATTTGGGGTTGACAAAGAATAGCAGTAGGACTCTTCCCTGCATGATGAAGATTTTCTTGTCCATGAGATAGTGTTCCATTGATTCTGGGGTCAAGTATACTCTTTTTGAAAACATTTAAAATAAATTATGCATGAGAAGAATCTGAGGGAGTCCCTCAATGTAAAGAAATACTGAAAGGCAATGAACTTTGGGGTCAAATAGGGCTCCTGTATCATCTTGCTGAAAGGATGTAGTTTGTAACAAATATATATAATGAAGTTATATAAAAATAGTTAATAATGCCATTGCCTTCTCCAATAAACATATTAGAAATCAGTTTTATTTCATAAAAGAACTTTTGTATCTAACCTTTTATCCTCAAATTATATATTTTTCAAATTAATATTTCTCAAAAAATCATATGTAACATGCCAAAAAGAATCTCCTACATCTTAAAATATGCTATGAAAAATATTACATATAGCTTTGAGCTAAGAGTTTTGGACTAACCTGCCCTTTAATTTTTTGTAACATGAACTAACCATTATATAAATTCAGACTTAAATACAGAGTACTGAGAAACATGGTATTGAGTTATAGGGGTAAGAGGGATCTGAATCCTTGTCATGTCCAACAAAATTTTATTGCTTTTAGAGTAAGTTTAACAATATCAAATAGAAAATTCTGTCATCTTTTAATGGTAATTATATGCACACAAAATCTAGAAGTTCAAAAACCTGGAAGACACCAAGGCTTACCTGTCTGTAGCATCTTAAAATTAGAGTTAAAAGCAGATACAGTAGTAAGTTGGCAATTTAATATCTTTAATTACTAAACTAGATATTTTGCATGATAGAACTATCCTGTGTATGTTGACTCAGAAAGTATGAAAAACTGAAATGTCTGAGGGATGGTGGGAATATTAACTTGAGTGAAGCGACTAGAGCTTGGATTTTAGACTTGGGTGAGGTTAACTTGGGAATCAGAAAATAACTTGGACCCATATGTAGTTCTTACTAGAATTTTGGGCAAGCAAGAAAGTCATCATTAATAAAGAAGGGAGTCTTTGTTGATTAGTTTCACAGAAAATATGTTCCAAGAGTGTTCACATGCCACAAAGATAGGAGAAGGAGCGTGAGAACAGCAGGGAAAGTGGAAGTGTGTCTGAAGCCAATAGCTTTTCCTCCAGTTAAGAGGGAGAACTTGAGCTCAAAACCAGAAGGGTTAGAATGGTAGCAGAGTGCCGCTGGAGTTGGGCCATGATGGAATCTGAGGTCAGAAAGGAAGGTTTGATTCTCGTCATAAAGAGAGAGATGAAGAATTTTCTGACCTGAGAGGAAAATGAAAGGGTAGGTACAAACACCAATATGCTGAGTTGGGAAAACTGAAACGCATGAACTCAGCCTCCACAAGCACATGGGAGTAGGCCCACCAGCTCAGAAGAACAAGATCTTAGATCCTAGAGGAAAGAAAAGGGATGAAACATCTTAGGATGGACACACACTGAGGAGCCAGCAGGAGATAAAAGGATTGCTTAGCAGAAATAAATACCTTGCAGCTGCTGGATTATCATACTTTATAAGATAACATGTAAAACAAAGTGATTTTACTCTGAGACTTTGTCTTGTATTCTGGTATCGTAATAGGGTTTCCCAGGTGACCCTAGTGGTAAAGAACCCACCTGCAAGTGCAGGAGATGTAAGAGACACAGTTTCAACCCCTGGCTCAAGAAGATCCCCTGGAGGAGGAAATGGCAACCCATTCCAATATTCTTGTCTTGGGAAATCCACAGATAGAGGAGCTGGGCAGTCTGCAGTCCATAGGGTCACAAAAAGTCAGACACCACTAAAGAGGCTTAGCACACATGCACTGGTATCATCATAATTTGGCCAAACCATTTAGTGGTGGTATTGAGATTCAATGCATTCCTGAGTCTGTACAAGGAATAGGTGATGTTGTACTCATCAGAAGAAAAATGTGCTCATTACTAACACTTACTAGCCACCCCTCCAAAAAAAATTCCTTGCACTACCTTGATTAACTTTATTTTTATAAACAGCATCACTATTCAGGTGTATTTGACTCGTTTTTATCACAGGTCCAAGAAAAAAGAAAATCTTGGAAAACCAGTGTTTTCCTCAGCTGAGTCCAAAATGAAGCAAAAAGCATCTGCAAAACCTGGGCAACTGAGAAGTGAGGAAATCCAGTCTGCTTCCATATAAGAAAAGCTGACAGTGCTAGATCTGAAGGTAACAATAGAAATGAGGTTACCCTGCTATTATCTCAAAAAGACAGTTTCTGTTCATTGGGATTTTTAAAATTTGCTTATGTACTGGGCATTGGAAGTGAAGAGAACAAAAAGAATATGCAACTGAACATGCTTTTATGTTTTAAAGTCATACAACATTGCTAAACCCCAAAATACTACTCATTTTCTATGTCTTGGTATACAGACACAAATATGTAAGTGACAGGGAGATTTAAGTAGAATGAATTCCGTATAAATGTGTGACTTACAGAATGATAAAATGAACATTCCGTAAGTAAACAGAGAAAAGGTTTCTGAAAATTTTTCTAAGATGTTGTATAATTAAAGTCATATGAATTTCTGATAAGAAAATGTCTTTTTCTACAAAATGAACGCTACAATATGATCTGGCATGCTGGCTGCTAAACTGAAGCAAAAGAAAAGGTAATTAAGTCATGTTTACTGTGAACATTGAACTAGAGTTCAAGATAGGTCAAAAGGTTCAAGTCAAATATGGCTGGCCAGGGGATTACCATTATGCTATGTTAAGCAGACAGATAAAAGTGGGGCACAGGGCTTACTGATTTTCAACTTACAAGCATCAACCACCAAACTTCTCCAAATTCCATATGCAAAACCTTAAATCACCATCAATGTGAAAGCCATTAGATAACATTATATTCAGATTCTACTTTTTTCTCCCTCAGGTTTAAAGCCAATGCTGTTTTAGATCACTGTATAAGATCAATTTACTTTCTATAACATTGTTCTGTTACATCTTTTTTCATTTGTATTATTAAACATAAATGATATAGAACATGAACACACTGCAAAGAAAACTCAACTACATGGTAGTTTAAATGTAGAAGTAAACAGGTCGATAATCATAAATAACTTATGTCTTAATTATGTCTTGGGTCTATTATTTTAATGATTATAGTTTAAGAAATGTCCAATAGAATTGGACTGTGATGCTTTTGCATACATACAAAGATTTTTTTAAAGCATTGGAAAAAATATATTCACTCTGTTTAATTGCGAAACTATTCCCCTTAATTTCCTATGCTGAGGGTGGGGAGAGGGATAAAGAGGAAGGAAGGGAGGGAGAAGAAGGGAAAGAAATTAGCCCCAGTCAACTGAATGATGAATTAATTTCTAATATAATACAAGAAGCTGACTGAGGACAGACTGAAAACTTAGTAACTGGCTTCATAATCTTCCAATTTATCCCCTACCACCTAGTGTATATTTTCCACATTTCACTTAACATGCACATACCCACACAGATTTTTGGACACATTTTTATAAAATGCAATACTTTGTAGAACACTTGTGGAAAATATTGAGATGGTATATGAGAAAAATATCCTGCAATCAAATAGTTTTGGGAAACACTGGATCACAAAAATTGAATAAGGTTATCTACTGCCAGACTTCTAAGTGTATTTGTGTGTGCAAGCTATGTATTCCTCCAAATCATTTGACAGTGAAGCTCTTAAAGGGGAAATTGTGTATTGCTGTTCTGAGGGACAGACTTTGGGAACACTTGACCTAATACTTGCCATGAATTTCATTTACTCTTTAACTGTAAATTCAGCTTTCATCCATTTGGAGACCAGGTATATTCTAAGTCAAGGAGCCAAGAAGCCATATATTAATATTACCTCTACTCTGTCTTCTTATTTTGCATGCAGAGCCTGGGTTCTTATCCCCTTGCCTTATAACCAAGCCTTCTATCTAAAACCTATGAATCAAAAACCAGATATCTGTCTTATTTTCCTGTCCTAGTCTTTTATATGAATTGTCCTTCCAAGACCTGGAAGTACTGATCTGAAACCCAAGTGGTCTATATACAGTTCAGTTCAGTTCAGTCATATCTGACTCTTTGCGATCCCATGGACCGTGGCACGCCAGGCCTCCCAATCCATCACCAACTCTTGGAGTTTACCCAAACTCATATCCATTGAGTCGGTGATGCCATCCAACCATCTCATCCTCTGTTGTCCCCTTCTCCTCCTGCCCTCAATGTTTCCCAGCTTCAGGTCTTTTTTTTTTTTTTTTTTAATTTATTTTTTATTTTACTTTACAATTCTGTATTGGTTTTGATGAGTCAGCTCTTCGTATCAAGTGACCAAAGTATTGGAGTTTCAGCTTCAGCATCAATCCTTCCAACGAATATTCAGGACTGATTTCTTTTGAATGGACTGGTTGGATCTCCTTGCAGTCCAAGGGACTCTCAAGAGTCTTCTCCAACACCACAGTTCAAAAGCATCAATTCTTCGGCGCTCAGCCTTCTTCACAGTCCAACTCTCACATCCATACATGACCACAGGAAAAACCATAGCCTTGACTAGACGGACCTTTGTTGGCAAAGTAATGTCTCTGCTTTTTAATATGCTGTCTAGGTTGGTCATAACTTTCCTTCCAAGGAATAACCTTCTTTTAATTTCATGGCTGCACTCACCATCTGCAGGGATTTTGGAGCCCCCCAAAATTAAGTCTGCCACTCTTTCCACTGTTTCCCCATCTATTGGCCATAAATTGATGGGACCAGTTGCCATGATCTTAGTTTTCTGAATGTTGACCTTTAAGCCAACTTTTTCACTCTCCTCTTTCACTTTGATCAAAAGGCTCTTTAGTTCCTCTTCACTTTCTGCCATAAGGGTGGTGTCATCTGCATATCTGAGGTTAATGATATTTCTCCCAGCAATCTTGATTCCAGCCTGTGCTTCATCAAGCCCAGTGTTTTTCATGATGTACTCTGCATAGAAGTTAAATAAGCAGGGTAACAATATACAGCCTTGACATATTACTTTCTTGATTTGGAACCAGTCTGTTGTTCAATGTCTGCTAACTGTTGCTTCCTGACCTGCATGCAGATTTCCCAAGAACAGGTTAGGTGGTCTGGTATTCCCATCTCTTTCAGAATTTTCCACAGTTTATTATGATCCACACAGTCAAAGGCTTTGGCATAGTCAATAAAGCAGAAATAGATGTTTTTCTGGAACCCTCTTGCTTTTTCCATGATCCATTGGATGGTGGCAATTTGATCTCTGGTTCCTCTGCCTTTTCTAAAACCAGCTTGAACATCTGGAAGTTCATGGTTCACGTATTGCTGAAGCCTGGCTTGGAGAATTTTGAGCATTACTTTACTAGCATGTGAGATGACTGCAGTAGTTTGTGCCGTAGTTTGAGCATTCTTTGGCATTGCCTTTCTTTGGGACTGGAATGAAAACTGACCTTTTCCAATCCTGTGGCCACTTTTGAGTTTTCCAAATTTGCTGGCATATTGAGTGCAGCACTTTCACAGCATCATCTTTTAGGATTTGAAATAGCTCAACTGGAATTCCATCACCTCCACTAACTTTGTTTGTAGTAATGCTTCCTAAGGCCCACTTGACTTTGCATTCCAGGATGTCTGGCTCTAGGTGAGTGATCACACCATTGTGATGATCTGGGTCATGAAGGTCTTTTTTGTAAAGTTCTTATGTGTAGTCTTCCCACCTTGTCTTAATATTGTCTGCTTCTGTTAGATTCATAGCAATTCTCCTTTATTGTGCCCATTTTGCATGAAATGTTTCCTTGGTATCTCTAATTTTCCTGAAGAGATCTCTAGTCTTTCCCATTGTATTATTTTCCTCTATTTCTTTGCACCGATCACTGAGGAGGACTTTCTTACCTCTCCTTGCCATTCTTTGGAACTTTGCATTCAAATGGGTATATCTTTGCCTTCTCCTTTGCTTTTCACTTCTCTTCTCTTCACAGCTATTTGTAAGACCTCCTCAGACAGCCATTTTGCTTTTTTTGCATTTCTTCTCCTTAGGGATGATCTTGATCCCTGTCTCCTGTACAATGTCAGGAACCTCAGTCCATAGTTCATCAGGCACTCTATCGGATCTAGTCCCTTAAATCTATTTCTCACTTCCACTGTATAAGTGTAAGGGATTTGATTTAGGTCATACCGTAATGGTCTGGTGGTTTTCCCTACTTTCTTCAGTTTAAGTCTGAATTTGGCCCTAAGGTGTTCATGACCTGAGCCACAGTCAGCTCCTGGTCTGGTTTTTGCTGACTGTATAGAGCTTCTCCAACTTTGGCTGCAAAGAATATAACCAATCTGATTTTGGTGTTGGCCACCTGGTGATGTCCATGTGTAGAGTCTTCTCTTGTGTTGTTGGAAGAGGGTGTTTGTTATGACCAGTGCGTTCTCTTGGCACAACTCTATTAGCTTTTGTCCTGCTTCAGTCTCTACTCCAAGGCCAAATTTGCCTGTTACTCCAGGTGTTTCTTGACTTCCTACTTTTGTAGTTCAGTTCAGTTGCTCAGTCGTGTCCAACTCTTTACTACCTCATGAATCGCAGCACGCCAGGCCTCCCTGTCCTCACCAACTCCCAGAGTTCACTCAGACTGACATCCATCGAGTCAGTGATGCCATCCAGCCATCTCATCCTCTGTCGTCCCCTTCTCCTCCTGCCCCCAATCCCTCCCAGCATCAGTCTTTTCCAATGAGTCAACTCTTCGCATGAAGTGGCCAAAGTACTGGAGTTTCAGCTTTAGCAGCATTCCTTCCAAAGAACAGCCAAGGCTGATCTCCTTTAGAATGGACTGGTTAAATCTCCTTGCAGTCCAAGGGACTCTCAAGAGTCTTCTCCAACACCACAGTTCAAAAGCATCAATTCTTCAGTGCTCAGCCTTCTTCACAGTCCAACTCTCACATCCATACATGACCACAGGAAAAACCATAGCCTTGACTAGACGGACCTTAGTTGGCAAAGTAATGTCTCTGCTTTTCAATATGCTATCTAGGTTGGTCATAACTTTCCTTCCAAGGAGTAAGCGTCTTTTAATTTCATGGCTGCAATCACCATCTGCAGTGATTTTGGAGCCCCTAAAAATAAAGTCTGACACTGTTTCCACCGTTTCCCCATCTATTTCCCATGAAGTGATGGGACCAGATGCAATGATCTTCGTTTTCTGAATGTTGAGCTTTAAGCCAACTTTTTTGCTGTCCTCTTTCACTTTCATCAAGAGGCTTTTTAGCTCCTCTTCACTTTCTGCCATAAGGGTGGTGTCATCTGCATATCTGAGGTTATTGATATTTATCCCGGCAATCTTGATTCCAGCTTGTGCTTCTTCCAGTCCAGCGTTTCTCATGATGTACTCTGCATAGAAGTTAAATAAGCAGGGTGACAATATACAGCCTGATGTACTCCTTTTCCTATTTGAAACCAGTCTGTTGTTCCGTGTCCAGTTCTAACTGTTGCTTCCTGACCTGCATACAGATTTCTCAAGAAACAGGTTAGGTGATCTGGTATGCCCATCTCTTTCAGAATTTTCCACAGTTTATTGTGATCCACACAGTTAAAAGCTTAGGCATAGTCAATAAAGCAGAAATAGAGGTTTTTCTGGAACTCTCTTGCTTTTTCCATGATCCAGAGGATGTTGGCAATTTGATCTCTGGTTCCTCTGCCTCTTCTAAAACCAGCTTGAACATCTGGAAGTTCATGGTTCACGTATTGCTGAAGCCTGGCTTGGAGAATTTTGAGCATTACTTTACTAGTGGTACAATTAAGAATGCAGCATTAAGTTTTGTTATTGTTTAAAAGACTAGAGATGAAGCAGGAAGGTAAATCAGAACAAAGCTTTGCATACTGCATAGTGATAGAAAGTCATGTATTCCTCAGGATTGTTACTCCCACATGATTACATCCACATATAAGCCTAATTGAGCTGTCTTAAAATGATCAATAAATCTGAAAGAGATGCATTTGCCAATTATTCCCAATCAGTGCAAGAAAATGTGTTAGAATAGAACAAGCAAACTATCAAAATTCCCTTCTTTCCTCAACACCACAGTTCTCTTTAATTAATTTTTCAAAACAATTCTCAATCCTTTCTCAACAGGGTCTTTCACTTTGTCATTAACAAAAATCTAATATATGTTAAAATCACAGAACTTTAAAACAATTCCCTAAGAAATCACGTGAAGTCTAGACAGACAACCCGATCAAAAAATAGGCAGAAGATCTAAATAGACACTTCTCCAAAGAAGACATACAGATGGCCAAGAGGCACATGAAAAGATGTTCACATAATTATCAGATAAATGCATATCAAAGCTTTAATGTCACTTCACACCAGTCAGAACCTAAATGTCCATCAACAGAGAAATGGATAAAAAAAAAATGTGGTAAGTGTATACAATGGAATATTTGTTGTTGTTTAGTCACTAAGTCTTGTCTGACTCTGTGATCCTAGAGTCACAGAGTGACTACAGTGAACTGTAGTCCACCAGATTCCTCTGTCCATGGGATTTCGCAGGGAAGAATACTGGAGTGGGTTTCCATTTCCTTCTCCAGGGGATCATCACCACCCAGGGATCGAACCTGAGCCTCCTGCATTTCCGGCAGATTCTTTACCACTGAGCCACCTGGAAAGCTCAATGGAATATTACTCAGCCATAAAAAGAATTTAGTAATGCTATTTGTACAACATGCATGGACCTAGAAATTGTCATACTAAGTGAAGTAATATAGAGAAGACAAATATAATATGATATTGCTTATATGCAGAATCTTTTAAAAATGATACAAATGAACTTACTTATAAAACAGAAACAGACTTACAGACTTAGAGAACAAATTTATGATTACCAGGGTAGATGGGAGGAACAAATTGGGAGTTTAAGATTGATATTACACACTGCTATATTTAAAACAAAAAACCAACAGGGACCTATTGTATAGCACAAGGAGTGCTGCTCAATATTCTGTAATAAGCTAAATGGGAAAATAACTTGAAGAGATACATGCATCAGTTTGCTGTACACCTGAAACTAACAACACTGTTTATCAACTATACTCCAATACAAAATAAATTTTTAGTGAATAAAAAGTAAAAGTCAACCAAAAATTATGGCCAACAAAAATATTAATAAAAATTTATTCCACCCAGATGAAATAAATTTTATAGAGTTTCTGAAAAAGTCTATAAAACAGTAAACTAAGAGATAATATGCCTTTAAAAGGACAAGAATTTGTGACACTAACAGAGGCAGAAGTAAAAATAGTAGGATGTGGAAAAAACAATTAGTTACTGGCAATGAAAAAAATACTGAAGTTATAAAGTTACAACAGTCATGATAAACTAGTTTGCAGCCAAAGCAAGATTAATGAATTGAGACATATTATTGAGACATTTATACCATTCTTTTCTAAATGTTTAATAAATGATTCTTCTAACAAGCCTATGAGGTAGGCACTGTTATTGTCAACATTTTACAATTGAGGAAGCTGATGTATAAAGGTTAATTAACTTGCTCAAAATTGTACATGGAGTAAGTGAAGAATTCACCCAGAACACTGCTTACAGAGACAAAGAAATAAGCAAGAGAGAGCAATTGAGAGATTTAGGGTACAGACTGACAGGAACTTGGGGACTGATAGCCTCTAATTTCCAAATAATGGTTAATTCTAAAAAGCAGGGTATAGTTATTAAGAATGGTGTTTAATGGTATCTATAGCTACAGGTAGTAAGGTGGCAACAATGTTAAATTTGAGTGATAGGTATTTGAGTCTCCCCATGTTCAGAAAAAATCATGAAAATTAAAGTTTAAAAAAAACCTCAAAGTGAAATGCAGAACATAATGTATATTTTTTCTGTCAAAATATATTACATGTACACAAGAACTACAGAAAAATCTTTTTTTTTTTCATTTGGTAGATGCTTTTTCATTTTGTAAATGCTTTTTTATAAGATGTTTCTGTAAAGAACATTTGGTAGGGCTTTGTTATTCCATCCATAACTCAAGGTATGTTTTTTGATTCAGACATATTATATTTCTGGGCATCAATTCCAGTTTGGCTAGATTGTAGAAAATTTTATGTATCACTTTGGGGAAGTATTAAGAGATCCTTTGAGCCAATTTACAATTCACTTATGGAATATGGTATATCTTCCTTGTAACTTCCACTTTCATAATTTTTACCACTACATATCCTAAACTTCTTGTTTCAAAAACTAGAAACTGAGTTTATCTATCTTTGGAACTTTAGTTTAAAGGAAGTAAATATTTTCATTAAAATCTCCTTTGATAAGATTTTACTTATTTACACTTAAAATAGTATCTGATAGTGTTTTTCTTTTTACAGATTTCACTGTTTTAAGTATGTATATCACCAAATATTAATACAACCAGTTTCCAAATGGCCACCCTTTAAGAGAACTGTGTGAAATTGCTGAAAAGATCAATTTGGATAAACTTAGGTTCTTCTCAATGAAATGTTCTTCACGGGCTACAGAAAATAGATATGGAAACAGGTAAAGTGTTCTTACCTGTTTGAAAAAAAATTTTTTATTTTAATTCCATAGACAGGTGGTAGAAGAAGGGAAGCAGATAAAAACAGTCTCTGGCTCTTAATGTTTATTTTATACCATACCCTTTACAACAGAATTTCACATTATTGATCCATATTGCCCGATTCCATTTCACTGAGTCCCATGAGAGTTGAAATTGCAGACTGAGATAAACTAAAAGTACCAAGTTCATCATGTTTAAAACTGCTTTTTCAGGGTATTGTTTTCTCTCTGCTACTTCAGGGCTGTTCCTCTACCACTGAGAGGTTGTAATTGCAAAATGGATGGGGGGAAAAGAAAAAAAGGCAGTTATGATCTGATGTACTATAGTCTGTGATGTGTGTCTGAAAGATTTATGTTCTGATTAAAGAATCCTTGATTGAATTTTTTGATAGAAAATTGTTTTGGTCATTGGCACACGTGCCGCATATTCTTTGATCCAAAGTCTGTTTCATTTATTGCTTGAGAAAGTAAAGAAGGCCTAGGAAAGAAAAATACTATGAACAGAAAGAAGATTAAATGTAGTCCACATTATAAGGCATGCATTGGAATTTAGTGACCAGTAAATCATCGTCAAGAAAGACTTTCCAATGCATTGTCTTTTTCAGTGGATCTTTCAGTCACTCATTCATCCATTCATTTATTCATTCATCATGTATTTGTTGATTTAACACATAGGAGTGAACACTCCTATGTGCTAGGCATGGTTTTAGGCACAAAGGATATATCAGTAAAGAATATGACAGGGACAGTGTTCTCTAGTTTGTAGTGATGACTGTCCACCTCAAGCAAAGGACTGACTGCATGAGGATTTCCAATAGCAACAGATGCCATAAAGCAAATTATACAGGGTTTGAAGTGATACAATGTAATGTGGAGGGGTAATGGTCTCAGATTATATATAGGCAACAGGTGGACTCTCAGGCGGTGACATTAAAGAGACAACCATGTAACTGTCTACTAGGGGTAAGAAGGGGTGAAAGGAAAGAGTAATCAGTATCAGAATATTCCAAGAAAAACCAGCAAAAAGTCCTAAGGTAGAAGTGAGCTTGGCTTGGTCTCACATTAAATTGACTAGTGAAAGATGGAATACTGTGGGCATGGTGATTATGAGATTAGAGAGAGAGAATCAAGACTTCTATTATGGAACGCAGTACTGCTCAATCCTTTCCACACGTTTGAACCATCGGGGGGACTTTTAGAACTAGCGACACCTAGTTACACTGCACTTGGATCCCGACTGGGGGCTTGGCAGGCATGGAATGGCTTATTTCATCCCAGGTGAAATGGCAACACCTCTCCCCTTCAGTGTCTTCTGGCTTACAGGTAACAGTGAACGATAAAACGCTTACTGAACACACTGACAAACAGCACTGTCTCATCAGGTTAACAGCATGTATATCAAACCTTAAGAAGTTACATTTCCCATAACCGAAACTTAACAAATTACATTTCCCATAACCCATAACCAAATATTTAAACAATGCATTTTGCCTTTCGTAATTCACTTCCGCATTCCCCTACTTGCTATCCAACTACTACTACCCCTCCTTTCCTCTATTATCTCACCTTTGCCTGATCACAGAACTGCCAGTGATTTCAGAGTTACAAGCAGCTCATTCCTTAAAGCATCTAGACTCAGATGACATCTAACAGGGTGAGTTGACTCCTTGAGCAGAAGCTATTTTTCCCCGACATTGAATGGAAGAATTTTAAATATGCCATTAATTATTTTGACTTCAGTGATGCAAACTTGTTTCCAGCTGTACCCATCATCAATCTTAACTTTCAATTCAGAATGCTTGTCCTGAAACTCCTGAGTGCTCCTTAGTCCAAACATGTACTCAGGGCTTTTGTAAGAGTTACATTAGAATTGCTAAAAGTACGGCATCCTTTAAAAATCAAGTTCAAAAAGTTATATGTGATCATACTTCTCAGCCTTCTCTCGACTAGCCTTCTGTTTGCTGCCAAAACTCTCCTTTTCCAGAATGGGCTGTTATTCAGGGATCTATTGATGATAATGCATTGGAGGCTGAGAACTGTTAGAAAGGACAGATATGGGGTGGTCTCATCACCTTTTGTCTGAAATTAATAAAGGTCTAAGGAAATGGAAGAGAAGTGTTAGTTCAATTTAGGGCCAAGAAGAGGAGATTTGAAAAATTAGAAAAATTTTGATGACATTGATCACCTTAGAAAATAATGTGCTATCAACTTTGTCTCCTGTTCTTTTGATTAAGGGCACTAGGTAGTGTTTTCTGGGCCAGAAGTGAATAATGCAGATTTTATGTATTTGATTACCTTGGTGTTGAATGAAATGTATGGCAGAAAGGACAATGAAGCCAAATAAGATTCAACTCCACTGCGTCCATTTATCAGATCTTGTGAGATTAACACCACTGAAATATAATTTTCATTAGAAGGTTTTGTTTCCCTCAAGGACATTGACTCCCTGGTGCCCTGATCCTAAATAGAAGTTTTATGAATCTTGATTACCTTGTGGAAAATGAAATGTATCAGAGAATTCAGATTTGCATTTATTTGTGCGGGGGAGTTAAATTTATTTCCTGCCAACATCAGCAAGTCTGATTTTAGAGAATGCAGCTCATTAGAATAAACTAACCGCATTAGAATATATGCTCCTCCATTCCTCTCTGCCAGCTGCTCTGGGTACTACATCCTGAGAAGCCATAGAGAATACAGACCCCACCCCCAGCCCTCACTGAACCTAATTCACTGATTTTGTCCAGATTAGGTAATGGATCAAACAATCCCTTCTAATAGTTAGACTATAGACAAGTCCTCTATCAGGTCCTAGGCAAGAGAAATTCCTATTAAAAAAAAAAAAAAAAACTGGAGGACTGCCATGCAGTCTATGTAGTTCCTAAAGGAAAGCACCTAAATTCAAGCATAAGAAGCATATGGCGAGTTGGTATGTAGAAAGATACAATGGAACAGCAGCCAGTTTCCAACAGATATATTTGAACTCTGTTTTCTTCTCCCAACATGAAACTACAGAAAGATTTGCTTATTGGGCTCAAGATCTATTCCATTTTTAGTTTTTATTTTCTAATCCTTCCCTCCACATATATACCATCTATCCCATTTCCATTCCCAATGTTATCAGTGTTTTACAGGCCAATGTCATACTTATTGCTTTAGTCTCCAAATTCATCTCTTCCCTCAAATTCTCAGCGAGCAGTTCTCATTTTCCCAACACAGACACAAATGCACACTTATTCTCACATATGAAAAAATAAATTATTCCCAATCATATTAGTCTTAACAAAAGTATTTTAAAATTTTCACTAATAGTCACTAAAACATATGTATATATAATGAAATATTGGCATCAAACTACTGGTAAGCTTTATTGTATCATTCCACTAATTGACAGTCTTAAATATATCTTCATTTTAGATGAATGTGAAGTACCTTAATCTGGCTGTGAGGGTCCCCCAACTACCTGCTGTAATGGTAATTCAGAGCTCTGCACGTTGCAGATCACAAAGGTGAAGTGAGGCATCAATGAGACTTTACACATGAAGTGTATACCACAATGCCAAACACACTGAAAGAATTCAAGCAAATCCTGTGGTCGTCATCATCATTTCAATATAAGGTAGCCTTAGGATAATCAGGCTGTTGACGCTTGGTTTTCCAAATATTTTAAACTGTGAACTTTCATGTCCACACTAGGAATTATGTTGCATCTCTCCTTTCACCTACATGCTGCCTTTTCTTTAAGACTCAATAAGGACACACAGGTGGTAGGTAGTAACAAAGGGCTTTGTCATCTGAATACCTGATTTTGAATCCTGTATCTCCTATTTCTGTGGAAGTTGTTAACCTTTGTAAACCTCAGTCATCCCATCAGTCAAATAGGATAATCACAATACTCACCTCCTAGACATATGAGAATTAAAATAAATAATGCATATCAAATATGTTACATGGTGCACCATAGACATTCAACGGATATATTTTGAACCATTAAGTCCAAGTTCCATACTCTCCAAAAATCTTTTCTCAAACAGCCCCATCCCTGGTGGCTCAAATCTTTACTTAAAAATGGTCTGTGCCACTCAGCACAGAATCTTTGCCTTGTTACAGCATTGCCATTGTCTTGAATTATTTGTTATTATGAACTTTTGCCCCCAAAGGGCTTTGACTTTTAGAAAAGACAATTATATTCTGCGTCCCCTACTCAAAGTGCCTCCCATGTGATTTGCCTTCATTTGCATTCACTTATTCACTCACACATTCAGTCAATAAACATACTCTGTTATGTTGATTTGCTTACTAAAATTACCCATATTACTGAGTCCTTGATCTCATGGGATTAAGAGTTTTATAGGAAAAAAAAAGACAGAATGTTAGAAAGAGTAAAGTCATTAATAAACCAATATTGTTGATTTTAGATAATTAGTAGACTATGTATTATACATGTATATATTGTATACACATGTACAGAGGCTAACACTAGAAAAAGAAGTGAGCTTATATCATACTATAGTTAAGAATCAATGACTCAATGCTTTTGAAATTTTAGAATGTTAACTTCTTACCTTCTCAGCTTTAGGTGATATGAAGTATTAGGGGCAATGCTCATTGCTCAGTTTCTCTCGCTTTGGAAATTATTCCCATTAAGAATTAGTGTTTTCTTCAAAGTGTGAGCATGATTCAGACAGACTTATATCATCTGGTGGCTAATGTTCTCTATTAATTCCTATCAAAATAATTTTATATTTTCAGCACATGATTGGGTACTAAGACTGTTGCTGAGCTGCTGAACAGGAAACAGGACATTTAGGATGGAACAGTGTGTCAGCAACAGCTGCTCAAACCTAATACGTAGAATCTGTTGGTTAGGAAAGCGGCAAAAAGTAGCATTTATCAAGAGCATTTATCCAGTGTGGGGCAGTGGGGAGACAAGCGCACGAGAGAGTAGTGTTTCATTGATCTGTGAGGTTTATTTTTCCATTCTACACTGTTAAAGTAATCAATTTCTTAAATAAAGCAAAAGTGCCGGTATTGATAATCCCAATGATGGTTTAAGTTTTCTAGGACCACAGAGGTATCATATTGATGTTATAATAACACAAATGCCAGGCTTGATTGTGTTTGTCACATTCACTGGTGGGATTTGATTGCTAGAATTAATTCCTCACTGTGAAAAAGATGTTTTCAAAATGTTTGGTTTAGGGCTGTTGAATTAGAAGGAAATAAAGGACTTTTTATTTCATCCTCCCTTGGCTGTAATAGACATTTTGTGATCACAGAAAGTGGGACCATAAAAGTAACAGAGCATTAAAAGGAAAAAAAGAAAAAGAAAACTGACTACTTTTAGTCTGTTATTTAACAATATATTCATGAATAGTTTAGTTTATCATTAGTATTTATGATAGTTATAATATGTATTTAAAATATTGTGGAAGGCAGTTCAACATGGTGGTATAGGAAGATCCTGAACTCACCTCCTACCATAGAAACAACAAATTTACAACTACATATGAAACAGTTCTCTCTGAAAAAGACCTGAAGACTGAATAGCTCCTGTACAACAAAGGATGAAAGAGCCACATGAAAAGATGAAAGGGTAGACGAATTAGAGATACAGTATCAGCAGAATTCTTACTTCAGGGTGGTCACCCAAAATCAAGA
Source organism: Oryx dammah (assembly GCF_014754425.2). Taxonomy (NCBI): domain Eukaryota; kingdom Metazoa; phylum Chordata; class Mammalia; order Artiodactyla; family Bovidae; genus Oryx; species Oryx dammah. The sequence continues at coordinate 34,458,961 of NW_024070189.1, forward strand.
GATAACTCTCCATCTCTGAGGAGCAAAGAGTTTGTGCCCCATATCAGGTGCCCTACTCTTAAGAGCTGCACCAGAGAAGTGAGCCCCCAAAATATCTGACTTTGAAACCAAATGGGCTTAGATCCAAAAGAACCAGAGATCTATAGGGAACGAAGATTTCTCTATTAAAAGGCTGGCATACAAACACACTTACCTTGGAACCCAGTGCAAAGTAGCAGTTTGAAAAGTGCCTAAACTGTTTGTGTAGGAGATTCATTTGTTAATCTTAAAAAAAATAAAACATCTTCCACATGGGAAGAAGTATGTTGGATTTCTCTCTGGATATAAAGGTGCAGGAGGCATTGTATTTTTTCCATTCTCCCTCTACTTTGGTAGCACCTGCCTGGAAAAGCACAATGTTTGTACCTTCTCTCAAACTTGCCAGCACCAATGGGGGCACACACCTCCTGTGATCTCACTGAAGCTGGCAGGCATGTGCAGCCTACCCAGGAGTCACCCCTTGAGTGGCCAGGGATAATCAGATGTCTGGACCCCATGGGTATGAAAGAATCAGAAAGAGAGTTCTCGGTGGGCTACCATCCCCAAGGCACAGCACCAACACACCAGGCTGAAACACCCTCAGTCTTCCTGTGAAAAGGCCTATTTCCTTGTCCTGAAGCTTCCATGTGAGGGGCAGGCTTCAGGTTGACAACATAGCTAGAGGCTACAGAACTCCTCCAAGGGAACAGAGGCCAGGGAATACATCTTTGCATTCTTACTTGACCTCACTACAGATTGACAGTATCTCTCAGAAAGGAGTTTATACATTTATCTAGAGCCCAGATATTTTCAACTGTTGTTAAGCGGACACCTCCAGATTGCCTGGTCTGGCTACCAGCAGGGTCAATGACTGGAACCACAGGACTGTGCACACTTGTAAACCTTAAGCTCCTGCCTGTAGGTCTGGCCTCCAATCAGCATGAACTAATAGCGAACTGAGGTCTTTCCCACTGGAACACTCAAAGAAAGGTCTTGGCACATGCTCAACGACTGAGATCTATCAAAAATAAATCAAGCTGTGAATACTATCACAAAGGTTTAACAGGCAACTGTGAGCTAAGGCAAGGTTATACAATAAGCCTCATCTTATACAAAATACTCCTTTAAAAATGAGGAGCATTAGTAACACACAAAAATAAACACAGAGTCAAACAAAAAGAGAAGACAAAAGAATATGTTTCAACCCCAGGGAAAAAACGTAATCAGTCAGAGATAAGTAATTTACATGATAAAGAGTTCAAAATAATGCTTTCCAAACTGTGAAGAATGAGTGAATACAGAACTTCAACGAAGACAGAAAATATAAGAAAGTATAAAAAAAGAATTCACAGAGCTAAAGAATGCAATAAGTGAACTGAAAATATATATATATATATATATACCACTAGAGCAGTCCAACAGCCCCCTAGATGAAGCAGAAGAACCTATCAGTGATTTGGAAGATAGGACAGTGGATGTCACCTAAACAGAGCAGTATAAAGAAACAGGAATTTTAAAAGTGAAGACAGATTAAGGACCTGTGGGACAACATCAAACAGAGTAACATTCATGTTACAGAGGTCCCAGAGGGAGAAGAGAGAAAGGAGCAGAATTACTTGAAAAAAATAATGGCCAAAAACTTCTCTAGGTTTCCTGAATCTGATATCTGTTTTCTTCCCTGTACACAGTTTAAAACTTACAATTATTTATTGCTGGAATTTTCCAAATACTTGTGTACTTTCAGCCAATATCTTTCCAAATAATTCTGCTCCTTTCTCTCTTTTCCTTCTGGGAGAATGTTCCATGTGTACTTGAGGAGAATGTGTATCCTGCTGTTTTGTATGGAATGTTCTATACAAAGATCTTTTTCAACTTACCAGGAAGTTATGTCCCATAAGTTGAAAACTTAAGTCAAAGATGCATTTAATACATTCAACCTACTGAACAACATATCTTAGCCTCATCTACATTAAACATGCTCAGAACACTTACATTAGTCTACAGTTAGTCAAAAATCATCCAACATTAAGATAGATCAGAAAGTTTTGAATATCTTGTCTAATTGAATACTGTAGTGAAACTGATAAACAGGTTGATTGTACAGTAGTCCTCCCTTATCTGAAATTTTGCTTTTCGCAATTTCAGTTACCTGTGGTCAACCATAGTCTAAAAATATTACTTGGAAAATTCCAAAATGTGTCCCAAGTACACATGGAACATTCTCCAAGACAGATCATATGTTATGGCACAAAATAGGCTCAATAAATTTAAGAAGACTGAAACCATATCGATATTTTCCTTAATTAAAATGGTATAAAATTTGAATTCATTTTAAGAACAAAAGCAGGACAATCAGAAATATGTGGCGATTAAACAATATACTACTGAACAATCAATGGATCAATGAAGCAGAAGTAAAAAAAAAAATACCTTGGGACAAATAAAAACAGTAATAACAGTGGTCCCTTGGCCTCCATGGAGGATTAATTCCAGGATCCAATGTAGATACCAAAATTAGTGGAGGTTCAAATTCTTATGTAAAATGGTACAGTATAGTAAGCCTTCATATCCATATATGCAGAACCCATGGAAATAAAGGACCAACTGTACAACATAACCAGAATCTATGGACTGCAGCAAATATAGTTCTAAGAAGGAAGTTTATTGCCACACAGGCCTACCTCAAGTATAGGAAAAATCCCAAATTAACAATCTGAAATTACATCTAAAGTAACAAGAAGGAAATCCTAGAAGACATGGGTAAATTCCTAGAAACACACAATCTTCCAAGACTGAATCACCAAGAAATGAAAATCTTAACAGACTGATTATTACAAGGAGATTGTATTGGGAATTAAAAAGAAGAAGAAAAAAAAACCTCCCAAACAAAAGTCCAAGACTAGACAGCTTTACAGGTGAAACCTACTAAACATTTAAATAAGATTTAATACCTATCTTTCTCAAAGTTTTCCAAAAATTGATGAGAACACCTGCAAATTCATTTTACAGGCCAACATCACACTAATACCAAAACCAGATAAGGATATAATATACATAGACACACACACAAATTACATCAAATATCTTTGATGAACAAAGATGTAAAAATCCTCACCAAAATATGAGGAAACTGATTTCAGCAATACATTAAAATGCTTGTATACCATCATCAATTGAGATTTATTCCAGGGATACAGAAATGGTTCAACATCCACCAGTTAACATAATTAACAAAATGAAACATGAAAATCATATGATCTTCTCAATAAATACAGAAATAGTTTTTGACAAAAGTCAATATCTATTCATGATAAAAATTCTCAACAAAGTAGGAATAAAGGGAACATACCTTAGCATAACAAAGACCATATATGACAAGTTCACAACCAACATTATACTCAATGGTGAAAGCTGAGAGTTTTTCTTTTAAGACAAGGATGTCCACTCTAGCTGCTTTTATTCAACATATTAGAAGTCCTAGCCAGAAGCATTTAGGCAAGAAAAGGAAATAAAAGCCATTCAGATTGGAAAGGAAGAAGTAAAACTGTCACTATTTGCAGATGGTATGCTTTTATACATAGAATAAAACCTAACGATGCTACAAAGAAACTGTTATAACTAATAAACAAATTGAGCAAGTTGCAGGGTACAAAATCAATATACAAACATCTTTTGTTTTTTTTTTTGTTTTTTTTTCATTTAAAAGAACATTTTAGTCCTGGAACAGTTGTGGAAAGCTTTTTTTTAAAGTGAAGTATAATTAATTGATTTACAATGTTGTGTTAGTTTCAGGTATACAGCTAAGTGAATCAGTTATATATACGTATTTCCTTTTCAGATTATTTTCAATTATAGGTTTTCTCTTTTGTTTTTATCCATTAAAAATGAAATTTAAGAAAAATTAAGAAAATCCCATTTGCAACTGCATCAAAAAGAATAAAATATCTAGGAATAAATTGAACCAAGAAGGTAAAAGACCTGTATAATTAAATTTATAAGATATTGATGAAAGAAACTGAAGAAGACACAAACAAATGTAAAGATTCCCATGCTCATGGATTGGAGTAACTAACATTGTTAAAATGTCCATATTCCACAAAGCAATCTACAGATTCATCCAGTCCTTATCAAAATACCAATCACATTTTTCACAGAAATAGAGCAATCCTGAAATTTGAATAGAATCACAAAAGATCCTAAGTAGCTACAACAATGTCAAGAAAGAACAAAAGTGGAGGCATCATGCTCTGTGATTTCAAGCTATATTATAATACCATAGTAATCAGAAAAGTACAGTATTGGCATGAAAACAGACATATAGATCAAAGGAACATAATAGAGATTCCAGAAATAAACCCACACATATATTGTTAATTAATTTTCAATGAAGGAGGCAAGAATATACAATGGAGAAAGGACAGCCCCTTCAATAAACGGTTTTGGGAAAACTGGCTAGCTACATGCCAAAGAATGAACCTGGGACCACTGTCTTTTATATCTTCCACGTGTATCACCGCACACAAAAGGTAACTCAAAATGGAATACAGACTTGAGTATAAGACTTGAATTAATAAAACTTTTAGAAGAAAAGGTAGGTGTTAAGCCTCTTGACATTAGCCTTGGTGTTGTTTTATTTTTGATCTGACTCCACAGGCAAGGGCACAAATGGCAAAATTAAACAAATGAGACTACACCAAACTAGAAGCCTTCTGCAAAGTGAAGGAAACCATCCACAAAGCAAAAAGATCAACTACTGAATGAAGAGAGATATTCATAAATTATATCAGATAAGGGGTTTCCCTGGTGGCTCAGATGGTAAAGAATCTGCCTGTAATGCAGGAGACCTGGGTTCAATTCCTGGGTTGGGAAGATGCCCCTGGAGAAAGAAATGGCAACCCACTCCAGTATTCTTGCCTGGAGAATTCCATGGACAGAAGAGCCTGGTGGGCTATGGTCCAAGGGTTACCAAAGAGTTAGACATGATGAGTGATTAATACTTTCACAGAGAAATGCAAATCAAAACCACAATGAGGTACCATTTCACACCAGTCAGAATGGCTGTGATCCAAAAGTCTACAAGCAATAAATGCTGGAGAGGGTGTGGAGAAAACAACCCCTCTTACACTGTTGGTGGGAATGCAAACTAGTACAGTCATTATGAAGAACAGTGTGGAGATTCCTTAAAAAACTGGAAATAGAACTGCCTTCAGTTCAGTTCAGTTCAGTTCAGTCGCTCAGTCGTGTCCGACTCTTTGCGACCCCATGAATCACAGCACGCCAGGCCTCCCTGTCCATCACCAACTCCCGGAATTCACTCAGACTCACGTCCATTGAGTCAGTGATGCCATCCAGCCATCTCATCCTCTGTTGTCCCCTTCTCCTCCTGCCCTCAATCCCTCCCAGCATCAGAGTCTTTTCCAATGAGTCAACTCATCACATGAGGTGGCCAAAGTACTGGAGCTTCAGCTTTAGCATCATTCCTTCCAAAGAAATCCCAGGGTTGAACTCCTTCAGAATGGACTGGTTGGATCTCCCTGCAGTCCAAGGGACTCTCAAGAGTCTTCTCCAACACCACAGTTCAAAAGCATCAATTCTTCGGCACTCAGCCTTCTTCACAGTCCAACTCTCACATCCATACATGACCACAGAAAAAACCATAGCCTTGACTAGATGGACCTTAGTCGGCAAAGTAATGTCTCTGCTTTTGAATATACTATCAAGGTTTCTCATAACTTTTCTTCCAAGGAGTAAGCGTCTTTTAATTTCATGGCTGCAGTCACCATCTGCAGTGATTTTGGAGCCCAAGAAAATAAAGTCTGACACTGTTTCTACTGTTTCCCCATCTATTTGCCATGAAGTGATGGGACCGGATGCCATGATCTTCTTTTTCTGAATGTTGAGCTTTAAGCCAACTTTTTCGCTGTCCTCTTTCACTTTCATCAAGAGGCTTTTTAGCTCTTTTTCACTTTCTGCCATAAGGGTAGTGTCATCTGCATATCTGAGGTTATTGATATTTCTCCCGGCAATCTTGATTCCAGCTTGGGTTTCTTCCAGTCCAGTGTTTCTCATGATGTACTCTGCATAGAAGTTAAATAAGCAGGGTGACAATATACAGCCTTGACGTACTCCTTTTCCTATTTGGAACCAGTCTGTTGTTCCATGTCCAGTTCTAACTGTTGCTTCCTGACCTGCATACAGATTTCTCAAGAGGCAGGTTAGGTGGTCTGGTATTCCCATCTCTTTCAGAATTTTCCACAGTTTATTGTGACCCACACAGTCAAAGGCTTTGACATAGTCAATAAAGCAGAAATAGATGTTTTTCTGAAACTCTCTTGCTTTTTCCATGATCCAGTGGATGTTGGCAATTTGATCTCTGGTTCCTCTGCCTTTTCTAAAACCAGCTTGAACATCAGGGAGTTCACGGTTCACGTATTGCTGAAGCTTGGCTTGGAGAATTTTGAGCATTACTTTACTAGCATGTGAGATGAGTGCAATTGTGCAGTAGTTTGAGCATTCTTTGGCATTGCCTTTCTTTGGAATTGGAATGACAACTGACCTTTTCCAGTCCTGTGGCCACTGCTGAGTTTTCCAAATTTGCTGGCATATTGAGAACTGCCTTATGACCCAGCAATCCCACTACTGGGCATACACACCAAGGAAACCAGAATTGAAAGGGACACATGTACCCCAATGTTCACCGCAGCACTGTTTATAGTAGCCAGGACATGGAAGCAACCTAGATGACCATCAGCAGATGAATGGATAAGAAAGCTGTGAAGCTATTTTAAACTGAGTAGATGACTAGCATCAGTTCAGTTCTGTTGCTCAGTCGTGTCTGACTGGTTGCAGTCTACTAATCTCAATCATTAAAGCAATACAGATAACTTATCAGATAGTAAACTAGGGTCTTCTACTCTGCAATGAGATGTGCGTTTCCTATCACCATACATTTATAATTCACTCGCCTCTTTACTGTGATGTTTCTTCAGGCTGGATTGAATCCTGAAGGATAATCAAAGCCCCATAGATAATACTACCCGGGGAGAAACTAATTGTGTTGTAGCCATCGTTTTTATAGGATATCATAAGCTGCTACACTTTTTACAACTGTAAATATTAACCATAGAATACACATTATAATTATATTTTTAAAAATAAATAAGCTTGATCACTCCTGCAGCTTTTTCTTCCACACTGTGTGTTTAACTCCATGACAAGTCAAACTTATCTTTGCCTCAATCCATGGCACTGAATATTTCCCCTGGAAAAGACCTTGAAGCAAACGAATTAACTTTAGAAGTATGGAAGAGTACTTCACCTAGCATGCAAATTATTGATTTGGAAAGTGTTTAAAGCATTTTCAGGGTAATCAAAAATTTTGCAATTTTAGTGCATATTAAAATACTCAAAAATTTTATAGCCCTGATGACTTAGGTTGCTGGATGTGCCAAAGGAATTTTCATGTACTTGTTTTATCCATGTCACTAATTGGTGCCATTTTTTCAGAAGTGACTTCCTCCAGTGTCACCACCTGAAGTAACTTATTATAGATTCTTCAGTTCCATTATTCACGTTTGTGCTTCTGCATCTAGATACCACACTACTGTCATCCACTTTATATGACAAATGGTGCTTAGAACTTGCTACCATCAAATGTTGCAAAATAAAATATGTATCCCAGTCATCTAAAGTTAATACAACTTGGCAACTATCCAACATGGGTTAGAGCATTGTAACTTCTCAAATACAGTACAGCTGTCTGTTTAGAAATCCAGGAGTTAATAAATTATAAAAAGAGTAAGAATACTTAAAGCATACATAATGTATGTTCAAGCTGGATTTAGAAAAGGCAGAGGAACCAGAGAACAAATTGCCAACGTCCATTGGATCATAGATAAAAGAAAGAGAATTCCAGAAAAACATCTCCTTGTGTTTCATTGACTATGCCAAAGCCTTTGACTGTGTGGATCACAAGAAACTGTGGAAAATTCTTCAAGAGATGGGAATACCAGACCACCTGACCTGCCTCCTGAGAAATCTGTATGCAGGTCAAGAAGCAACAGTTAGAACCAGACATGGAACAATAAACTGGCTCCAAATTGGGAGAGGAGTACATCAAGGCTGTATATTGTCATGCTGCTTATTTAACTTATATGCAGAGTACATCATGTGAAATGCCAGACTGAATGAAGCACAATCTGGAATCAAGATTGCTGGAGAAATATCAATAACATCAGATATGCAGATGATACCACCCTTATGGCAGAAAGTGAACAGGAACTAAGGAGCCTCTTGATGAAAGTGAAGGATGAGAGGAAACTGAAAAAACTGGCTTAAAACTCAACATTCAAAAAGCTTAAGATCATGGCATCTGGTCTCATCAGTTCAGTTCAGTCGCTCAGTGGTATCCAGTTCTTTGCAACCCCATGGACAGCAGCACGCCAGGCCTTCCTACCTATCACCTACTCCCGGAGTTTAACCAAACTCATCTCCATTGAGTTGGTGATGCCATCCAACCATCTCAACTTCTGTCACCCCCTTCTTCCATCTTCAATCTTTCCCAGCATCAGGGTCTTTTCAAATGAGTCAACTCTTCGCATCAGGTAGCCAAAGTATTGGAGTCTCAGCTTCAAAATTAGTCCTCCCAATGAACACTCAGGACTGATCTCCTTTAGGATGGACTGATTGGCACTCCTTGCAGTCCAAGGGACTCTCAAGAGTCTTCTCCAACACCACAGTTCAAAAGCATCAATTCTTCAGCTCTCGGCTTTCTTTATAGTCCAACTCTCACACCCATACATGACTACGGAAAAACCATAGCCTTGACTAGACGGACCTTTGTTGGCAAAGTAATGTCTCTGCTTTTTAATATACTGTGTAGGTTGATCACAGCTTTTCTTCCAAGGAGCAAGTGTCTGGTCTCATCACTTCATGGCAAATAGATGGGGAAACAGTGAAAGACTTATTAATTGAGACTGTGTTATTAATGTGCTTCATGAAAATAATTCCTATTAAAAGCCATGGAAGTATTGCAGAAGTCTAGTGAATAAACACTCTTTGTTAACTACATTGTCTAGCATACTTTTTGGAACTGCATTTACCAAGTCTTCTCAAATCTTTTCAATGTGCTTGTTTTGAAAGTTTTGCTATTTCTAAATTCATCCTTATAAAATATCTATATATTTGACAGTCTTTTAAAATAGTTCAACTTTCCTCTCATGCAATAGATTCTAAACACATTAAAGCCTTTTAATAAATGTGGTACTTGTGAGCAAATTTCCTGTAAGAGGTTTTTTGAGTTCTTCATCCAAAAAATTTTAATAATAAATATTTCAAATAGACTTTATTATATAATTAAATAACCAAACATTAACCTTAAAGAAATTCTACAGAGATGCTCCATTGACCTGTAGTCTAATGAAATCACAAAGGGCTGATGCCACATGATAACAGGTAAAATTGACTGTATTAACAGGCTTTTAATGACAAATACTTATCTAACTGAGAATAGAAATGCCCATCTGATTCCCCCAAGTTCATTTAGCTTTATTACACATTATCTGATTTTTTCCCCAGAATTTTGCAAGCCATGACCTCCAAGGACTGGTCTCCAGATACGTGACAGAGTAAAACAAGATAAATGTTTGATCACAATAAAGAGATAAAAGAATGACTATTCTGGAAAAGATATTTGAGTTTTACTAATTTGTTTTGATGAGTTGAGCACTGTATTACAGGGACTCTATTTTAAATAACATAAAACCAATTCAAATACATTTAACCAAAAGAGGAATTCATTGGGTTCCATATCTAGAAGTCCATGAGTACATGGAGCTGACTTTACATGAAGAAGATTAAATACTTTAAGCAGTGCCTTTCAGCTGGTTCTTTCTCTCTTGGCTGTTTCCCTGTGTATAGAAAATTCATTCTAGGCAGGTTTTTCCATGTGCCATTAAATACAATGAGTGGAAGGTATAGTTTGTGATCATATAAGAAAAGAATCCCATTTTTTAAAAAAAAACATCATCTAACAAATCTCAGGGAAGATTTTACTAACTGTCCTTATTTCATTAATCTATCATAGACCTAATATCCAACGATGGGAGTGGAATATATATATGTGTATATATATATTAACCTGTGATTGGAGAAGGCAATGGCACCCCACTCCAGTACTCTTGCCTGGAAAATCCCATGGATGGAGGAGCCTGGTGGGCTACAGTCCATGGGGTCGCTAAGAGTCGGACATGACTGAGCGAATTCACTTTCACTTTTCACACTCATGCATTGGAAAAGGAAATGGCAACCCACTCCAGCGTTCTTGAGAATCCCAGGGACGGGGGAGCCTGGTGGGCTGTTGTCTATGGGGTTGCACAGAGTCAGACAAGACTGAAGTGACTTAGCAGCAGCAGCAGCAGCAGCAATCTGTGATCAGGTGAGTCAAGCTGCTTAAGTGACAGCCTTACCAAGACAATAGGGAAGAGATACCTGTCCCCATTCCCCATAAAAGGTACTGGCTTTATTTTTTTTTTTTAACCATATGACCACTTCTGGTGTTTTCTACCTGGTAAAATAACATATATGATGAAAAATGTGTATAGTAAAATACTGTTCATAAAATACCTCACTGTAATCCATTTTTAGCTACATTTTATTTTTGCTTCAGTAATTATATGATAGAGCAAATGTGTATGCCCTAAGTAGACAAATGAAATCTAAAATAAACTTTTTCTTGAACAGGACTGAATAAAACACTGTAGGGAGCTGCTCAGAAGCACACTGTCACAACAAAGAAGCCAGCAATGAGAAGAATCATTTTACTTAATTTCAAAACCATGATTTGTATAATTTTCCTCCTATACATACTATGACTTAGCTTGAGGAGTTCTTCCCTCCCCCAAAACCATTTTCCTTGTATCTATTCTACCACAGTACCTAGTATATATTAGCTAAAATAATAGCAATTACAATTTTACCTAAATATGCTTGCTATAAGATTTTCAAAGGTAAGAATTTTTCATCCATGATAATGTTCTTAAATACGTCAAAGAAGAATATAGCAGAATTTCATCTATCTAAATTATCTTGGCTTAGAAAACAGACACAAAATATAAAATATAGTAACTAAACCTGAAAACATCAAATGGCTATTTTTATTTTTTGAAAATTAGTCTGTAAAATTTGGGGTTAATATTCCCAAACACAATATTTTATCAAAGTTGCCAACACACCTCAGCCCATAAGTCAGAAACATTTAAGAAAGGAGAACTAAATACTGCATGTCATACAATGTATATACTTATAAAGGTGAGTCACTCCATTATATTCAAATAGGAGAACAGAAAACACATAAAATGCACACAGAACTGTCTCATATGTCCAGATGAGTTGGCATTGGGCTATGTCTAACTTGAAAAAATACACAGGAAAGAAAAATTAACCTCAGGGGAACGCCATTGCTTTTCTGTATCACATCATACTCCCCTTCAGGGTCTTAATCTTCTCTAAATAAGCTATAGCTGTGCAAGCAGAAAGAAAAGAATTGTGGTTTAACCATTTGTGACTTTGACCATTTTTCCACTCTCCTTACTGGTTCATCGCACCAGTCATGTTCGTGCAGTCATATGGACAAAGGAACTCATACCACTTCTGACAGATAGGCCGCTACATGGGCAAATCAGCTGTCTGTCAGCCGAGAATTTTATGCTACAAAATTTTCTCCTTGATGATCTTAAAATCTAGATGGTACTGTCATAAATGTAAATATAATTGAGTTTATTTTTAAGAATCTAAAACATGAATAATTAAAAAGAGAAAGGCAAAATGGCACAGGAGTTAAGGGGCAATGTATCATGTCTAGTATTTCCTCCATGAAATGTAGCATTCTGTGTACTATAAAGCTATCTGTTGTTCAGTCATTGTGTCTGACTCTTTGCAACCCCATGGGCTGCAGCATGCCAGGCTTTCTTGTCCTTCACTAACTCTTGGAATTTGCTTAAACTCATGTCCATTGAGTCGGTGATGCCATCCAACCATCTCATCCTCTGTCACCCCCTTCCCCTTCTGCTCTCAATCTTTCCCAGCATCAGGGTCTTTTGCAATGAGTCGACTCTGCGCGTCAGGTGGCCAAAGTACTGGAGCTTCAGCATCAGTCCTTCCAATGAATATTCAGGGTTGATTTCCTTTAGGACTGACTGGTTTGATCTCTCGAGTCTTCTCCAGCACCACAATTATAAAGCATCAATTCACTTAGAGTACCTTTATAGAGATGAGTCTAGGAAGATGTGGTTAAGTTTGTTGGTGAAAGAATGAGTTTTCCACAAGGAAAAACTGTTATGTAAACCATTCAAAATGTATAGGTATATCTTTACTGATTTATTGATCCAAAAATGTTTGTATACTTGACTCACACATGAATTATATATTAGAATATCAGTTTCCTTTTGTTTTATAACAAGTCACCCTAATATGCAGTGTCTTTAAGCAACCAGGATTTATCATCAGCATTCTAAGAGGGCAGAAATTAAAACATCAAGGCCTTTTAAGACCTAGCCTTGGAAATCCCTCCATTTCACTTCTGGGTCATTCTATTCAAAGCAAGTCACAGTGTCTGTCCAGATTGGAAAAGAGGGAACACAGGCTCTACTCTGAGATGGGAGGGAGGGAAAAGTAGGATCAAAAATAAATGTTAGCAATTTTGTTGTCATGTATGCAAACAATTTATCATGTTAAAAGTGCTTTTAGAGACAAAATCCTTCTAAATTACTGACTGCATCACTATTATAACACTTGAAATTTTAAAATGACAAGTCTGCAAGACAAGTCATATTCCATAGTTTAATAAATTCCAATTTATGTAAGGATTTATTAATCTTTAGAATAATGTTAAAATTAGACTCAGGCCTTCTTGTAGACAATACCCTCTGAAATGGAAACAACTAGTGAGTGCTCAGGATGTATAGTTCAGTATTAAATCACTGCTGAGCACCAACAACCCATCTTTTCCCTACAGACAGTTAAGGTGGAGGCTTGTAACTAAGCTAATAGCTCAGCTAAGCTAATAGGCTCAACTTCACAGAGAAATGCTTGAATTTCAGAATGGAGTACTTGATGATCTAAAAATCTTCAGGAAAATTAAGGTATAAAGCTAGTGGTGACAAGGTTCCTCTGCCCAGGAGCTCCTCAGTTTTTTCCAACTTACGTTGTAAATTAGAAATGGAAGGAGAAAACTTACCAAACTCACCTAAGGCCCAGACTCAAAGCCAGCCTTAACATCAATATAGCACAGAGCCCAGATCTAGAGTTACTTGCATTGTTATTCTCAACTGTAACAAATCTGAATATAATTTCATCTGTATGTGTAAAAGTATAGTACCAGCTCTCTTAGCATGGCCTGTAGGCTTCAGAGAGTATCATTTTTATGAATATGTATACATATGTTTGTTTATATATTTATGTGTGGTGGTGGTGCTTTAGTCGCTCAGTCATGTCCGACTCTTGTGACCCCATGGACTGTAGCCTGCCAGACTCCTCAGTCCATGGGATTCTCCAGGCAAGGATACTAGAGTGGGTTGCCATTTCCTTCTCCAGGGAATTTTCTCAATCCAGGAATCTAACCCAGGTCTCCTGCACTGCAGGCAAATTCTTTACCACCTGAGCTATGAGAAAAGCTATATATGTTATATATGTATACCTATATCAATCCAGTCAATCCTAAAGGAATGAAAAAAGGAATCCTGAAGGAAATCAAACCAATTTCAACCCTAAAGGAAATCAACCCTGAACATACATTGGAGGGACTGATGCTGAAGCCACAATACTTTGGCCAGCTGATGCTAAAAGCCGACTCATTGGAAAAGACCCTGATGCTAGGAAAGACTGGGGGCCAAAACAGAAGGGAGCGACAGAGGATGAGATGCTTAGAGAGGATCACCAATGCAATGGACATGAATCTGAGAAAACTCCAGCAGATAGTGGAGGACAGGGGAGCCTGGTGTGATGCAGTTCATGGAGTCACAAATAATCACACTGAACAACAGTGTATACTGAACAACAACAGTGTATACCTATATACACAAACCTGTATATATTCATTATTTTTCATGTTAATCAGACATCAATTTTTGAGTATTGACATTAAAGTATTAGCACTCTCTCCATTAAATAATGTTTTCATTCATGTAATAGTGACAGGTTACACAATCAAGTAGTAGTACAATTAATCCTTTTTTATTTTTTTATTTAAAGTGGTCTGGGGCAAAGAGTTGAAATATCATCTCAAACGTATTAAAAAAAATGAAAGATTTCTCCCAAATGAGCACCCTTTCTAAGACTTCAGAAACTTTACATTTTTCTTCTCACAGTTAACATCATACTTCTATAATAAGTTAGAGCTTACAAAACATTTTTATAAGCATCTCACTTAATTCTTACAACAATCTTCTAAATATTATTGTTCTCATTTGATGAACTAAAGCCTCAGAATCATTACAATGACTAATCAATATTAAAGAGATTTTGAGTTATGAAACTAGGAATGCATAATAAATTATTCAATAGTACAGATTTTCCTTTAAAAAATCTTCCACATGTGCCTTGTTTTTTTCTGTTTCCAGGTCCACACCTGGTTCATCTTTTTATAAAGTGATATTCAGCAGGTGTTGAATATCTTTTATGCACTAGGCACTCTGCTGGATATTGGAAGCATAAGGATAAATTTGACAGGATCTGTGGCTATAAATAGCCCAAAGTCTACTGCCTACCACACTCGCCTCAACTGTTCATTTCATCCTAGGTTCTTCTCCTTGCAACTCATCTTTCATGCCACTGGCTGATGGTCTATCTCCACAGAATGGGTAACCCACTTTTATTGAAATCCAACCATATCTAAGCTCTGTCTAAATGCTTTAAGTGCATTAACTGACTTGGGCTTTACCATAACACTAGGAGTAGGGATTATTTTTATCTTTTGGATTCAGAAACTAAAACAAGCACACCACAAGCACACATACAAACACATACACGTCTATAGGAGGAACATGTTTGTTTTGAACCAGGAAGTCTGATTCCAGAGTGTGTGCTCTTAATCACTCCTCTAAAATGCCTCTAAGAGGTGTGGCCGAGTCAGAGAAGTATAAAAACCCTGAGCTCCCCTCCTCCCACTGGCACACCAAATTACAACTGTTTAAGAGCAACTATCTATCATAACAACCCAAAAACTAATAGAAAAGGTTGTCCACCACTCAAGATATAAAGAAAGAATCACAACAAGATGGAGAGGAGGGATGGTGATGTCGTAGAGTCAAGATCCATACCACTGAGGGGTGACCCATAAAATGGGAGATTTATCACAACTGCCTAAATTCTTCATAAGTTCTTCCCCACATCAGGCTCCCTCTCAGCCTGCTACAGAAAATGTGTCCCTAGAACTTCTGGCTTTGAAGGCCAGCAGGGTTTGCATATGGGAAAGCTGGATGGCTACAGGAGTGATAGACTGTGCTTTTCAAGAGCATTTATAAAAATCTTACACATTCCAAGTTCCAGCACAGATGCAGTAATTTGAAAAGAGCCTGGTTCAGACACATGTGTTGATCTTGAAGAGACTCACAAAGAGAAAAGGGAGGCACCTGGAACTTCTGCTGGACATAGATGCTTATGGCATTCATTTGGGGGTAGCTTGTTCTATGAGGAGGAGGCTGATGCTGATGATTGCCATTTGAAGCCTACCCCCTAGTCTATTAGCAACAGTATCTTATCTGTCAACTAGCAGGCTGGCCTCAAACCTGGCACCCTCAGGTCTGTGCAGCCCTGGCTCCACCCATGAGAAGGCTGGAAGACACTGAATAAAGCTAATAAGTGACCACAGTTAAGGGCCCTGCCACAACAGAAGGGCCCAAATAGCCAACATCGGAGGCAACCCTAAAACATACCGGTCATGTGACCAGAAGGGAGGGTGCTGCCAGGCCCAATAGGATGTCTCCTATATAAAGCCACTTCTCCAAGACCGGAAAATGTAACCGACCTGCCTAAAACATAGAAATAAACACAGAAAATTAGGCAAAAAGAGGAGACAGAGGAATATGTCTCAAAGGAACAAGACAAATCTCAGAAAAAGAATGAAACAGTGGAGGTAAGCAATCTACCCAATAAGGAGCTCAAGGAAATAATCACAGAGATGCTCAATGATCTCAAGAAAAGAATACATGAATAAAATGAGAATTTTAAGAGAGTTAAAAAATATAAAGAAAAACCAAAAAGATGTGAAGCACATAATAACTGAAATTTTAAAATA
The DNA here is from genome assembly GCF_014754425.2 of Oryx dammah. Lineage (NCBI taxonomy): Eukaryota > Metazoa > Chordata > Mammalia > Artiodactyla > Bovidae > Oryx > Oryx dammah. The sequence goes on from NW_024070189.1 coordinate 34,475,270, forward strand.
TATGATAAGGAATCAGGGCTTCCCTGATGACTGGTAAAGAATCTGTCTGCAGTGCAGGAAATGCAAGTTTGATCCCTGTTGGGGTAAGATCCCCTGAAGAAGGAAATGGCAACCCTCTCCAGTATTCTTTCTTGAGAAATCTCATGGACTGGGGCGCCTGAGGGCTACAGTCTGTGGGTTTGAACAGAATTGACACAACTGACCACACACACACACGATGACATAAGGAATCAGCAATAGACTAGTTGATACAGAAGAAAGGTTCCAGTGAACTGGAGGTCAGAGTAGTAGAAATCACCCCAATGAAACAGAAAATATTAAATGAGAATAATTTAAGAGAGCTCTGAGACAACATTAAGCATACTAACATTAACATTAATGGGATCCTAGAAGGAGAAGAGAAGAGAAAGGGATAGAGAATTTATCTGAAGAAATAATAGTTGTAAACTTCCTTAACCTGGTTATGGAAACAGATATCCAGGAAGCACAGAGAGTTCCAAATAAGATGAGTCTGAACACCTTATGATAAAATGGCAAAAAATAAAGAAAAAATGTTAAAAGCAGCAAAAGAAAAGCAACTAATTACATACAAGGGAACTCCCATAAGACTATGTGCTGCCTTTTAAGGAAGAACTACAGGTTAGAAAGGAGTGGCATTATATACTTCAAGTGATGAAAGGGAAAGTCTGCAGTTATGAAATCCATCAGAAAGGGTAGACTGACAAAATTCAACATTCATTTATCATAAAAACTTGCACCAAAGTGGGTATAGAGGTGACATATCTCAATATAATAAAGACCATATATGACAAATCCATAGGCAATATTATACTCAATAGTGAAAAACTGGAAGCATTTCCTCTAAGAACAGGAAGAAGAATGATTGCTCTTGCAACTTTTATTCAACATTGTTATCCCTGCAACTGGACAACAAAAAGAAATAAAAGGAATCCAAATTAGAAATAAAACTGTCACTGTTTGCAGATGACATGACACTATACATCGAAAATCCTAAAGATTCCCCATAAAACTATTAGAACTAATAAATGAATTCAGTAAAATTGTAGGACACAAAATTAGTATACAGCAATCTACCATGTTTCTATATACTACTAACAAACTATTGGAAAGAGAAATGAAAACAAAATGTATCAAAAAGAATAAACTACTAGGAACAAGTCTAAGGTAGTAAAATACCTGTACTTGGAAAATTAAGACTGATGGAAGAAACTGAAGATGACACAGACGAATGGAGTGTTGTGCCATGCTCATGAACAGAAGAACTAATATTGCTAAAATGACCATATGACTCAAGGCAATATACAGATTCAGTGCAATCCCTGTGAAAATACCAGTGGCATTTTTCACAGAACTAGAACAAATAATCTTAAATTTTGTATGGAAATACAAACTACCCCGAATAGAAAAGACGATTTTTTAGAAGAACAAAGCTAGAGGTATCATGAGCCCTGATTTCAAACTATACTACAAAGCTATAGTAATCAAAATAGTATGATATGGGCACAAAAATAGACACAAAGATTAACGAAACATAATAGAGAGCCAGAAATGAGCCCACATTTACATGTTCAATTAATTTATAACAGAGGCAAGAATATAAAATGGGAAAAAAGAGCCTCTTTTATAAATGCTATTGGGAAACTGGGACAGCTACATGCAAAAGAACTGAATTGACTACTGTCTTATACCATATAAACTCAAAATGAATAAAGAATTAAATGTAAGAACTAAAACCATGAAATTCCTAGAAGATAGCATAGGTAATATGACTTTGGTCACAGAAATTTTTTTGGCCTATGCGTCCTCAGATAAGAGAAATGAAACCAAAAATACACAAATTGGATGACATCAAACTAAAAAGCTTTTTGCACAGTAAACAAACTCATTAACAAAATGAAAAGGCAGCTTACTGAACAGGAGAAGATATTTGTAAGTGGTATATATATTAAGGGGTTTACATTCAAAGTATGTATGGAACTCATACAATCTAATATCAAAAAGACAAACAACCTAGTTAAAAATGGACAGAGGACCTGGATAGACATTTTTTGAAAGAAAAGGTACAGATGGCCAGCAGGCATGCGAAAGATTCTCAACATCACTACCCATCAGGGAAACACAAATCAAAACCACAATGTGATATACCTCACACCTGTCAGAATGCTGCTGCTGCTGCTGCTATTGCTAAGTCACTTCAGTCGTGTCCGACTCTGTGCAACCCCATAGTTGGCAGCCCACCAGGCTCCTCCGTCCCTGGGATTCTCCAGGCAAGAACAATGGAGTGGGTTGCCAATTCCTTCTCCAGTGCATACATGCATGGTAAGTCACTTCAGTTTTGTCTGACTCTGTGTGACCCCATAGATGGCAGCCCACCAGGCTCCTCTGTCCACAGGATTCTTTAGGCAAGAATATTGGAGTGGGTTGCTGTTTAGTTGTTCTTGAGGATGTGGAAAAAAGGGAATTTTTGTACACTGCTGGTGGGATTATAAATTGGTGCCACCACTATGGGAAATGGTATGGAAATTCTTTAAAAAATTAAAAATAGAACTTTCATATGATCCAACAATTTTACTTCTGGGTATTTACCTGAAAAAAAAAACAACACTAATTTGAAAATATATACACTCCAATGTTCCCTGCAGCTTTATTCACAATTGCCAGGATATGGAAGCAAGATATACACACACATACATAAATATATAAAATCCAGCCATTAAAAAATGTAGCCTTTCCATTTGCAACAACATAAATGGATCCAAAGATAACAAATAAAGCTGAAATAAGTTAAACAGGGAAAGACAAACATTGCACAATACCACTTACATGTGGAATCTAAAGAAAGAAATGAAAAGAAAAGGAACTCATAGAGAACAAATGGATGGTTGCTAGAAGGGATGGGTTTGATGATTGGGCAAAATAGGTGAAGGGGATCACAAGGTATGAACCTCAGTTATATAACAAATAATTTTCATGGATATAATATACAGCATAAAGAATAAGTTCAATAATACTGTGGTTACTTTGTGTGGGGATAGACAGTTACTAGACTTTAACACGGTGATCACTTCATAATGTATGGAAATGTCAAATCTCTATTTAATATTCCCACAATGAACATGATATTATATACCAACTACATTTCAATTAAATGGGCCTCACAAAAAATTAATCATTTTTTTATGTCACTCTCTTGAGCAATAAAAACAATGGCTTGCTTTTCCAACCGTGTTACATATTTGTTCAATTTTTCAGCTTTTTCCTATTATATCCTCTGTCTTTCTTGGTAACCTTCTTTGACTATTTCCCATCCTGACACCTTAACTCCAGACAGGTTTACTCCCTTTCGAGCTGACACTTTCCTTTAGTCATGCTGTCCCTTTAGCATAAAACCTTCTCTTCATACCCACACTCCTACTTCACTGCTTAAAAAATTTGCCCACATATTTGAAATCTCTCTGAACCTATATCTATCTATCTCCAAATCTCTAGGACTAAGTTTTATCACAGAAAGTGAGATGTTTCTTGAAGATAGAACAATTTATGATGCATTCTTATTTATCTCCAATATTCATGTTTGTCTAACATTTTTCCAAACAAAATCTCAAGCACAAGCATATACCACATAAACTAGCATATTAGTCAGTACTGACTGTTAATTTATATTTTAATCATGGATTAACTCCAAAGTTGCATAAATTAATACTTTCTGAAAAAGTACAAATACCCGCATAAAATATTCTGATCAAAGGAGCATAAAGCACAAAGTCAGGGAGGGATGTGGGAGGGGTTTTCAGGATGGGGAACACATGTACACCCATGGTGGATTCATGTCAATGTATGGCAAAACCACTACAATATTGTAAAGTAATTAGCCTCCAATTAAATAAATTTATATTAAAAAAATCAATAAAGGCAGCATGATTTCTTAAAGCAAAAAAGTGAAAATTAAAGTGTTAGTCTCTCAGTCATGCCCAGCTCTTTGAGAACCCATGGACTGCAGCCTGCCAGAGTCCTCTGTCTACGGGATTCTCCAGGCAAGAATAATGGAGTGGGTAGCCATTCACTTCTACAGGGGGTCTTCCTGACCCACAGATCGAACCCAGGTCTCTTGCATTGCAGGCATATTCTTTACAGTCTGAGCCACCAGGGAAGCCCCAAGATGACAAAAGAGGATGCTTTTAAGAGAATTTGCATGATTTGAAAAAACATTCATTTACCCAAATAGTTCAGATACTAATATACTTTGTTGAGTACAAAAAAGAGAAACTTTAAGGCAACCATGTTCCCAACTGGCTGTCCATTGATTAACTGGGAAAGGCAATTTAGCTTTCACCTCTGTGAAACTCATGTGTATTCTAGTAAAATTGTTCAATTGAACTCAATAGAGATTTATATCACTTTTCCCATAGCTTGCCAAATATGGTAAATTTAGTATCCAGAAATAGGTATGTTTGACCTCTGACCAAGATATGTGAAAATTCTCTCATTTCATAGACTGTCTTTCCAGCAACATATTTCTTTTTAATGCTTTAAGATTTCTGAGGAACAGTGCTGAAATCTAAACATTCCCTTTAATGTCAAGATTTAAATCTTAATTTGTTCAAATCTTTCCCAGAAGCATGACACATCCAGGTACTTTTATTGGTATGATCTACTCCTAATTTTACCTTATTGCAATTCTAATGACTTCTCATTTTAAATTTAAAACATCCAATTAGTTTATGGTATCAGGGGAGAATTCTGGAAAACCTGCTTGGCTGGCAAAGTTACTGTTTTGAAGTGGAATGATTAAGAACCAAACAAAGGGGCTTTATCAAGCTAGCATACTTGAAACCAGTGAATAATATAAAATGTATAAAGGAGAACTGAGGACACAGAACCTCACTAACTCAAAGGCTGGGAAATATTCTTCCTCCTTGAAGTTACAGCTATTCAAGATTCAGTCTGGAAGTTATTAACACTTGAAGATAGGCAGGGTAGTATATTAGGACAGTAAACTGGTGAAGGTTCTCCATTTTTTTGGTGGCCAATTATCATCAGAAGTTAATTTGGAAGGCTCTATTTTCAATAATAATTAAATTATCATTTATTATTACTTCAATAATAATTAAATCATTATAATTAAATAATTATCCTTAAAAGGCCAGGCTAGTCCTGATGATGATTTCAGTGGCAACAAATGATTCTTAAAGGTTTTATACTCTCTGAAACGTCAAGATCTTCTAATAGAAGGGAAAATACCACATTTTGGCTATCTGGTTGTTAATGGGATTATGTCTGAAATGTTTCTATTAGATCATTAAACTAGACCTTACTTCCTAAATCTATCAATATATATGGATTCCTTCTAATATTCAAGATGTTAGCCATCTTTATTTATATTATGTCATTTAATTTCAACCAAAAAAAAAAAAAAAAAAAACCAAACCATGAGCATTATTGTCTCTGTTTTACATTTTACTGAAGTTATAAACAGTTGTGACGTGGGAGTCAATCAATGACAATGACTATGAAACAAAATGCTAATAAATGGTGGTATCTGATATGACTCTGCAAGGTATTTTCCAGACCTATGTTTTCTCTTACCTACTGTGGTCACATATTTTCCAAATAATCAAATGTGCTAGTGCTTGATGTTGGTAAGTTTTATTTACAGTTGAAAATTCTAAAGGTACATTGCAAACTTCACCCATTAAAGTTCATCTCATTAAGATATTCTTTAGCCTAGGCAATATATTTTGTTTGGTAAGTAGGGATTTTTACTAAATATGTCTTCAATAATGCACTTGAAAAGCAAAGTTTCAAGATGTAAACTTTAGCCACTTCTTGGTAATTGAACTATTATATGAGTAGTTTTTTTCATCTCTTTCAAAGAAGAAGTAGTCTCCTCATTGGAAGTGGGTCTAGAAGAATGGTGAGGACATTTATGTTCTTATTGGGCACAAACAAAATGCTTTCTATAACCAAAAGGATTATAACCATGGTTTTAATTCCAGAAATATTTTCTGTTAGAACAAGTATTTTTATCAAAGCATATTGTTTGTTGTTGGGACAGCAACCAGTAAAACAGTTTGATGCACCTATAATAAATTACTTATAAATTTCCCCCTAAAAACATTTGCTTATGGAGGAAGAGGTAACTCCATGCCAAAATAAACAGGCATGGTGAAATGATTCTCTCCTCTGTTTTACTGCCCTTTAACCTTCACTACCCAGACACAGACTGCCTGTGAAAAATCAAATAAAACATCTAAACAAGGTCAGATATCAGTCTATCACGGTTTGGCACTGCAGTGATAAAACAACTCGGCCATTAAAATTTCAGTTTAGAGCTGTATTTCTGGGTGATATTACCTAAAAAAAATACCCATGTGCAAATTTCATCTATCATTTATTGGACATCCATAATGTGTAAAACTTTATACCAGATCATCAGACTCTTTCTGTAAAGAGCCAGAAACAAATATTTTTGGTTTCTGAGACACAGGGTCTCTTTCTTAGGTACTCAATAGTGTTGACATAGTACAAAAGTGGTTGTAAATAATACTTAATAACTGGTACGTTGTGTTACAATAAGACTTTATTCACAAACACAGGTATTGGGCACTATTGGATAGTGAACTAGAGCTTTCCAGACTCCTGCTGTGTGTCGTTGGGGCACAGCAAAACTGAGTGACAAACATGTAAAGGTCGTATAGCACCAAAATATTGTTAGAACTTTTAAACAATTTCATTAGAGTAACAGGATACAAAATCAATACATATTAATCCATTGCAGTCTGTAACAAGAAACTATCAGAAAAAAAATTTAAGATAATCCAATTTGCAAAAGCATCAAAACAATAGAATAAATTTAGCCAGGGAGGTGAAAGATCTATACACTTAAAGTTACAAGACATTGATTGAAGAAACTGAAGACAAAGATAAATGGAAATATATTTGGTGCTTGTGGATTAGAAGTATATTATTAAAATACCCATACTACAACAAAAAAATGTTAATAAATGGTAGGATCTGATATGACTCTAAATTCTATCTTTAAAACCTATATGTATTATCTTAAATACTTTGGCTACATATTTTCCAAATAATCAAATGTGATGTGGCTTGATTTAGGTAAGTTTTATTTACAGTTGAAAATTCTGAAGACAAACTGCAAACTTAACTTTAAATCTAAAATAGTGCCCTACTACCAAAAGTGATCTACAGATTCAATGCAACCCCTATCAAAATCTCAATGGCATTTTTTACAGAAATAAAATAGACCTTTCTAAAGTGGGTGTGGTCTCCACAACTAGACTGCTCAGAGATGTTTTGAATCAGTTCTAATGAGGTGGATGAAACCGGAGCCTATTATACAGAGTGAAGTAAGCCAGAAAGAAAAACACCAATTCAGTATACTAACGCATATATATGGAATTTAGAAAGATGGTAATGATAACCCTGTATGCGAGACAGCAAAAGAGACACAGATGTATAGAACATTCTTTTGGACTCGTGGGAGAGGGAGAGGGTGGGATGATTTGGGAGAATGGCATTGAAACATGTATAATATCATATATGAAACGAATCGCCAGTCCAGGTTCGATGCATGATACAGGATGCTTGGGGCTGGTGCACTGGGAGACCCAGAGGGATGGTATGGGGAGGGAGGGGGGTTCAAGATGGGGAACACGTGTACATCTATGGCGGATTCATGTTGATGTATGGCAAAACCAATACAATATTGTAAAGTAATTAACCTTCAATTAAAATAAATAAATTTATATTTAAAATAAATAATACAAAAGAGAAAATAAATAAATAAATAAAGTGGGTGTGGAACTACAAAAGATGATGAATAGCCAAAGCAACCTTTAAAAATAACAAAAATGCTGAAGGCATCACACTTCCTTATTTCAAATATATTATAAAGGTACAGTAGTCAAAATACTATGGTACTAGCAAAAACAAAAAGCCAGACACAGAATAATGGAACAGAATAGAAAGCCACCACCTAAACCCATGCATAAATGGTAGATTATTATACAACAAAGGAGTGAAGAATGCTCAATAGGGAAGGATAGTATTTTCAAAAAATGGTGCCAGAAAGACATGCAAAATAATGAAACTGGACTCCTATTTTACCCCGAACACAGAAATAAACTCTAAATGGATTCAATACCTGAATATAAGGTCATAACATCAGGTCAGGTTCAAAACCTGAAACCATAAAATTCCTAGAAAAAAGCATAGAAGGTAAACTCATTGGTATTGGTCTTGACAATATATTTTTTTTTAATTTGACACTGAAAGCAATGACAACTAAAGCAAAAATAAGTAAGCAGAGGACTTGCCTAGGGCTCAGCAACAAAGAGTCTGCCTGCCAACACAGGAGACATGGGTTTGATCCCTGAGCAGGGACAATCCCCTGGAGAAGGAAATGGCAACCCATTCCAGTATTTTTGCCTGGGAAATCCCATGGACAGACAGAGAAGCCTGATGGACTATCATCCATGGGGTTGCAAAAGAGTCAGACACGACTTAGCAACTAAACGAGTAAGCAAGGCTGTATCAAACTAAAAATGTTTCTGCACAGCAAAAGGAACCATCAAGTAAATGAAAAGGCAATCTATGGAATGGGAGAAAATATCCACTAATGACATGTCCGAGAAACATTTAACATCCAAAATATAAAAGTAACTCATATAACTCAATAGTAGGAAAAAAAATGAGCAAAGGACATAAATAGACATCTTTCCAAAAAAGACATTCAAATGGCCACATCACCATAACTAATCATCAGGGAAATGCAAATAAAAACCATCATCCTCATACCTGTAAAGATGTCTACCATCAAAAAGACAGGAGAGCAAATGCTAGCGAGATTGTGGTAAAAAGGCAAACACTTGTACATTTTTACCGAGAATGTAAATGGGTGAGGTTTCTATCGTATAAAGACTCTTCAAAAAATTATTAATAAAAATATAACTATGATTAGCTCTAGTAATTTCCTGGGACAAATGGAGAAAGTAGCACCAACATATATAAACTATCAGTGTAAAGTGGATAGCTGGTGAGTAGTTTCTGTATAACACAGGAAGCCCAGTCTAGAACTCTGTGCTGACCCAAAAGGCTTAGATAAGGGGCAGAGGAAGGAGGCTCAAGACAGAGGGAATACATGTGTAATTATGCTTGATCCATGCTGTTGTACAGCAGAAACCAACACAATATTATAAAAAGTAAAATGAAGTAAAGAAAATATAAAAAGAACTATGATATGGTCCAGAAATCCCACTTCTGGGTATATATTCAAAGGAAATGGAGTCATTATCTCTCACATTTGCTTCCCTGGTAGCTCAGTGATTAAGAGATATCTCAGCCCCATCTCAAAGAGATATCTGCATTCCATATTATTCACTGCAGCATTCTTCATAATGGCCAATGTATGAAAACAACCTAAATGCCTGTCAATAAATGAATATATAAAGAAAATGGAATATTATTCAGCTTTACAAAAGCAAGAAATCGTGTCATTTGTGACAACATGGATCAACCCAGAGTACATTATGCTAGTGAAACAAACAGATATAGAATAATACTTTATGATATCACTTGTGTATGGCAGCTTATTTTTAAAACAGTTGAACTCACAGAACTAAAGATAGGAAAAAAAGTAAAGTGGTTGCTAGGGGCTGAGGGAATAGGGAGAGTTTGTTAAAATGGTTTAAATTTTCAGTTATAAAATGAATAAGGTCTGATGATTTAATGTATACCATGATGGGTATAACTGATAACACTGTATTGTATAACTGAAATTTGCAAAGAGAGTAGAATTTAAATGTTCTCTCTAAAAAAATTAAATATGCAAGATGATGGATAGATTAATTAATGATGGGGAAATCCTTTAACAATGTATATGCACATCAAATCATAATGCTGTATACTTTAAATATCTAATAATTTTGTTGATTATTAGGTCAATAAAACCAGAAAAAATATAAAGAACTTACAACTCAAAACAAGTGATATTCTTACACATTTGCAATAGGAGAATCAAGACGTGATACATTAAAACTGTAGGAAGTGCGAGGCAGAGCACAGAAAGTAACAGAACTTATGCTGGTTTTTAAAGGATAATAGGATTTTTACCAACTGACTGTTTACATAGAAAGGAACTCTCCACAATGGAATTAGCATCAGTACCAGGGCTAATGAAGTAAAGTGTAAGACACAATCTGGAAAGAGCAAGAAGCCAAGTGTAATTGCAGCAGTAGAACCCTTAGGCCCCTGTAATAAAAGAAGCTACAAAAGGCATATCAGGGTTGTGAGGTCTGCCCTTGAAAAATACATTGAAAAGTTTAAACCTGATGCTTTAGTTGATGGCATGGTCTAAGTTCAGAAAGAATATATACCAAACTGTGAATACCATGCTAACCTCTCACTGAAGGAAAAAAGATATGAATGAGAGTATAGAGGGCAGATTTTTATCTTTTCCTTTTTACATTTCTATATATTTTTGTCACAATACACATACACTACTTCTGAAACAAGACAAAAATGATTTAGTCTCATTCTGTATCTTACACTATCTTTTAAAATAGTAGTGGAAGATACATGTACAAATTAGTGTCCTCAGACTCAGTATGCTGGTTTACTGTTTATATGCTCCTCGATCTCAGATGCTTTATGAGACACAGGAAAATATAAAAATTTCATATAAGTTATTTGTGAGGGGTAACAGTGTGGTGGAAGTGAGCCAGAGGTACTGACCCAGTAGACTGTCACCTTCCTTAGATTAGGACTGTGTCCACAATTCAGTAGGTACTCGAGTATTGTTTAGTGAATAGCTATAAGGTTTTCTCTTCTAGTACTATCAAATCTCCTTGCTGCAGTTGGAGGGGTATAGGCCACTCATATTTCTAAGTATTCTCTAAGTAAATATCTGTTATTTTTTATGATTAACACAGAGAATCTCCCTGGCATTTCTTTAAGATGCCACTGTCCTCTATTATGGGCTTCCCAGGAGACTCAGTGGTAAAGAATCCGCCTGCCAATGCAGGAGATGCGAGTTCCATCCCTGTGTCGAGAAGATGCCCTGGAGGAAGAAATGGCAGCCCACTCCAGTATTCTTGCCTGGAGAATCCTAGGGACAGAGAAGCCTGGTGGACTATAGTCCATAGGATCACGAAGACTCAGACATGACAGAGCATGTGTACACGTGTACGTATATATACTTCCTCTACTGTGAATCCCCTTGTAGTGGTGAAGGGGCTTACATGACTCAATGAAGCAAAGAGCCATGCTGTGCAAGGTCACCCAAGATTGTGCAACCTGAAAAATGACAAAATAATCTCGGTTTATTTCCAAGGCAAACCATTCAACATCACAGTAATCCAAGTCTATGCTCCAATCACTGATGTCTTAGAAGCTGAAGTTGATCAGTTCTATGAATACCTACAGGACCTACTAGAACTAACACCAAAAAAAAAAAAAAAGTCCTATTCATCACAGGGGATTAGAATGCAAAAATAGGAAGTCAAGAGATACCTGGAGTAACAGGCAAGTTTGGCCCTGGAGTACAAAATGAAACAAGGTAGAGGCTGATAGAATTCTGCCAATAAAGCATACTGGTCATAGCAGACACCCTTTTTTTCAATAACACAAGAGATGACTTTACACATGGACATCACCAAATAGTCAACACTGAAATTAGATTGATTATGTTCTTTGCAGCCAAAGAAGGAGAAGCTCTAAACAGTAAACAAAAACAAGACCTAGAGCTGACTGTGGCTCAGATCATCAGCTGGTTATAGCAAAATTCAGGCTTAAACTAAAGAAAGAGGGGAAAACCAGGGCCAGTCGGGTAAGACCTAAAACAAATCCCCTGGGAATATGCAGTGGAGGTGACAGACAGATTCAGGGATTTATATCTAGTAAACAGAGTGCCTGAAGAACTGTGGACAGAGGTTCACAATGTTATACATGGGTCAGTGAACAAAAGCATCCCAAAGAAAAAGAACTACAGGGAGGCAAAGTGGCTGTCTCAGGAGGCTTTACAAATACCTGCAGAAACAAGAGAAGTGAATAGCAACAGATAAAGGGAAAGGTATAACCAACTGAATGCAGAGTTCCAGAGAACAGCAAGGAGAGACAAAAAAAAAAAAAAAAAGCCTTCTTCAATAAACAATGCAAAGAAATAGAGGAAAACAATCAAAGGGGAAAGACTTCAATAAAACTGGAAATATCAAAGGAAGATTTCATCCAAAAGATGGGCACAATAAAGGACAGAAACAGTAAAGACTTAATAGAACAGAAGAGATCAGGAAGAGATGGAAAGAATACCCAAAAGAATTGTACAAAAAAGATCTCAATGACCTGGATAACCATGATGGTGTGGTCACTCACCCAGAGCCAGACACTCTGGAGTGTGAAGTCAAGTGGGTCTTAGGAAGAACTGCTGCCAATAAAGCTAGTGGAGGCAATGGAACTCCAGCAGAGCTATTTAAAAATCCTAAAAGATGAAGCTATCAAAGTGCTTCACTCAATATGTCAGCAAATTTGGAAAACCCAACAGTGGTCACAGGACTGGAAAAGGTCAATCTTCATCCCAATTCCCAAGAAAGGCAATACTAAAGAATGCTGAAACTACCAGACAACTGCATTCTCATCCCAAGTTAGCCAAGTTATGCAAAAAATCCTTCAAGCTCGGCTTCAGCAGTACATGAACTGAAAATTTCCAGATGTCCAAGTTGGGTTTAGTAGAAAAGGCAGAGGAACCAGAAATCAAATTGCCAACATTTTCTGGATCATAAAGAAACCAAGGGAATTAAAAAAAAACATCTACATCTGTTTCACTAACTATGCTAAAGCCTTTGACTGTATGCAACATAACAAACTGCAGAAAACTCTTAAAGAAACGGTAATACCAGATCACCTTTCCTACCGGTACTCATACGAATGACTGGATGATCTAGAAATATATAGGTTTTTATATAAATTATTTTATTTTGGGCCTAAATTCTATACGATAATGATTCAGTTCAGTTCAGTTGCTCAGTCATGTCCGACTCTTTGTGACCCCATGGACTGCAGCACACCAGGCTTCCCTGTCCATCACCAGCTCCTGGAGCTTACTCAAACACATGTCCATTGAGTCGGTGATGCCATCCAACCATCTCATCCTTTATCATCCCCTTCTCCTCCTACCTTCAATCTTTCCCAGCATCAGGGTCTTTTCCAAGGAGTTAGTTCTTTGCATCGGGTTCATTTCCAAGGCAAACCATTCAGTGTCACAGTAATCCAAGTCTATGTTCCAACTAGTAATGCTGAAGAAGCTGAAGTTGATTGGTTCATGGTTCTATGAAAACCTACAAGAACTTCTAGAGCTAAACCCATAAAAAGGATAGGTGGGAATTGGAATGCAAAAGTAGGAAGTCAAGAGATACCTGGAGTAACAGGCAAATTTGGTCTTGGAGTACAAAATGTGGCAGGTCAAAGACTAACAGAGTTTTGCCAAGAGAACACCCTGGTCATAGCAAACACCCTCTTCCAACAACACAAAAGATGACTCTACACATGGACATCACCAGGTGGTCAATACCGAAATCAGATTGATTATATTCTTTGCAGCCAAAGATGGAGAAGCTCTATACAGTCAGAAAAAACAAGACTGGGAGCTGACTGTGGCTCAGGTCATGAACTCCTTATTGCCAAATTCAGACTTCAACTGAAGAAAGTAGAGAAAACCACTATACCATTCAGGTATGACTTAAATCAAATCCCTTATGATTATACAGTGGAAGTGACAAACAGATTCAAGGCAATTAGATCTGATAGATGGAGTGCCTGAAGAACTATGGATGGAGGTTTGTGACATTGTATAGGAGGCAGTTTCAAGACCATCCCTAAGAAAAAGAAATGCAAAAAGGCAAAATGGTTGTCTGAGAAGGCCTTACAAACAGCTGAGAAAAGAAGAGATGCTAAAGGCAAAGGAGAAAAGGAAAGATATACCCATTTGAATGCAGAGTTCCAAAGAACAGCAAGGATAGATAAGAAAACCTTCCTCAGTGATAAATGCAAAAAAATAGAGGAAAACAATAAAATGGGAAAGCCTAGAGATCTCTTCAAGAAAATTAGAGATACCAAGAGAACATTTCATGCAAAGATGGGCAAATAAAGGAGATAACTGGTATGGACCTAACAGAAACAGAAGATATTAAGAAGAGGTAGCAACAATACACAGAAAAACTATACAAAAAAGAAAAAAAAAGATAATGATAAATTCATTATTATTTAGCTGGTTAATCTTTTCTTTGAGGTAGTCTTATCCAGTCAGTTTTATTTGGTTTAGAGTTTCCACTACTATTCTTTAGAAATTTTACTTTGTGAGGAAACTTCCTTTTAGTTGCACGTTCCTTCCCTAAATCTGTAACATATCATGTCTTAGACTCTGGAATCACCAATGTACATTTACTTCTTTCTTGTTTATCAAGCCCAAATTTATATCCCAAAACAATTTAGTTCAAGCTGGGTTCAATGCAATGTATTTTTTTCTCAAAAGATTGGAAATAGAACAATATTGTAATGCCTTTTCTATCCATAAGACTAAACTTTTTGTCCCACTTACTAATAGAAAAATTGAGTTGACCAAAATTCTCCCATTAAAATGTATATCAAACAAACATGTACTGGTATGCTTTTTTCTTTCACTTGACTATTAGTTAATTTTACCCTTGGTTAGGAGGATTTATGTATAAAACAATGAGAAAATGGTAACTTGACTAGAATAAGGTTTTGTTATCTAATTCCAAAAGGCCTGATAAGATTTTGTGTTTTCTTCCCACAGTAAGGTATACTTTTGTTCTGCGATTGTTTCTAAATTGATTCTTACCCTCTGAAACACACCACTCACTCCTACCCTGAACTGCCAGATTTTCATGTGCTCAAAACAGGCTCGTAATAGTACCTGTTACCACCTTTATTTGTTGCATTGACTTGGAAAATCATTTGTTCTGAGATTTGGTGCAGCCACGTAAGATTTCTGTGATCACATCAAGGCCAGTAAAGTATTATTTAAACCTACTACTATTTCTTCTGGAGAAGGAAATAGCAACCCACTCCAGTATTCTTCCCTGGAGAATCCCATGGAAAGAGAAGCCTGGCAGGCTACAGTTCAAGGAGTCACAAGAGTCGGACATGACTTAGCAGCTAATACAACTATTTCTTCAAAAAATCAGGAATTATCTACAAATTGATAAAAACTGGACATTTATGTATCATGGCTGATTTGTGTCTTCTTGAATTTTTCCCCTACCTCAAATATTTTGCAATATTTCTTACATAGCTATCTAACACAATCATTTTGTAGGGTTTTTTATGACTGGTATTTTAGAGGCATATAATATTTCTTTTCCTCTTTTAAACATTCTAATATTCAATAATTAAAATAAGTTGATGAAAATATGATGGCTACTGTTGTTTGTTAATTAAGTAGTTGGAAAATATAGTAAATTGAATATATATTCAGGATATCAGCATATAAGGAATGACTGGTGAGTATGAATTAAGATATCTTTGGTCAACATGGTCCTCTAATGTGGTCTAGCCAAGTGTCTGATGGGCTGCTCAGGTGGCTCAGTGGTAAAGAATCCACCTGCCAATGCAGGAGATGGCTGGTTTGATCCCTGGGTTGAGAAGATCTCCTGGAAAAGGAAATAGCAACCCACCCCAGTATTCTTGCCTGGAGAATCCCATGGAAAGAGGCACCTGGTGGGGAAGGGGGGTTGCAAAGAATCAGACATGACTGAGCATATACA
This sequence comes from Oryx dammah, assembly GCF_014754425.2. Classification (NCBI taxonomy): domain Eukaryota; kingdom Metazoa; phylum Chordata; class Mammalia; order Artiodactyla; family Bovidae; genus Oryx; species Oryx dammah. The sequence goes on from NW_024070189.1 coordinate 34,491,088, forward strand.
CATGCATGCAAAAGTATGACATAATTTTATCAATCATTCTTCTCAAAAAATGGTAATTATATATTTTCTTGGAAACCAGTAATATAGGCTAGTTCATGAAATACTAGGAAATTATGATTAACCAATTTGATAATTAGAAATTACTATTTTCTTTTGAATGTCTAGAATACTATTTTTATTATTGAAGATGGATAAAATAATTGCATAAATATGTTTTCCTTTATAACCTATAATATTTAATATATTTATCCCTAGACTAACCCTCTGAGGCTGTATAAGAAAACATGCAGATCTAACTATGTGACTTATAAATGCCCAAATGCTTGGAAACACATTTAAACTTTTTTTTTTTAATTCCTATGTCAAATTCTATCAGGGCACAAAAGCAAAGCACTTATTTTCCAAAAGTTATTAGTGGCTTAAATGAAAAATGTAAAGCATATTCTCCCAAAATAGTCTATGTTGAATGAGCAGTTTTCTCTCAGTACAAATTCATAGCCTAAATTTTGTGCACAGTGAGCATGGCTTCTGTGCAATTTATGGCATATGCATTACGATAGATCTCGAGTAAATCATGAACTCTGTGTGTTACCAAGGCATTGTCAAACTCTGATTGATTTGGACAGTTTGTAGTTAATTAAGTTCATTTCCAATTCTGTCTCTTCATCCAGTTTCAAAGCATTCTATATTGAAAGCCTATTTTCAATTAGTGAGAAGGATGAAACAAAAAGAATTAATTACAAAAGTGACAATCCCCATTTAAGTCTTTATAGTGGAACAATTATGTATCTTAAAAGTTAGGAAATTGAAGAGTTGTACTTGTCTAATATATTATGTCCTTGATATGTATCTTATATATATATTAAAATGATATAGGTATGCCATTACAATGTGGGTGGGGGTGGGGGGAATGCAATGATTAAACTTATCTGTAGTTACCATAAGTTAAATAATGAAAGACCAATTTCCTTAGGTATTTTACATAGTATTTATTATTAAGAATTAGATTTGTTTTCTGAATAAGTATGACATATTTTAGCAAATCTTATGATAAAGACATTTATTACTTTAGTGAATCTTACAAATATGAGAAGCATGGCTAATTTCTGAAATCCTACTAGATAATTCTGATATAATAAGCCACCACTGGCCAACCTTATCCCATCTTATTGCTCTCCAAGGTCCTGTAAACTGGACCACCACAACCAATATGAAGCAAGTTTGCATAGCAAATAAGTACTGGGAGCTCTACAGATCTACTCTATATGTCTAGCCCTGCCATTTATGAGGCAGGGATTATTTTTTTAACTCTATATTCCTCAGTTATATGCAGTTATAGACAAATATAGCATTATGCATACTACATCATGCAAAATGTTGGGCTGGACGAAGCACAAGCTGGCATCAAGACTGTGGGGAGAAATACCAATAACCTCAGATATGCAGATAACATCACCTTATTGGCACAAAGCGAAGAGGAACTAACAAGCATCTTTATGAAAGGGAAAGAGGAGAATGAAAAAGCTGGTATAAAACTCAACATTTAAAAAACTAAGATCATGGCATTCAGTCCTATCACTTAATGGCAAATAGTGGGGAAACAATGGAAACAGTGACAAACTTTATTTTCTTGGGCTCCAAAATCACTGCAGATGGTGAGTGCAACCATGAAATTAAAACACTTGCTCCTTGGAAGAAAAGCTATGACCAACCTAGACAGCATGTTAAAAGCAGAAACATTACTGACAAAGGTCCAACTAGTGAAAGCTATGACTTTTCCAGTAATCATGTTTCGATGTGAGAGTTGGACCATAAGGAAAGATGAGCACTGAAGAATTGATGCTTTTGAACTGTGGTGTTAGAGAAGAGTCCAACAAGGGTGTTGAGAGTCCCTTGTACAGCAAAGAGATCAAACCAGTCAATCCTAAAGGAAATCAATCCTGTATATTCATTGGAAGGACTGATGCTGAAGCTGAAGCTCATATACTTTGGTCAGGTTATGTGAAGAGCTGACCTGTTAGAAAAGACTGATGCTGGAAAATATTGAAGGCAGGAAGAGAAGGGGACAACAGACGATGAGATGGTTGGATGGCATCACTGACTAATGGACATGAGTTTAAGCAAGCTCTGGTAGATGGTGAAGGACAGGGAAGCTTGGTGTGCTGCAGTCCATGGGGTCACAAAGAGTCAGACACAACTGAGCTACTGAACAACATTCCTCAGTTAAGAATGTTTGTAAAATGAGGATGATACCATAGAATCTACAGGGAAGAGTCAAGGGTTAAAAAGCATGTACATGAAATGTTTAACCCAGTATCTGGCATAGTAAATAGTTATTTTTCATTATTATAAATACAGTGATGTTAGTACAGGTAAAAATAATCCAGATCCCCAAACTTCACACCTGTATAATTATAAAGGAAATTTTTGTGCATAGGTTTCTGAAAATGGGCTTCCCTCTCAGTTCAGTTGGTAAAGAATCCGCCTGCAATGCAGACCCTGGTTCAATTCCTGGGTCAGGAAGAGCCACTGGAGATAGGCTACCCACTCCAGTATTCTTTGGCTTCTCTTGTGGCTCAGCTGGTAAAGAATCCACCTGCAATGCAGGAGACCTCAGTTTGATCCCTTTGTTGGGAAGATCCCCTGAAGAAGGGAAAAGCTACCCACTCCAGTATCGTGACCTGGAGAATTCCATGGACTGTGTATTCCATGGGGTCGCAGAGTCAGACATGACTGAGTGACTTTCACTTTTTTTCTGAAAATGAGACAAATTTGAGATGATTGATTTTGGCTTTAAATACACTGAGTTTGAAATCCCAGTAGAGCTTCTATTTGGAAATTCAATAGGACAGATAAGATAGGGTTATATGAAAATACTTCCATGTTTATCAATGTCAAGATGAGATTTGCAGTTTGGTAGTTTTTTAGAGATTTTTTTTTGTCCTGAATTTAGTAGATGAATTCCCAGACAGACCAAGAAGAGACAGAAAAAGGAGCTCTGAGCAAGAGCTAAAAAGCTGCCTCATAGGTGAAAAAAGTTGAAAAACAGTACAAATCAGAATGTAAAACAAAGAATAGTGTAAGGCAGACAAAAACTTGGAGCAAAGAAAAATCAAGAACCTAACAGATATCAAAATACTATGGAAAAAACCCACTGAAATTAAAATAGTGTGTTAATAGCATAAAGATAGTGAAATATTAAGTCAGACAACGCATAGATTCAAATAAATTAAGTATAGATGAAGATGGCATTTCAAATCAGTGGCAAAATATGGCTTTGTCAATAAATGTTTTAAAAATTATTGAACTTCAGAGGGAAGAGAATTATACTTTTATCTTACACCACTCACATCTAAACATCTACACTTTAATGGATTAAAAATTTGGATATAAAAAATGAATAGGACAGAATGATACAAAACCCAGGATCCATACATATACAAAAAGAGGTAATTTGAATTATAACACTGTACTAATTCTCTGTTTAAATTTATCATAAGCAACATTATAAAATAAATAGGGGGAAATATTTTACACATGCAAAACCCAAAGGTTAATATTTATAAAATGCAAAGAGCTCCCATAAATCAGCTTCTAAAAATTCAATTATTCCAAGGGAAAAAGGATCTCTCTCTCTCTCTCAGTTGGTAAGTGATAAACTGGTACAACTTCTGCAGTCTAACAAGGTACCATTTACCAATATTATAAATGTTTATAATTCATAGCCTAGTAAACCTAGAAATACTAAAACCATGAATACTATTTATTTCATTAACACTAAATCCCACATGGAATTATGGCATATAAGACTAGATATAGACAATTTAGTTATGGACACAAAAAGCTCATTATAGCAACAACAAAAAGGCAAAATAAAAATTTAAATCTCTATCCATTAATAGAGGAATTTTAGATCCAAAAACAAAAGGCCTCAGAATTTTTTTCAATAGTAAAGTAAATGTAGTGACTTGGCTATATTAAAAATGTATCACTGGTCAGTAAAATAAACAGGGTCAATTCATGTGTGTAAGTACATGCTGAAGCAAAGAACTGCTTACAAACTATTATTACCACAGTTTTCTATGAAAAGCTGAATCAAATGGAAGGATGGAAATTATTATTAAGGTCTTTTAAATCAGTTATGATTTTGCTGGTTTATGTACACTTTTCTTTCTCTTAAATCTTCCTAAATAAATATGATCTACATTTATAATATGTAACATTATATTTTTTAAATGTTTTCCTGAATAAAGGTAGAGCTGGAATTGTGTAGTCAACACAAACATGCCTTATAAACAGACTACCAAGATTCATGGCATGGTTAACCTATTTACATAACTTTCTACATCATCAAGTTCTTTTGTCTGTTTTTTTAACTCAACCTCAACTGAAAAAATGAGTATGAAAATAACCCCTGTATTGCATTGTTTTTTGAAATATAAAATGATACATCAATAAAATATTGAAGGTAAAGTATATGCTTAATTCCTGGCATACAGTGAGGCTTCAATAAACATGCTGTATGATTTTTATTTTTGTTGGTGATACTGATAGGGAAGAGGATAAATGAAGGGCTAGTTTTATTTGATTACAAGAAATATGGCAACCAATTTAATGTGAAATTTATTTCCTTTGAGCTACTACCCAGTTTTTTGAAAAAGTGGGTTATGTCAAGGTTATTTTTCTTTAATACTCCTTAAATCATCATGCAGCCTTCCCCTTCCCTGCAGTTGCTCTGGGTGATCACTCCGTCCCCAATTGTAATTTACTCCTCCCCATCTTTCTGCCTTTTTGCCAAATCTTTCCACCAATGGCAGTATCATCACTTGTTAAAATTCAATCCATCTTCTAAAGAACAGGTCACTCTTATACTACCCCTTCCATTCCCCATTCCTCAAGCTTTCTGCACTATGTTAGAACATCCATTCAGTCATTTCCTGACTTGAGATATCATAAGGATGTATCCCTGGGTGGGAAGATTCCCTGGAGAAGCAAACAGCAATGCACTCCAGTATTCTTGCCTGGGGAATCCCATGGATAGAGGAGCCTGGCAGGCTACAGTCCGTGGAGTTGCAAAGAGTCGGACACAACATAAAGACTAAACACCAACAATAGCACCAAAATCATCTCACAAAATAAACTTCTCTCATTTCTCCAGAGAAGACATACGGATGGCTAACAAACACATGAAAAGATGCTCAACATCACTCATTATCAGAGAAATGCAAATCAAAACCACAATGAGGTACCATTTCACGCCAGTCAGAATGGCTGTGATCCAAAAGTCTACAAGCAATAAATGCTGGAGAGGGTGTGGAGAAAAGGGAACCCTCTTATATTGTTGGTGGGAATGCAATCTAGTACAGCCACTATGGAGAACAGTGTGGAGATTCCTTAAAAAACTGGAAATAGAAGAACTGCCTTATGACCCAGCAAACCCACTGCTGGGCATACACACCAAGGAAACCAAAATTGAAAGAGACACGTGTACCCCAATGTTCATCACAGCACTGTTTATAATAGCCAGGACATGGAAGCAACCTAGATGTCCATCAGCAGATGAATGAGTAAGAAAGCTGTGGTACATATACACAATGGAGTATTACTCAGTGATTAAAAAGAATACATTTGAATCAGTTCTAATGAGGTGGATGAAACTGGAGCTGATTATACAGAGTGAAGTAAGCCAGAAAGAAAAACACCAATACAGTACACTAACGCATATATATGGAATTTAGAAAGATGGTAATGATGACCCTGTACACGAAAGAGCAAAAGAGACACAGATGTATAGAATAGTCTTTTGGACTCTGTGGGAGAGGGAGAGGGTGGGATGATTTGGGAGAATGGCATTGAAAAAAAGTATAATATCATATAAGAAATGAATTGCCAGTCCAGGTTCAATGCAGGATACAGGCTGCTTGGGGCTGGTGCACTGGGATGACCCAAAGAGATGGTATGGGGAGGGAGGAGGGAGCGGGGTTCAGGATGGGGAACACGTGTACACCCATGGCGGATTCATGTTGATGTATGGCAAAACCAATACAATATTGTAAACTAATTAGCCTCCAATTAAAAAAAAAAATTCAAATTTCAAAAATTTCAAAAAAAAAATAAAATTCTCTTGATGTCAAGAACCTAGGGAGGTAAGGGATAGTGGTTAGTGTTAAACATGTGCCCACACAGAATATGACAAAACAATGTATACACGGAAACCATTCAGTAGTTATTAACCAATTTTAATACAATACGGGTGAGCCAAGGATGGGCAAATATAGCACTTAATTTTTTTCCTAGGTAATGATGATACTGTAAAGAAAACAGGGCAGTGGGGATTTTTTGCTTAAAAAGGAACAAGGGCAAACCTTTTTATTTCAGCTCCCACTCTCAAAGTAAAAATGAAACAACAAAAGCAGAGAAGTAAGGAAAGATAGGAAAAATCCAGCAACCCCAAACCACACAAAATGAATATTAGAGTAAAATTTGAAACAAATTAAGAGAGGGTATGGGGGGAAAAAAGAATAAATTGTTTATTCTTTTTAAAACAGAGGTTACCATTGTATGTAGCCCATTACATGTAGCCTGAAAGGACCAAATAAGCCATCCCTTACTTGGAAAGATGAGGGTTGCTTTTTTTTTAACTGAAATACAGTTGACACCTATCTAGGAATAGAATCTAAAAGAGAGTGTACCTATGGGTGTATTTAACTGACTCATTTTGCTATGCCACAGAAAGTACCTAATGCAAATCAACTATACTCCAATTAAAAATAATTTTAAAAATAAAGGAAAAAGAAATATAACTGACATACAACATTGGGTAAGTTTAAGGTATATAATTTCTTGTTTTCATCTATCTGCATAATGGAATGTGATTACTGTCACAGAGTTAACACCTCTATCACATGGCATAATTCTGAGTGAGTGAATAAGATAGGGAATATGCCTGGGCTTCAATATCTATAAATATCCAAGGATTAGCTATTATCCATGGATGTGAGTTAAAGAAAGATTCTAATGTATGTATATAGTTACAGGAAGTGAGATGACAGCATGAAAACAATAAACAAATAAGCATTGTATTTATTGCCACCAGATGCATAAATATAAATAAATGCTAAATTATAATGCACATAGCCTAGATGAAATTATTTTAGAAAGAAATGTAGATGTCTGAATTTATCTCAGAAGATAGCAAAAGACCAAGTACCAAGGAAGTAACTGAAAATATGGTCAAAGAGGGTCAAAGATCTACCCTCTTAAAGTTATGAAGCAAATGAGTTTCATAGATGAAATATACCAACCTTTAGAAACCAGTCATAAACCATTGAAAAAATTAAAAATTAAAAAAAAAAACCTTCCCAGTTCTTTCTACAAAGCCATAATAATGGAAGTATCATAAATATAGTTTCAAAAAACAAACAAAAAAAGTAAGTTATGGGGGGAGGAGAGAAAAAGGAGAAAGAGGAATGTAAGCAAAGCTCATTTTTTAATATCAAGATCAAAATTCTGAGAGAAACATCAGTAAAGTTAACCCAGAGTTTTTGGGGGGAGTTGTTTCTTTTAATTGAAGGATAGTTGCTTTACAGAATTTTGTTGTTTTCTGTCAAACCTCAACATGAATCAACCATAGGTATACATACATATATCCCCTCCCTTTTGAACCTGCCTCCCATTTCCCTCCCCACCCCACCCCTCTAGGAGAAACAGACATAGAGAAATGGACATACGGACATGAAGAGAAAGGAGGAGAGGGTGAGATGTGTGGAAAGAGTAACATGGAAACTTACATTACCATATGTAAAATAGATAGGCAACGGGAATTTGCTGTATGGCTCAGGAAACTCAAACAGGGGCTCTGTATTAACCCAGTGCTTTTAAAGAGAATTAGAAATAGGATTCAGCCTTGAGCTGCTAAGATGGTTCAATATTGAAAAATGTTTATATTGAATTTAGAAGTGTATGCTTATCTCCACCAAAACTTAAATTCATATTTTACAAGATTAATATTCATTCTGGTAAAACTTACAGTAAAATAGGAATCAGTAGGCTAAACACACAGGTAAAGGTAACACTTGCTTTTGGAAATGTTCTCCTTAGGCATAGAAGCCAAGAACAACCATCATGAATATATATAAAGAGAGGAATCATTTGCAATGATAACTAAACATTCAAAGATCACCATGCAAAATATTTTTATAATGTAGTAACATTTAGTATGAAATTAAGAGTCATGTATTTGCTCATAAATACTGTCTTCTCAATTACCTTCTAGAGAGAAGGAAGTCTTTATCAACTCAGTCACTTTGACAGTGTGTGTGTTCAGTTCAGTTCCCTTCAGTTCAGTCGCTCAGTCATGTCTGACTCTCCATGACCCCATGAACAGCAGCACGCCAGTCCTCCCTATCCATTACCAACTCCCAGAGTCCACACAAACCCATATCCATTGAGTCAGTGATGCCATCCAGCCATCTCATCCTCTGTCATCCCCTTTTCCTCCTGCCCCCAATCCCTCCCAGCATCAGAGTCTTTTCCAATGAGTCAACTCTTCGCATTAGGTGGCCAAAGTACTGGAGTTTTAGCCTTAGCATCATTCCATCCAAAGAAGTGATCCAGATGCCATGATCTTCATTTTCTGAATGTTGAGCTTTAAGCCAACTTTTCCACTCTCCTCTTTTACTTTCATTAAGAGGTTCTTTAGTTTCTCTTCACTTTCTGTCATAAGGGTGGTGTCATCTGCATATCTGAGGTTATTGATATTTTTCCCGGCAATCTTGATTCCAGCTTGGGTTTCTTCCAGCCCAGTGTTTCTCATGTACTCTGCATATAAATTAAATAAGCAGGGTGACAATATACAGCCTTGATGTACTCCTTTTCCTATTTGGAACCAGTCTGTTGTTCCATGTCCAGTTCTAACTGTTGCTTCCTGACCTGCATACAGCCTTCTCAAGAGGCAGGTTAGGTGGTCTGGTATTCCCGTCTCTTTCAGAATTTTCCACAGTTTATTGTGATCCACACAGTCAAACTTTTTGGCATAGTCAATAAAGCAGAAATAGATGTTTTTCTGGAATTCTCTTGCTTTTTCAATGATGCAGTGGATGTTGGCAATTTGATCTCTGGTTCCTCTGCCTTTCCTAAAACCAGTTTGAACATCTGGAAGTTCATGGTTCTCATATTGCTGAAGCCTGGCTTGGAGAATTTTGAGCATTACTTTACTAGCGTATGAGATGAGTTCAACTGTGTGGTAGTTTGAGCATTCTTTGCCATTGCCTTTCTTTGGGATTGGAATGAAAACTGACCTTTTCCAGTTCTGTGGCCACTTCTGAGTTTTCCCCATTTGCTGGCATATGGAGTGCAGCACTTTCACAGCATCATCTTTCAGGATTGATGATGATATGTGTAGACATATGTATATGAATGTGTGTGTTTAATGCAGAATTATGACACATTTAAAGTAGGCAAATTGAAGAATTAAGGTTTTTTCATAACAAAGATTGCATAACAATCTTTGCACAACAAAGATTGTCTAGACTATTTAGAGAGAGTCAAAACAAATATAGATGTAAAAAGGGTTTATGGCAAAGGAGGGTCTGTTAGAAAGTAAAGAATTCTACAGTTTGAGAATCAAGGAGAGATTTTGACTGTGTGCTGAGGTCTAAAGAAGTCTGCAGGTGTGACCTGCAGACTCTGTGGATGCACCAAGAGCAGCTGGAGGGTGGGTTAAGCCGATCAAACCCAGAAAGCATAGAGAATAATTTCAGAATAAGATGATGAATATGATATCTTCTGGTTAAATTTTGAGCTCTAAACCTAACCTCCCTAAGAGCTGAATAAAAGTCCTTTGGAAATAACCACAGATTACACCAGGCAATGGTGTCCCAATATTTCATTTTTTTATATATTGGTGGAAGATTAGAACCATAGTAACTGCCATCCAACTTCATAAAAACTACAAATGATGTTTTTTTCTTAGCAGGCATTGATTATGACTGTGATGGTAAAAAGTACCAGTTCTGGATTCTGAGACCCAGATTCACCAAATCCAAGTATTAATCCCAGGACTGAGCAAGTTTCCAAACCATCTGAGTACTGGCTCCTTACCCATAAAATATGAATAAAAATAACATCTACTACATAAGTTTGTTATGAGCATGAAATAATAACATGCTTAATACAAAATTCAGATTGTATGTACTCAATAAATATTACCTATTTTTTATGAAACACAATTGTGATAAGTTTCTTGGGGAATATGTTGTTATATCACTGCTTTGTTTGCCATCTCAATAATATAATTCTACTATAATTATAATTATTTAGCTCAAGCTTGCTTTTATGAGCATATCATGCCAGAAAAGCACCTATTAATCTTGAACATATTATATAAAATAAAGCACTTTTTAATGTTGAAAGATCCTCATATTTAGGATTAAAAAAAGAGCAACCTACAATGAATTATCACATGAACTCTCTTAATGCTCATTGAAAATTTCACACACAATGATGTATATATCATGTTTAGTTTCATAGTGAGCAAGTATCCAAGAAAAGACAAGAAATAACACAGTTGTTAGATTTTAGAAGAAACTATGTTTACCACTTCACAAAATTGAAGGGGGAAATTATTTGCATGAGGAGATAGGTTCCCCCATTAAAAAAAAAAAAAATTCAGTCAGTCCCTGCTGTGTTTCCCTTCAAAGCAATGATCAGTTTCATACATTTCTAATTTTTGCTCCACTGAACATACAAAGCTAACCTGAATACACCCTTATCATTTATTTCCTAAAGAGATATATTCTGATTCCTTGCCAGATTGCTATTTATATTGCTCATAAGACAGCCAGTCTGATGATACAGGGTGAAAATGGCTTCCAGCTCTACCCATGAGTTCACTGAGCTATAAAGCAACTTTGTTAACTTCACTTACTGGATTTTAAATTGTCATGTATTGGCAATTTGTCACTGGCATTGACCTCCTACCCTAGAGCTAAGATAACTGCTGTAACTACTGGTTCATTCTTCATCACTAACTTTATAACTCACTACTCTGGTCACTGTAAGAAGGTAACGGTTGAGAATTCTGCATCACAGTACCATTTTTATTACCACGCTGAAAACTGAACTATGGAGAATTTCATCTTGAATCTTCTGCCAGCTATCTTAACAAATTCTCAATGATTGAATAGTTCTATCCAAAGACCCATTCAGCCAGCAAATGTTTATAAGACTCCACTACCGATGACTTGGAAGTTTTGATAAATAAAAAAAAGAAGACATGGTGTCTGCTCTTAAGTAGCTCATAACAGAAAAGACAAAATAAGCACATGGCTAACCATTAGAAAAAAGAAATTATTCCAAGTGTCTGGCAAGTTTGTCCACTACTCGTTCTTGCCACTGTTATCATGTTGGTGTCAGTTACCATCAGCTTTTATCTAAAGCATTGTAGCAACCTCTTTACTGGTCTCTCTTCCTTCAATCTATCTTCCCAGTGGGAATGAAAGTTACCTCTCTGATACAGAAGTAGAATAATATAGTCTCCATTTATCACATCCATAAATGATTTTTCAATGCCTTTGGGACAAAGTTCAAATTTCTTGACATGGCTCATATAGCCTGCCTCCACCCAGACCTTATCCAGCTCATCACTTCTGACTTAACTCTCACCATTCTCAGCTCTGCCCTCTACACTATAACCATATCAAACCCCATGCAGTCTCTAAACTCCATCAGCTCTTAAGCTTCTCTACTGTGAAATATGTTAGTCCCACTGCTTGAATCTTCTTCTGCTGTTTTTCACCCTACCCCCATACCTGAACCTGGATAATTTCTACTTGATATTACTTCCCTTCAGAAACTTTCAGTGACCCAAATATTTGATTACTTTGCCCACTCTATCTCAATATGTGTTCATTTCATACCTTGTTGTTTATACTTTATCATTGTATTTTAATTATTTTACAGTCACTTTTGGCTGAATATTAATGTTCCTAAGGACAGGGGACATTTCTGTCTAATTTCTTACTGGACTTGGTATCCAGCTAGTTTATAGCAAACTCTCAATAAATATCATGAATGAGTGAATACAAATATTATAGAAGTTTAGAAAAAAGACTTCAGTGTGACTAGAATAATTGGGAGGATCTGTGAAAAAAGGACATGATGAATAAATATGATTTGGACAAGGAGAAGAAAAAGAGACTTTCATATTAAGGAAAAGAAGCAAATTCATAGTAAACACCAACCATGATATGTATTGACTAAGAGACAAATTTTCAAAACAAGAACGATGTATGCATAGCTGTTACTAGTGGGAAATATAACTGGCTAGGTGTGGTGGATTCAGATCATGAAGAATCTTTAGAAAAAATTGAGAAACAAATGAATTCAGTATGGATTTATTTCTATTTTTTGCTTTCTCAGGACTTACTATAATTTTTAATCAGTGGATGCTTGATATTGAAAAAATTTTCAAAAATAACCACTCATTATCTCATCATGTTACCCCTTCCTCATTCTTTATTCTTTTTACAGTCTCGTTAAATTATAATTAAATCCATGATAGTACTTGTCATTCTCTGTTCCTCACTTTCATATTTTTCTTTGCATTGTCTATGCTGCACTAGTAGTTATTTCTTTAGATTGTCTTGTAGTTTGCTAAATATGTCTTCAATTTTGTCCAACCTGCCATTAAACCTATCCATTGTATTATTAAATTTAATTACTACATTGTTTTCAAGTCTTCTTTTTCTTCAAAGATGCCTGTGCTTCCTTTAAGAACAGTGGCGTTACTCTTTCTGATACTTAAAATTTTAACAAGTTAAGAATATTCATTTTCCTTCTTTATTGTCTAATTCCATTATCGGAAGATCCTGAAGGTCTGACACTGCTTATTGTTATTTCTGCTGACTTGCTTATGATGGCATGTTGCCTTCAATGCTCTTTAAGTCTGAAGTGCCCAGATTTAATCCATGAAAATTTGGTGCAACTTGAGTTGAGAGGACATCCCTCAAAAGAGAACTTATTTCTGCTTCTGTCAAGTATCCTCATGTTCAACCTATCTAAGACTCATTTATACTATTATAATAACTCATTTGGAAGTTTTCAGGATTACAAAGGAAGTATAAATTTTACCTATCCATCGGCATAAGGGATATTTAAGGTTACAACTCTTTAAGGGAGGCATTTTTTTCCTCAACATGAGCTCAAGCCCAAATAGCTAAGTTATCACCTCTCTCTTTGTTGTTGGATGGAATTTTGCCTTTCTCTTTCCACCCTTTCCTTAGGTTATGGTCATTTGAGAGTCCCAGATTTGTCAGTTCCAAATCTAATATGGACCACTTTGCCATAAGGCCTTCTCTTCCAAGTGCCCATTGAAAAACAAGCCTTTTGATTACTAAGATTGGAAGAAAACACCTTTAGGCAACTCATAATTTTAATGTGGCTTATTACTCAAGAGTTTTTGAGCTCTTTCTTTTTGGTCACTGGCAAGTTTCCTCACATTCTCACAAGCTCAGCATTTGAGGGAATATTGTTGTATTTTATCTAGTTGTTATATTTCATCTACATATTTTACAGAGGGAAAGCTTTTCTGACTGTTTACTCAATCATATTGACAGGAACTTAAGTCCAGAGTTTTAGCAATATGATTCAGGAAGCAATGTTCTTAAACTATGACATTTAGTTAGAATCCAATTTATATTGGTTTGCTTGGTTTTATCATTTCAAGTCCCCTATCCCAGTAACCTCTCAGTCATACATCTGGAACTAATCACATCTGGCTATCAGTGTAGTGGGTAGCAAGTGATATTAACTGACTATGTTTAAAAAAAAAGAATTGTTTTGAGAGATAGAGTGGATATAGGGCTTCCCTGGTAGCTCAGTCAGTAAAGAATCTGCCTGCAATGCAAGAGACTCGGGCTCAATTCCTGGGTTGGGCAGATCCCCTGGAGAAGGAAATGGCAACCCATGCTAGTATTATTGCCTGGAGAATCCCATGGACAGAGGAGCCTGGTGAGCTACAGTCCATGGGGTCACAAGAGTTGGACACGACTTGGAAACTAAACCACCACCAGTGAAGATATACTTGGAGAGAGATTGAGAATCAGCGGTGGGCTGGCAGTCAAGCCTCAAGAATGGGAAATAACAAAGAGAATTGTCATGTGCCTCTTGTTCAAGATTCAAAAATTATCCTAGGGGCAATTATTCAAGCCTAAATATCTTCTCTACTCCCCAGTTGCATCCTAGAGGTGAGCCATAAATTCCACCAAGATGCTCCTAAAAGTGTCTCTAAAAAGGAAATGTGATGCAGCAAAACAATACAAACAGAAAGAAAACTTACCACAAAGATATGATGGACCAGCTGAAAACCAGGGTAACAGCTAAAACTGGCTCAGATCTTTGGAAGTCATAGAGTCATAAACCCTTTTCTACCACAATTACTCTTTAATCAGGTCACTTCCATCTTAACAATTGGTGGTTTTTGTTGTTGTTGTTGTTAGTCTAAGTGCATGAGTTTTTATGTTTCCTTCTTCTAGAAGATTTATATGTTCATAGTAGTTTATTTACACGAACAAGGAGCATTTAGAATCTCAGTTGAGTCATCTTTTGTATTATGCAATTCCTCCTCATTGTCATATTTTGTTTACATTCCCTTGACCCTCATTGGTTATCATTTGATGAACAAATATATAACCTCCTATTGCTGTATTTCTGTCCATAACCCACACTTATTCTAAAAAATTTAATTATACAAGATCTTCTTTGTAAATAAAAAGACATTTCTCGTGCATTATATAAAACAGAATGGAAATAGTCATGCTTTATACAATAGCACTTCAGGTAAGTATCACTGTTCCTACTGTAAAGATGAGGAAACTATGCCTTAGAGAAATTTTCAAGAAAAGAATGCCCAAAGTTGGGACTTCCCTGGCAATCCAGTGGTTAAGACTCTGTACTCCAAATGCAGGGGGCACAGGTTTGATCCCTAGTCAGGGGGATGAAGATTCCCATATGTCTACATGCTACAAAGCATGGCCAAAAAAAAAAAAAAAAATGCCCAAAGTTTATAGAGTTAGTTAGCAAAGTAGGTACCCAAAACAATTATCTGACTATAAAGTTTTGTGGTTATCAATTAGTTCATACTGGTGTGAAACAGAGTGAAGTCACTCAGTTGTGTCCGACTCTGCGACCCCATGGACTGTAGCCTACCAGGCTTCTCCATCGATGGGATTTACCAGGCAAGAGTACTGGAGGGGGTTGCCATTTCCTTCTCCAGAGGATCTTCCTGACCCAGGGATCAAACCCAGGTCTCCTGCATTGCAGGCAGCCACTTTACCCTCTGAGCCACCAGGGAAGCCCAGGTCATTCTGGTATAGAATATCTAAAACCTGCTTCCAAATGTTTCCTACTATTAAATAGATGACTGAATGACTGCTTTATTACTTTCTAATAAAGGAGGCATTCAGTATCTATTACTTTCTAATAAAGCAGGCATTCAGTAGCTATTCAATGTTTTCAGCAAATAGCTATTTGGTAACATTGTGTCAGGCACTTTTCTAAGTTCTTAGACTACATCTGTAAATTAAAGGAAAGAAAAGATCAGATCTCAATGTCCATGTATTTTGGTAGCATAAGTTAATATAGATAATAGTAAATACAATGAGTTTTCCTTATGTAGTATTTTAGATGGTGGTTATATATAATGAAAAAAATAATTAAAAGTAGTATAGGGTAAGTAGGAAATGAGAATGCTAGAGAGCAAGAGTTGAAGATTGAAACGTAGGGAGCAAGATAGAAATATGCAACTGCTTTTGACTTAAGAACAATTTCATAGGAGTCAGCCTATCTTGTTGGTCAAGGTAGACATGATAAAGAAGGTGAGATGTGAGCAGATTTTAAGGGGTAAGGGAATTAGCCAGGCAGGTAATTAGAGAAAGAATGATTTAGGTTCCTTCTGTGTATTCTCCCTTTCTCATTTCAGTTTAAAGCTCTCTTAAGCTAACTCCTGGCCTCCTTTCATAAATATTCTTCTAGTCTAAGACATTCATTGTTACATGTCAAAATCACCACTGTAGACATTAAAGACACAAGAAAACTGAATGCTTTTCATAATGCCACTAAGGTTATGACCTTTTTACATATTCCTTCCTTTTTCAAATATAAAATACAATTTTTAAAAAACCCTCTGTGAAACTTCCAGTTTAAAGTATTTCCCTCCCAATGATTCATAAGGATATACTCTTTTTCTTTTTTGCCTATT
Source organism: Oryx dammah (assembly GCF_014754425.2). Taxonomy (NCBI): domain Eukaryota; kingdom Metazoa; phylum Chordata; class Mammalia; order Artiodactyla; family Bovidae; genus Oryx; species Oryx dammah. The sequence goes on from NW_024070189.1 coordinate 34,507,346, forward strand.
GGCTACTGCCACTTGAAAAATAGGTGTAGGGTGCTCAGCATATTTGGTAAAGTCTGGCAGGCTCCGTTATAATCTGATTATCCTTTTTGGACCTCATCATCTGTGCAGTAGAAGATAACTCAGCAGGCCCTTCACTAGCTCTGGTGAGAAAGCTTCTGCATGCTGGGAATATCCTGCCTGATAAGGGTGTTTTGGTATGCCTGAAGCTTTTAATCCATGCTCTTATCAATTTGATCTCTGGGGAGGCTGAAGATGAGTAACTAAGATCAATCACACAAGCAATGTGTACCTACACAGCTCACCTCCAGCGCACATTTTGTCACACATCGTTCCTGGGAGAATTGAGCTTTTATCTGTGCCATTCCTCTGGGTTCAATTCCTGGGTTGGGAAGAAACCGGAGAAGGGATAGGCTACAGACTTCAGTATTCTTGGGCTTCCCTAGTGGCTCAGCTGGTAAAGAATCTGACTGCAATGCGGGAGACCTGGGTTTGATCCCAGGATTGAGAAGATCCCCTGGAGAAGGGAATGGCTACCTACTCCATTATTCTAGCCTAGAGAATTCCAGGAACTGGGTCACAAAGAGTCTGACAGGACTGAGTGACTTTCACTTTCACAATGATCTCTGTTCATTTCCAAGGCAAAACATTCAATATCACGGTAATCCAAGTCTATGCCCCAACCAGTAATGCAGAAGAAGCTGAAGTTGAATGGTTCTATGAAGACCTACAAGACCTTTTAGAACTAACACCCAAAAAAGATGTCCTTTTCATTATAGGGGACTGGAATGCAAAAGTAGGAAGTCAAGAAACACCTGAACTAACAGGCAAATTTGGCCTTGGAATGCGGAATGAAGCAGGGCAAAGACTAATAGACTTTTGCCAAGAAAATGCACTGGTCATAGCAAATGAACTGGTCACCCTCTTCCAACAACACAAGAGAAGACTCTACACATGGACATCACCAGACGGTCAACAATGAAATCAGATTGATTATATTCTTTGCAGCCAAAGATGGAGAAGCTCTATACAGTCAACAAAAACAAGACCGGGAGCTGACTGTGGCTCAGATCATGAACTCCTTATTACCAAATTCAGACTTAAATTGAAGAAAGTAGGGAAAACTGCTAGACCATTCAGGTATGACCTAAATCAAATCCCTTATGATTATACAGTGGAAGTGAGAAATAGATTTAAGGATCTAGATCTGATAGAGTGCCTGATGAACTATGGAATGAGGTTCGTGACACTGTACAGGAGATAGGGATCAAGACCATCCCCATGGAAAAGAAATGCAAAAAAGCAAAATGGCTGTCTGGGGAGGTCTTACAAATAGCTGTGAAAAGAAGAGACGTGAAAAGCAAAGGAGAAAAGGAAAGATCTAAGCATCTGCATGCAGAGTTCCAAAGAATAGCAAGAAGAGATAAAGCCTTCTTCAGTCATCAATGCAAAGAAATAGAGGAAAAGAACAGAATGGGAAATACTAGAGGTCTCTTCAAGAAAATTAGAGATACCAAGGGAACATTTCATGCAAAGATGGGCTCGATAAAGGACAGAAATGGTCTGGACCTAACAGAAGCAGAAGATATTAAGAAGAGGTGGCAAGAATACACAGAAGAACAATACAAAAAATATCTTCATGACCCAGATAATCACGATGGTGTGATCACTCATCTAGAGCCAGACCTCCTGGAATGTGAAGTCAAATGGGCCTTAGAAAGCATCATTACGAACAAAGCTAGTGGAGGTGATGGAATTCCAGCTGAGCTGTTTCAAATCCTAAAAGATGATGCTGTGAAAGTGCTGCACTCAATATGCCAGCAAATTTGGAAAACTCAGCAGTGGCCACAGGACTGGGAAAGGTCAGTTTTCATTCTAATCCCAAAGAAAGGCAATGCCAAAGAATGCTCAAACTACCGCACAATTGCACTCATCTCACATGCTAGCAAAGTAATGCTCAAAATTCTCCAAGCCAGGCTTCAGCAATAGGTGAACCGTGAACTTCCTGATGTTCAAGCTGGTTTTAGAAAAGGCAGAGGAACCAGAGATCAAATTGCCAACATCCGCTGAATCATGGAAAAAGCAAGAGAGTTCCAGAAAAACTTCTATTTCTGCTTTATTGACTATGCCAAAGCCTTTGACTCTGTGGATCACAATAAACTGTGGAAAATTCTGAAAGAGATGGGAATGCCAGACCACCTAACCTGCCTCTTGAGAAATCTGTATGCAGGTCAGGAAGCAACAGTTAGAACTGGACATGGAACAACAGACTGGTTCCAAATAGGAAAAGGAGTACATAAAGGCTGTAAATTGTCACCCTGCTTATTTAACTTCTATGCAGAGTACATCATGAGAAACGCTGGACTAGAAGAAACACAAGCTGGAATCAAGATTGCTGTGAGAAATATCAAAACCTCAGATATGCAGATGATACCACCCTTATGGCAGAAAGTGAAGAGGAGCTAAAAAGCCTCTTAAGAAAGTGAAAGAGGAGAGTGAAAAAGGTGGCTTAAAGCTCAACATTCAGAAAACGAAGATCATGGCATCTGGTCCCATAACTTCATGGGAAATAGATGGGGAAACAGTGGAAACAGTGGCAGACTTTATTTTTGGGGGCTCCAAAATCACTGGAGATGGTGACTGCAGCCATGAAATTAAAAGACGCTTACTCCTTGGAAGAAAAGTTATGACCAACCTTGGTAGTATATTCAAAAGCAGAGACATTACTTTGCCAACTAAGGTCCATCTAGTCAAGGCTATGGTTTTTCCAGTAGTCATGTATGGATGTAAGAGTTGGACTGTGAAGAAGGCTGAGCACCAAAGAATTGATGCCTTTGAACTGTGGTGTTGGAGAAGACTCTTGAGAGTCCCTTGGACTACAAGGAGATCCAATCAGTCCATTCTGAAGGAGATCAGCCCTGGGATTTCTTTGGAAGGAATGATACTAAAGCTGAAACTCCAGTACTTTGGCCACCTCATGCGAAGAGTTGACTCATTGGAAAAGACTCTGATGCTGGGAGGGATTGGAGGCAGGAGGAGAAGGGGACCACAGAGGATGAGATGGCTGGATGGCATCACGGACTCGATGGACGTGAGTCTGAGTGAACTCCGGGAGTTGGTGATGGACAGGGAGGCCTGGCGTGCTGCAAATCATGGGGTCGCAAAGAATCAGACAAGACTGAGTGACTGAACTGGACTGGACTGGACTGGGAGAGGATAAGCAGCAGCTTGGACCTGGTTCCTGCAGAACCCCACTCTACATGTCCACTCCTGACTGTAATATATCTTTTCACTGTATTGAAACATAACTCTGAGTATAACAGTTTTTCTAAGTTTTGTGAATCCTTCAAGGGAATTATTCAGTCACTCAGTTGTGTTAAGACAAGGGTATCAAGTCAAGTCATGTCAAGTCAGTCCTCAGCCAAGGGAACTATTAAGACAGAGAGTTGTCTTAGGGACCCTTCCCAACACACCTCCACCAGGCTTTCTCTCTTCTACCTGGGACACAGTAACAACTTTCATTTTTACCTCCAGATCCTCAGATACTTAACCAATGAATAGAGTTCAGGATAAGAAATAGACAATCATATAACATTGCTTCTGAGCCCTACTCTCTGCATTTAGTATTCCTCCACATGTTCATGTCAACATTTTTAATTCTTTTTCACATTTTCAGATCTCCCTACCCCAAACTCTATCCTAGTTTTATTGATGCATTGCTTCTTCTGTTTTGACTGAGAACTTTTTATTTTGGAAAGTAAACTGAAATGTAGAAATTTCAGCATTTTTAGCAAGTACCCTACATGCCTCTCACACATCCTAAAAGTTGTAAAGACAAAGTGCTCGGTTACAGACAGTCTCCTTGATCAGTTAACAATTCCTCAAAGACTAGTGACTGAACTATTTATAAATCTTCCATTTTCTCTATTTTATTTTCACAGTAAAAAAAAAATTGAAACATCCAACTTTTCATAATAAAATATATATAAAATGTAAGGATATAGAAAACAGATTCATTGCATGAAAGGTTGGACTAGTCATCTGATATTAGACCTATCTTAAACATTAAATTATATTATAAATATATTAAAGATCATGCATTCTTAAACAATTTATTTAAATCTTTCCTTTTAGCAAAAAAGTAGTTATTAAAATTTTAAATACTGATATAAATAAACTGAATTAAACTATATTATATAACAAATGTTACTTCTCTGGAAAGAAAGAAGTAGTGAAATAATTGAATTGGGAAATACAAAAATCCAAACTGGCAAACAACTTTTTATTTCATATTTTCATTTTTTGAGTTGTATTTTGGTTATACATATCCCTCAGAGTAACCTGACATCTTTTTAATGAGCCAAAAAGATGAAAATAAAGTTTAATTAATTAAATAATTATATAGCTATGAGCCATGTTTTAAAATTTCTTTAATATGCTCTATTTCAAAGTTATATTTCTCTTTTAAAATGACATAAAACTCAGTGTTCAAAATAAGCAATGAATCAACTATTCCATTGAAAGCATCTGGCAAATCACTGCTTATGAGATTATGCTTAATACTACCTTAAACTAATGAAATAAAATAATTCTATTCAGTAGGAATCATTTTCCCATTTCTGTAAATTCTGTTTGTATAAGTAATGTGCCAATATTTCATGCCTCTATGGAGTAACCTATGCACATTTTTATTTGATCATCCTTTTGTGGTAGATTACTTTAAGTAGAACTGTTACTGTAAATGAATTTGCTTAAATGTATGGTTCTAAATTAGTGAATATAAATTACAGTTCCATGATTTGTCATCATTTAGGTTGATATAGGACTTCATTTAAATATATTATAATTGAGAAATGATTTGAATACTACATGTTCCTTCACTCTGATAAGTTATCATCTCTACCACTATATTTAGCTTCTTTCTGAGACTATAGCTTTTGGCAATTCAGAAACAGACTGCTATCCTCTAACTTCCAGATAGCTCCTTGTCAGTCAAAAGGGGCAAAGCATAAACAGCATCTGAGTTTATGAAAATATATAGCTTTAACTCAGAGAACCTACTGAACAGAATGGTATTTGCATAAAAGAGGCAAAGAAAACCTGCCATGACCAGATGCGGATGTTCTAGTTTTATAACCTGGTATCCAGTAAGCGTTTACCACTGAACTTGACATGGCTCTACTTTTGGCTAATCAGGCAATTGTTTTTCATCCCAGAAAAACCATTTTCTTGTGAAATGTGTAACTCTCCTGAGGGGAGATATTTTTGCTTGTGAACTTTTTATATCACAAATATTCAGAGAAGCACAGAAACATGTGAGAAGTGACTGCCTTTTGTGCTAGTTCAGTAGAAGATAAGAATTTCAGAACAATATATGCAAGTAAGAGTTACATGGAAAAGAGAGAAGAGATTAGAAGATTACAATTATCTTTGGGAGAAGAAAATTCTGTGTTCACAAAGAAAATCAAAGTGAAAAATCAAATCAATAAAAAAATAGAAATGAAAATGGAGAGATCACAACAAACACAGAAATACAAAGGATCATAACAGACTACTATCAGCAATTATATGCCAATAAAATGGACAACATGGAAGAAATGGACAAATTCTTAGAAAAGTACAACTTTCCAAAACTGAACCAGGAAGAAATAGAAAATCTTAATAGACCCATCACAAACATGGAAATTGAACTGTAATCAGAAATCTTCCAGCAAACAAAAACCCAGGTCCAGATGGTTTTACAGCTGAATTCCACCAAAAATTCTGAGAAGAGCTAACACCTATCCTACTCAAACTCTTCCAGAAAATTGCAGAGGAAGGTAAACTTCCAAACTCATTCTATGAGGCCACCATCACCCTAATACCAAAACCTGACAAAGATGCCACAAAAAAAGAAAATTATAGGCCAATATCACTGATGAACATAGATGCAAAAATCCTTAACAAAATTCTAGCAATCAGAATCCAACAACACATTAAAAAAATCATACACCATGACCAAGTGGGCTTTCTCCCAGGGATGAAAGCATTCTTCAATATCTGCAAATCAGTCAATGTAATACACCACACTAACAAATTGAAAAATAAAAGCCATATGATTATCTCAATAGATGCAGAGAAAGCCTTTGACAAAATTCAACATCTGTTTATGACAAAAACTCTCCAGAAAGCAGGAATAGAAGGAACATACCTCAACATAATAAAAGCTGTATATAACAAACCCACAGCAAACATTATCCTCAATGGTGAAAACTGAAAGCATTTCCCCTAAAATCAGGAACAAGACAAGGGTGCCCACTTTCACCACTACTATTCAACGAAGTTTTGGCCACAGCAATCAAGCAGAAAAAGAAATAAAAGGAATCCAAATTGGAAAAGAAGAAGTAAAACTCTCACTGTTTCCAGATGACATGATCTTCTACATAGAAAACCCTAAAGACTCCACCAGAAAACTACTAGAGCTAATCAAGGAATATAGTAAAGTTTCAGGAAATAAAATCAACACACAGAAATCCCTTGCATTCCTATACACTAATAATGAGAAAATAGAACGAGAAATTAAGGAAACAATTCCATTCACCATTGCAACGAAAAGAATAAAATACTTAGGAATATATCTACCTAAAGAAACTAAAGTCCTATATATAGCAAACTATAAAACACTGGTGAAAGAAATCAAAGAGGACACTAATAGATGGAGAAATATACCATGTTCATGGATTGGAAGAATCAATATCATGAAAATGAGTATACTACCCAAAACAATCTATAGATTCAATGCAATCCCTATCAAGCTACCAACAGTATTTTTCACAGAGCTAGAACAAATAATTTCACAATTTGTATGGAAATACAAAAAACCTCGAATAGCCAAAGCAATCTTGAGAAAGAAGAATGGAAGTGGAGGAATCAACCTGCCTGACTTCAGGCTCTACTACAAAGCCACAGGCATCAAGACAGTATGGTACTGGCACAAACAGAAATATAGATCAATGGAACAAAATAGAAAGCCCAGAGATAAATCCACGCACCTATGGACGCCTTATCTTTGACAAAGGAGGCAAGAATATACAATGGAGAAAACACGATCTCTTTAACAAGTGGTGCTAGGAAAACTGGTCAACCACTTACAACGAAACTAGATCACTTTCTAACATCACACACAAATATAAACTCAAAATGGATTAAAGATCTAAATGTAAGACCAGAAACTATAAAACTCCTAGAGGAGAACATAGGCAAAACACTCTGACATAAATTACAGCAGGATCCTCTATGACCCACCTCCCAGAATACTGGGAAAAAAAGAAAAAATAAACAAATGGGACCTAATTAAAATTAAAAGCTTCTGCACAACAAAGGAAACTATAACCAAGGTGAAAAGATAGTCCTCTGAATGGGAGAAAATAATAGCAAATGAAGCAACTGACAAACAACTAATCTCAAAAATATACAAGTAACTCCTGCAGCTCAATTCCAGAAAAATAAACGACCCAATCAAAAAATGAGCCAAAGAACTAAATAGACATTTCTCCAAAGAAGACATATGGATGGCTAACAAACACATGAAAAGATACTCAACATCACTCATTATCAGAGAAATGCAAATCAAGACCACAATGAGGTACCATTTCACACCAGTCAGAATGGCTGCGATCCAAAAGTCTACAAGCAATAAATGCTGGAGAGGGTGTGGAGAAAAGGGAACCCTCTTACACTGTTGGTGGGAATGCAAACTAGTACAGCCACTATGGAGAACAGTGTGGAGATTCCTTAAAAAAATGGAAATAGAACTGCCTTATGACCCAGCAATCCCATTGCTGGGCATACACACTGAGGAAACCAGAATTGAAAGAGCCATGTGTATCCCAGTGTTCATCGCAGTACTGTTTATAATAGCCAGGACATGGAAGCAACCTAGATGTCCATCAGCAGATGAATGGATAAGAAAGCTGTGGTACATATACACAATGGAGTATTACTCAGCCATTAAAAAGAACACATTTGAATCAGTTATAATGAGGTGGATGAAACTGGAGCCTATTATACAGAGTGAAGTAGGCCAGAAAGAAAAACATCAATACAGTATACTAACGCATATATATATGGAATTTAGAAAGACGGTAATGATAACCCTGTATGCGAAAGAGCAAAAGAGACACAGATATAAAGAACAGTCTTTTGGTCTCTGTGGGAGAGGGAAAGGGTGGTATGATTTGGGAGAATGGCATGGAAACATGTATAATATCCTATAAGAAACGAATCGCCAGTCTAGGTTCGATACAGGATACAGGATGCTTGGGGCTGGTGCACTGGGATGAACCAGAGGAATGGTACGGGGAGGGAGGTGGGAGTGGGGTTCAGGATGAGGAACACGTGTACACCCATGGCAGATTCATGTTGATGTATGGCAAAACCAATATAATATTCTAAAGTAATTAGCCTCCAATTAAAATAAATAAATTTAAATTTAAATACATAAACAAAAAAGAAAATTCTGTTTTTAGATACATTTTCTGAATAGGTCTGGATAAAATATAAATAAAAGATAGGATTTTTAATATAAGAATTTGGATTGGGTAAGATTAGACAAATGTAAGAGAAAAGAGAGCACGTGTAAATTTTACTAATATTAACAGCATGACATAGTCTCTATTTCATCTGCTCTCACCCTACAAACATCAGAATTAATATCTGTTTCATTTAAAAATGAACTTTTCATTCATCTCATGAAACATTCCTAACATGCCACAGAAATTTCCTACTTTCTGCTTTTGTTTCACTCTCAACATCAGAATATGTCTTATTTTCTTACCAGGTCCACAGTAAATTTTCCAGCATTCTTTTATGTTAGTTGGGGTATCAATTCACCATTCTATCAGAAATGGAACTCACAAGATTAGCTTCAAACAATTTACTTATTATCTAGCAATCCACTAACTTTAATGAAAATAAAATTATTTAAGAGTAAAATAATATATATGAAATAAATTTCTTGGTAAAATTTAGGTACAAACTTTTAAAAAGTTCTGAAGAAAGCAGAGTTCACATGAAAAATGTAGGCAAAGCAAAATCCTTATCTACTGTCAACAGAAATGTCAGGTACAAGCTAAAAAAGTATTGAAGAAAGCAGTGTTTGCATGGAAAATGTAAGCAAAGCAAAATCTCTGTCTACTAGATATCCACCTGCCCTACAGCTCCAGGTCAGGCACAACCTGTACAGCACTGAGGGGGCAGTGTGCTACTCAGCATCATTTATAAAGTTACAACTTGTCTTCCCTGTAATACTTTTTTAAAAATATTAAGAATTTTCCAAATGCATTATTTAGCTTTCTCAACTATCCAGATTATGTCCCTATAGCTGCTCTATAGAAGTAAAAGAATATAAATACACAGATTTGAAATGGTATTATCTATCCTGATTAAAACTCTAGTTTGTGTATAAGTTGATCAATAAATTTATTTACTACTGGGGGGGGGGTGGGATTAGGAAGAGACCAAAGGCAGCAAGAAGATCCTCTAGTGTTATAACCTGTTTCAAATAACCTTAAAGGAAATAAACTATTGCTAGGCAAAAACAACCAGTAATAAGTTGCTAGCAGATATTTCCCTTAAGTCTATAAATATATAATGGCATGAAACAGTACTTCTTGATAAATTGCTGCCCCGATGAGAAGAATGGAATCTTATTTTCTACCAATTTAAAAATATATGTTTGTATGGCCAGAAATGATAAGTAGTCTCATTTTCAGGTGAGTAACAAACCAAGCAGAAACTGATATGTTCTGTAGTTTAGAAAAAGAATAAAAGAAGGACGGGAAAGATGGAGGGAATGAGAAGGGAGAAAAAAAGGAGGAAAGAGAGAAAGGAAGGCAGGCAGGCAGGCAGGCATGCATATTGGGACACAATGAGAGAGGAGAAAACTCCTTAAATGGAATATAAAGTGAAAGTGTTAGTAGCTAAGTAGTGTCCAACTCTTTGTGACCCCATGGAATGTAGCCTGCCAGGCTCCTCTGTCCATGGAATTCTGCAGGCCAGAATACTGGAGTGGGTAGCCATTCCCTTCTCCAGGGGAAAAAAGACTGATTCAAAGATAAACAAGAGGACAAGAAGCTGAATGGGAAGCCTGTGCGGTTTATTTGCATAGTACACATCTAAGCTTGAGGAAGATCTGGGATGGGAGAAATGGACTTCTGTGTGGCTAAGGGCTAGGTACTGTACTGGTTTCTAAGGGTCTAACAGGCCATGGCCCTAGAGAACTTGGACTCCAGTAGGGGGAGAAAAGATAAAAGTGATGATGTAACTATTTTACTCGGTGCTAAGTACTAAGAAGAAATATAAGAAAAATAAAAGAGTGAGGGGATATAGAATAATTGGAGAAGAAAGGTATTCAGGAAAGATGTGCATATCGGTAATGGAATCACGGGGCTAGCAGGCAAGGAAAGTGATCCAAACGCAGGGGACAGTAAGTGAAAAGATCTGAGGCAAGAGGCCTTGCAATGTGGAAGACAAGCAGCCAGCCGAGAGCCCAGTGTGGTGACAACAGAATGAGTCAGCGGTAGATGAGAGGCTGTGGGTGGCGGCGGCAGCAGATTGTGTAGCGGTTACGGAGGACTCTGGATTTTACTCCAAGGTGGGAAGCCATAGAGTGTTTTGAACAGGGGAGTGACATGTTGTGACATATACTTTAACAAGGATCACTCTGCCTGCTGTAAGGAAACTAGACTGCAGAATGACAAGGATGGAATCAGGGGAACAGTTAGGAGGCAGTTTTATACGTCTGTTTCTCTGTGGGATGACTGCTATTACAACTTGCCAGATAACAAAAGCGATTAGTTATCATTCATTTACCAAAGTGATTCCAAGCATGTCAATGTCATGTTAATTTTTTTTAATTAGTTTTTTTTATACTAGTTTTAGGTTCACAGGAAAAGTAAGAGGAGGGTAGAGACTTCCCATATACTCGCATCCACACACTTGCATAGCTTCTTCCATTATCAGCATCCCCCAACAGAGTGCTACCTTTGTTACAACCGAGATCCTATTCTGACCCTTTATAATCACATTATGGCTTGCTCTTGATGTTGTACGTTCTATAAATGTGTGCGTGCATGCTAAGTCGCTTCAGTTTTGTCTTACTCTTTGAGACCCTATCAACCGTAGCATGCCTGGCTCCTCTGTCCACGGGAGTCTCCAGGCAAGAATACTGGAGTGGGTTGCCATCCACCAGAGGATCTTCCCAACACAGGGATCAAATCTGAGTCTCTTATGTGTCTCCTGCATTGACAGACGGGTTCTTTACCACTAGCGCCACCATGACACAATTATAGTTGACACAATTATAGTATCATACAGAGTAGCTTCCCTGGCCTAAAAATCTTTCACCAATATCTTGTCCCAGACCATAGTTTATCCTCTCTTTCTCTTGGTCATACTAACTCTAATTTTATTATAAAAACACATAAAGAAACACAGACATTCAAGGGGAAAATCATCTAAATAAAATCACCTGATCAAATATTTTTGTTAACTTACTTTATAACCATTCTAATGTAAATATTTTATCTAATGACATATTTGCAGCAACTTTATAAATAGAATTATATAATCCATTCTTCTCACATATAACATTTCACCATGTAAACTTTCTTAATTAGTGTCCTTTTTCTTTCCCTATATTTTTTTGTTTTCAATTCCATTCTTCTACTTTCAGATGACTAACATGAACAGACTTTTGTGTATATATCCATATTTTTCTTGATGTATATACAGTTCCTTTTAAAAAATAATCTAGTGGCTAAAAAAATACTGCTTTGCCTCCCTAAAATGTATTGATTCTTTATAAGTCCTGTATTCTACTTGCAAGATGTCCAAAGTTTCAACAAATTATTGTTTATTTAAGTGACAAACTATTTTGAGGAAAAATAGAGTATTTAGTCATATTAATAAATGCAAATCTGCTGAAATATGGTATTATTCTCTTTTTGCTTCATTTGCTGTCTGGATCATGAACTCCCATCCTCCTCTTTTGAAACCCTCTCTGAAGGTCTTTTTCAAAGGGAATGGTGCATTTGTAAATACATTTGTTACTTAAAATGTATTCCAAGAGTGGTTTTAGTGAAGCTTATTACTAGAATTACATTTGCATTACTAAGTAATAAGTACTTACTCCAAGTACTATTTGTGCATGGCCATCTGGTTTAATGGCACATCCAAGGTCGAGACTGCTCCCCAGGGCTCCACAATTCACTGAGATCCCTGAGAGGGCATCACTAAATCAGCAGGCCCAGAATCTGCCAACACACATCCTCTACACTGTTCCTTGGCCCTGAAAACAACTTCCTCCTTCTGGAAGCCACAAAAATGGATTAGTGTTACAAGCTTGGAGTCCAGCACATTTTATATAGTCTGTAGTCCCAATAATCAATATTTAGGGGAGTATTGCGTGCTTTGATATTTTGAACTTTTTATTTTCCTGACTATATTCTGATTAAATTATTGATACAAATGACAATGTACTGGTAGGAATGAGTGCTTTCTCCTATTTTTCAGGAGATAATTACTAGGTGCAGAAGAGAGAGCTAATCCACTCTAGAGATATTCAGTTAGGAAAGGTTATCAATTGCTATTTGTAAAAGAAATGATTCAGTTGAATAAGTCCCTTCCAAACATGCTCTCTTCTTTTGAACTATCTTATAATCTGTAGGCGTTATATTTTGTATTACTTTAGAGAAGATTAAACAATAAACTCTACATGAAGTTCCAAAATAGGTTTAATGAATATATATATACATGTATATATGTATGACTATATGGACATGTATTTTTACGTATGTGCATGCTTACATATTTTTAGTAAGAGCTCTCCAGAACAAATATTTCATGTTTAATATATTTTATTCTTGGTAGCTATAATTAATATTCTCCAGATAAACTCATTTCTTCTGATGGAAGAATCAGTGCACACATATACAGATGTCAATCAGCTTCTCTCTGAAATCTTTTACAAAAACTTAACTTTTTTCTTCAAATACATGATTAAGAGCATGCCCCTGTCCTTAGTATATATATAATACACTAAAAACCTTGAATTTAATCTTTTAATCATTAATGTTTAAAGGAAATAGCCATTTGTGTTCTCTATGTTGGTTGTCATCTGTATCATTAAAAGCAATTTTATTTTAGTAATTGAATTTCCAAAAGGAATAATCATAAACCCAAGAACTAGCTGAGAAGCTCTTGGTAAGACCTGAGTAAAGTAATCCCCTAGTCATAAAGGTCCTCAATTTCTTATCAAGTTTGACATATATATATAATATACATATATATATATTCATAAACTTACTATGGAACTTTGTGCAGAGTTTATAGTTTAGTCTTCTTTAAAGCAATAAGCAATATAAAACTTGCAGATTATAAGTTTGACAGAAATAAAGATTCAACTTAGAGCCAAACTAAGTATCTCTATAATCTTCCAAAGAACTGAGACTGAAATCTAAACTTACCTATCCCATTTATATCACAAAATAACCAAGGTTTATAGCTTGTGATTTTTTTCCCACACCAAACACGTGTAACAGAATTCCAAATAGGCAGTCCAAAAGTTCTATCATGTCACTGACCAGCAAGAAAATTTTGGTCTGTTAAGTGACCTTTTAAAATATTGTGCTTCTATCATAATGTGAACATGCATTTTACAGATTATAAAGTTATTATACTCAGAAAAATTTACCATTCTTGGGTGTCATGTCTAGGAGCTTAATTTATTTTTAAAACTTTTAAAATAGACATTTTAGTTTCTACTTTATGTCAACTACCATAGGCACAAGAACATTTTCAGAATATTTCTGATACCACAATAAATACATATTCCTAAACCTGGTATCATTTCAGCTCTGACTAGGTAAAACAGAAATTGGTTATTTATTACTATTCTATTGAAAGCTCAGGAAACGTGAACAGAGATTGAAAACAAAGATTTTCCAGAGATAAATAAAATCAGTTAGCTAGCAAAAAACGGCCACTTGCCAGGAGGTTACCTCTGATAAAGAAATGTATTCACTCTTATTAAACTTATTAGCAGAAGCTCCCTTTTTTCAATCATGTTAAATTATTTTTCCGATACATAGATAATTTTTTAAAGTCCACGTCACCATATGTTTTAATGATTATTTTTATCTGGCACTAGATTCACAAATATTATAAAGCCTTAGATTATCAAGCATTTTTAAAGACTACCCAGTTCGACTGTACTTTTATCTTCACAGTTGTCAGCAATTGGTTTCCCCACATATCTAAAGCCCCCAACAATTCAGTGTTAGCAGCATCTCCAGGTATCCCAACTCTCATCACATTATTTTAGGAAGCAGCATTCAGCGTGCAATTTTAGAATCATGATATTTTTTAAAGTAACAACAACTATATTTCTACTAGGCTCATTTTATTCTTCTAACAAAATTTGTCCAGTTACTTTCATTATAATGATCACATAAGGGCAAAATGTGTGTGTGTGTATCTACATTCGTCTATCCATCTAAATCTAAACCATCAATCTCTGTGGATAACTAGATAGTTAGATAATTTTTATGTATATATACAAACACATTATTGTTGTTCAGTCGCTCAGTCATGTCCGACTCTTTGCAACTCCATGGACTGCAGCACGCCAGGCTTCCCTGTCCTTCACCGTCTCCAGAAGCTTGCTCAACTCATGTCCATTGAGTCAGTGATGCAATCCAACCATCTCATCCTCAGTCATCCTCTTCTCCTCCTGTCTTCAATCTTTCCCAGCATCAGGGTTTTTTCCTAACTATTTGGCTTTTCACATCAGGTGGCCAAAGCACTGGAGCTTCAGCTTCAGCATCAGTCCTTCCAATGAATATTCAGGATTGATTTCCTTTAGGATTGACTGGGTTGATCTCTTTGCTGTCCAAGGGACTCTTCTCCAACACCACAGTTCAAAAGCATCAATTCTTTAGCACTCAGCCTTCTTGCTTCCCTTGTGGCACAGTTGGTAAAGAATCCACCTGCAATGCGGGAGACCTGGGTTTGATCCCTGGGTTGGGAAGATCCCCTGGAGAAGGGAAAGGCTACCCACTCCAGTATTCTGGCCTGGAGAATTCCATGGACTCGCAAAGAGTCGGACACAACTGAGCAACTTTCACTTTCAGCCTTCTTTATGGCCCAACTCTCACATTCATACATTACTACTAGAAAAAAAAAAGAAAAACATAGTTTTGACTATGTAGACTTTTGTCAGCAAAGTAATGTCTCTACTTTTTAATACGCTGTCTAGGTTTGACATCGCTTTTCTTCCAAGGAGCAAGCATCTTTCAATTCTGTAGCTGCAGTCACCATCTGCAGTGATTTTGGAGCCCAAGAAAATAAAGTGTGTCACTGTTTCCATTGTTCCCCATCTATTGGTCATGAAGTGATGGGACCAGATGCCATGATCTTGCTTTTTGAATGGTGAGTTTAAAGCCAGCTTTTTCACTCTCCTCTTTCACCTTCATCAAGAGGCTCTTTAGGTCCTCTTTAGTTTATATGTATATACAAACGCATACATACATACAAATCACAACTCAAAAAAGTAAAGTAAAAGAAAGACCGGGTTATTGGAGTAATAAGACATCTCTCGTATCTAGAAACAAAATTGTTTCCTAGGGTTTCCTTTGCTTTCCTGCAAAGCATCTGCTCCAGATGCTAGTAGAAATTGTATTGGTAGTTTCTTTTTATGAGTTTTATTTTTTAATGTTTTTTATTATGGTAAAATATAAAACATAATATAAAACTTATTGTTTTAACCACATTTAACTGTACACTGCAGTGGCATAAGTACATACACATTGTTATGTAAATCTCACAATCGTCCATCTCCCGAATTTTTCACTTTTGTAAACTGAAACTCTGTCCCCGTTAAACATTAACTTCCCATTGCCCATCCCAACCTCCCGCACCTCCCTAGCCACCACTCCAGGCACCTGCATCTACCAACATACTTTCTGACTGTATGGATTTGATTATTCTAGGTAACTTGTACAAGTGGAATCAAACAGTATATGCCTGCACCTAATGTATATTGGGCGGCTTCCCTAGTGGCTCAGAGGTTAAAGCGTCTGCCTGAAATGCAGGAGACGAGTTGGATTCCTGGGTCGGGAAGAACCCCTGGAGAAGGAAATGGCAACCCACTCCAGTATTCTTGCTGGGAGAATCCCATGGAGGGAGGAGCCTGCTAGGCTACAGTCCAAGGGGTCGCAAAGAGTTAGACACGACTGAGCCACTTCACTTCACTTTAATGTATATTGGAATGCATTTTTATGGTTAACAATATATATCCTACAGGCAGACTGTACTTTATTTTCCCCTGCACTCGCTATACAGTAGGCCCTCACCAGCCATCCACTTCACATATAGTATTGTTCACAGGTCAATCCCAATCTCCCAATCCATCCTACTCCCCACCTTGGTGTCTATATGTTTGTTCTCTATAGATGTGTCTCTATTTCTGATATGCATATTGGTCATTTTTAACTGATTCTGTAGAGAATGTTTTAAAGACAAAGACATTTTAAATAGTTCTCAATGCCTATTTAATGTGGGCATATACAGAAATGAATCAGTGTTGTTTATAGCTATTACCTATAGTTAATGGCAGACTCATTTCAGGAAAGTTTAGGTTAAGTTCTGTTTTCTTAAATAATTGAATATAGTATCAATCTGCACATTGCTTTGAGATATTGTTTTCTTTATATTCCATGGCTAGTCTTCAGTTTATTTATCATAACACTCCTATAATATTCATCTAATTTAAGTTTCCTTCCGCTTTATCTGAGACATAATATAAAGTAGTATAAAGAGCATAGATATTTGTTTACATTTGAGCCCACTAATTCAAATCTTAACTCTTTTACTTTCTAGGTAAATGAGTTGGAGAAAATTACTCAACTGTTCTGTTTGTTTTTCATAATGTTTACTCCCATCTTCCCTTCCCAATGACTTTTGTTGGTTATAAAATGTAATCCCAGTTGTTCTTATATTCTTTCAGTTTACCTACCATATAACCTGCCACTTGCTAAGTAACCAAGCTAAGTATCATACTCTCCTCCACTGTTTAAGCCTATTCTAATAAACTTTTCTTCATGTAATTTTCTTTACCTACATGTGGGTTTTTGGTAATTTCTCTTTTTATTGTTAGCTTTTTTCATTTATAATTTTTATTTAGTAGATACTATATTTAGAGATGTTATAGGTTCACAGCAAAATTAAGAAGAAGGTAGAAATCATTTTTTTTCTGTGAAAATGCCAATCTTTATAAGTTGCATCTATCTGTTTAATTTCATGAAGTTCTTACTTGTGATATTACCCCTTATGTTACTTTATCTGCCACCACTCTATTTCAGTTAACTGCTGTGGATTGTAGAATTTAAGTGAGCATTGTTCTAGTAGTACCTTAATAATTCTTTCTAGTAAGTACAGAAAATATGAGGCTAGATGAAATGTCTATTTTCCCCACACATCTTCACAGCTTAAGAATGTTTTTTCAAGAATGAAATGGAAGGATGAGCTCTATGAGGTATATTATTCAATTCATTCACTGTGGCAGACATACTATCCTATTGCTACCTGGACATATGGTAGGACTGTACTGCCTCACTCTGCTGAAGTTAAATATGGCTGTATCACATGCCTTAACCAATAAAATGTGAACATAAGTTGCATTATAACTTTCAGCAAGAAGCGTTAATTTCCCAGTTCTCCATTCCTTTCTTTTCCTCTGCCACTGCAATCATGGGTGCGTGTGTAGATGTGGATGTTTACTGCTACACAAGTCTATGAAGGAGAAGTGTAATGGAGAGTTTCTCAGGTTGAAAATAACTTAGCATGAGAAAGGAATAAACTTTGGACTTTAAGCCATGGAAATGTAGTCCATGGAGACTAGTTGTTTCTGTAGCATAACCTAACATATCCTAACTAACATAAATATGTAGATTTATCTGAACAACAATAACAACAAAACAGCATCTGTGTCTATTTTACCTACAACTCTAACTGCCTCTTTAGATAAAGAGTTGATTAAATTTTTTACATTTACTCACTAATTCATTAAGTAAAGATTCATTTAGAGATTATGCAAAAAACTGGACAAGTTGTTGGGGATAAAAATAATAAACTGGATAGGTGTGACCTCTAGCCTGATGTATCTGGCATTCTTGTGCAAAAGACATAAACAAATAATAAATAAACAAAAATATTTTAACAAACAAAAGAGTTATAAAATGTTACAAATGCTATAAAGGAAACAATAGTCTAAGAGAATAACAGAAAACTTAGTTATGGTAATTGGAAAATCTCGGTGATGAACTTTTAAAAGCAACTGCAAGTACTAAAAAATTTAGAAAGTCACCAAATCTACCCAGGGAGATGTTCAGGCTCAGAAAAAGACATAAGAAGACTTTAAATTTATACCCCAGACTTTTTCATAGCATAGAGGCAGAGTATATCAATCAAAAACAAAACAAAAATACAAACAACTTCTCCATTCTTCCCCTCCTACCCACCCGCACCCCCCGCACCCCAAAAAAAGTAAACTCTGGGAAAGCGGGATAATATGATTCTAGGATTTAAATACATTAAAATTTTGTGTCCAGTTTTCAATAAAAGGATCACAGGGCATACAAACAGGAAAGTATGGCAAATTAAAAGAAAAAAGTCAACAGAAACTGTCCCTGAAAATGACCAATGCCAGACATAGTGGATAAGATTTTAAGGCAACTGCTTTAGAGATACTCAAAAAAAGGAAAGGAAGATTGTAGAGAAGGTCAAAAAATAATGCACGAACAAAACAGAATGACTGATAAAGACAAAGAAAACATAAAAAGAAACCAAAAGTAATTCTGGAGCTGGAAAATGCAAAAATTGAAGTGAAAAACTCACGAGAGGGATTAAAAGACAGATTATAGACCAGGTAGAAAAAAATAAATCAGTAAACTTGAAGACAGGACAATGGAAATCATTTTGACTGAGGAACAGAAATATATATATATATATATATATATATATATATATATATAAAAAATAAATGTTGGCAGAGCCTAAGGGGCCTCTGGGGCACATGAAATGGATCAATATATTCATTGTGGGAGTTACATAAGAAGAGCAAGAGGAAGAGGCAAAGACAATACTTAAAAAAGAAATAATAGCCGGAAACATTCAAAATTTGATGAAAGGCATGAATAAAACTTCCAAGGATCTCAACAAACTCCAGGTAAGATGAATTAAAAGAGACCCACATCAAGACACACTATAATCAAATTTTTATAAGACAGACAAAGATGGAATCTTCAAAGCAGTAACAAATAAGTAACTTGTCACACACTAGAGGAACTTTAATAAGATTAGTGGTATATTTCTCATCAGAAACTCTGAAGGCCAGACTTCAGTATGCCAATACATTCAAAGAGCTTAAAAAAAAAACCTGTAAATCAAGAAATTAAGTATAAAATATAAATAAGTGGAACATATCCCATATTCCTGGGTTGGAAGAGTTAATATTGTTAAGGTGTCAAGACTACTCAAAGTGATATACTGATCAAGTGAATTCTCTAGCAAAATTCCAATGATTTGTTTGGCAGAAATAGAAAAATCTAACCTAAAATTCATATGGAAACTCAAGCACCCTAACTATCTAAAACAATCCTGAAAAAGAAGAATAAAGCTGGAGGAATTACATTTCCTGATTTGAAAAACACTACAAAACTACAGTAATCAATACCCTAATACCAGCATAAAGACAGACATATAGACCAAAGCAATAAAATAAACAGCCCAGAAAATGGGGACCATGTATGGTCAAATGATATTTGACAAAGGTGCCAAGACATTTCAATGAAGAAAGGACAGTATTTTCAACAAATATTGCTAGCTAAACTGAACATCCACATGCAAAAGAATGAAATTAGACGTTTATCTAACACCATGTATAAGATTAACTTAAGATGGATCAAAGATCTAAAAGTAAAACCTCAAACTATACAACTCTTAGAAGAAAACACAGGACAAAAATTTCACAGCATTGATTTCACAGTGATTTCTTGGATATGATACAAAAGGCACAAATAACAAACGGAAAAACAGACAAACTGAACTTCACGAAAACTAAAATGTTCTGTATATCAATAGACTATCAAATGAGTAAAAAGGTAACACACAACATGGGGTAAAATATTTGAAAATCATTTATATGATAAGGGAGTTAACATCCAGAATATATAGAGATTTCCTAATACTGAAAAAAATGAGTATGATTCAAAAATGGACAAAGAGCTTGAATACATATTTCTCAAAGCAGATATACAAATGGCTAACAAGTATGTGAAAAGACATTCAACATCACTATTCATTCAGTTCAGTCCAGTCACTCAGTCGTGTCCGACTCTTTGCGACCCCATGAATCGCAGCACGCCAGGCCTCCCTGTCCATCACCAACTCCCGGAGTTTACTCAGACTCATGTCCATCGAGTCGGTGATGCCATCCAGCCATCTCATCCTCTATTATCCCCTTCCCTCCTGCCCCCAGTCCCTCCCAGCATCAAAGTCTTTTCTAATGAGTCAGTTCTTTGCATCAGATGGCCAAAGTATTGGAGTTTCAGCTTCAGCATCAGCCCTTCCAATGAATATTCAGGACTGATCTCCTTTAGGATGGACTGATTGGACCTC
This sequence comes from Oryx dammah, assembly GCF_014754425.2. NCBI lineage: Eukaryota > Metazoa > Chordata > Mammalia > Artiodactyla > Bovidae > Oryx > Oryx dammah. The sequence continues at coordinate 34,528,058 of NW_024070189.1, forward strand.
CTTGCAGTCCAAGGGACTCTCAAGAGTCTTCTCCAACACCACAGTTCAAAAGCATCAATTCTTCGGTGCTCAGCTTTCTTCAGAGTCCAACTCTCACATCCATACATTACACTGGAAAAACCATAGCCTTGACTAGATGGACCTTTGTTAATATGCTATCTAGGTTGGTCATAACTTTCCTTCCAAACTGCAAATCAAAACTATAATAAGATCCCACACCAAACTCATGAGAATGAATACTGTCCAACAGGTAAACCAACACAGAGAAAATAACAAGTGTTTACAAGGATATAGTGAATTGGAATACAGTGCTTTACTGGTAGGAAAGGAAAGCTACTGTAGAAATCAGTATGGTGGTTCTTCAAGAAATTACAACTATAATATATCCAGCAATTTTAATTTTAGGTATATACTCAAAATATTTGAAAGACTGCCTGGAAGAGTTATGTGTACACTCACATTCATAGTCTCATTATTCACAATTGCTAAAATGTGGACCCAAGTGTCAACTGACAAAAAATTGGATAAACAAAATGTGGTACATATATTTGATCCTCTGTATCTGCTGGTTCTGCATACATTCAGTTCAATTCAGTTGCTTGCTGCTTCTGCTGCTGCTAAGCCACTTCAGTCATGTCCGACTCTGTGTGACCTCATAGACGGCAGCCCACCAGACTCCACCATCCCTGGGATTCTCCAGGCAAGAACACTGGAGCGGGTTGCCATTTCCTTCTCCAATGCATGAAAGTGAAAAGTGAAAGTGAAGTCGCTCAGTCATGTCCGACTCTTGGCGACTCCGTGGACTGAAGCCTACCAGGCTCCTCCATCCATGGGATTTTCCAGGCAAGAGTACTGGAGTGGGATGCCATTGCCTTCTCTGATTCAGTTGCTTAGTCATGTCCAACTCTGCAAACCCATGGACTGCAGTGCACCAGGCCTCCCTGTCCATCACCAACTCTCAGAGTTTACTCAAACTCATGTCCATCAAGTCAGTGATTCCATCCAACCATCTCATCCTCTGTCGTTCCCTTCTCCTCCTGCCCTCAATCTTTCCCAGTATCAAGGTCTTTTCTAATGAGTCCGTTCTTTGCATCAGATGGCCAAAGTATTGGAGTTTTAGCTTCAATATCAGTCCTTCCAATGAATATTCAGGACTGATCTCCTTTAAGATGGACTGGTTGGATCCCCTTGCTGTCCAAGGGATTCTCAAGAGTCTTCTCCAACACTACAGTTTGAAAGTATCAATTCTTCAGCACTCAGCTATCTTTATAGTCCAGCTCTCATATCCATACATGACCACTGGAAAAACCATAGCTTTGACTAGATGGACCTTTGTTAGCAAAGTAATGTCTCTGCTTTTTTTTGCATCCATGAAAGTGAAAGTGAAGTTGTGTCCAACTCTTTGCAACCCCATGGACTGTAGCCTACCAGGTTCCTCCATCTATGAGATTTTCCAGGCAAGAATACTGGAGTGAGTTGCCATTTCCTTCTCCAGGAGATCTTCCCGACCCAGGGATTGAATCCAGGTCTCCCGCATTGGAGGCAGATGCTTTATCATCTGAGCCACCAGGGAAGTACATCCATAGATTCAACCAAAACTGAAATTTCAGTCCACTGTTGATTGAATCCATGGATCCAAAACCTGAAGATACAGTAGACTAACTATATTCATTACATTATGCCATTTTATATATGGGACCTGAACATCCACAGATTTTAGTATTTGCAGAGACTCCTGATACCAAAGATACTGGGATGATCCTTGGGGTGACTAGACATACAGGGAATATTTTTCACCCTTAAAAACAAAGGGAATTCTGACATACACATCATGGTTGAAACTTGAGGACAGTACACTAAGTGAAACAAGCCAGTCACAAGAAAATAAATAAATGAATACTGTATGACTTCACATGCAGTACCTAAAGTAATCACTCATTGAAGCTAAAAGTAGAATAATGGTTTTCAGCATCTGGAGGTGAGGGGAGGAATGGTAATGGGAAGTTATTATTTAATGAGTATAGAGTTTCAGTTTTTATTAATGAAAAGACTTTTGGTTATGAATCCATATTTAATACTAAAATGGTACATTTTATACTATGTGTATTTTACCATAATAAAAAAAAAAGAAAGAAAGAAAAGATATCCTGGCCAGAAGGAGGGCCACTCAGAACTCTCTTTTGGCAGTTAGAATAAAAGAGTAGAATATAATTGGAGATCCTCCACCCTGGGGACAACATCTTAGAGAAAGTGAAAAAGAAAAAAGAAAAGAAAGCAAGAGTGGTTATTACTTCTAATACACAGATTATACTAATTTATGTTGTAGCCTTTGCATATTTGGGAGTTGTAGATAATTCACAATCACTCTATGAAATGATGACTGTATGATAATTAAATAGAGCGTGTTGTGACAGGGTTTAGTTAGGTCCTGTGTTTTTAAAATCATTTCGACAATCTCTGCCTTTTAATTAGCTAGTCCATTAACCTTTAAAATGGTTACTGATATGCTTGGTTTGCTTCTCCCACTTTATTTTCTACTGTCTCCTTTGCTTTGTTGTTGCTGTTGTTCATTTGTTCTTTGGTTTCTCCTTGCCTGCTTTTTAAAACTTTAATTTGAAAAATTCCATTTCCCCTCCCCCTGCCCAGGCTTTTTAGTTTAATACACACATCAGCACCTTAAACACGTTTGGGAAGAAAGTGGAACAGTGGGGAAGGACTCTCAATCCACACTGAAAATGCAGAGCTGTGTTTTAGTAACACCAATTTAAATTCCATTCTAATTTCTACACAGCTTTTTTCACTTATGCTTATTTTCATTTTAAGTAGTTGCTACAGGGCTTATAATATATATTTAAATTTTTTATATATCCTCTACAGTTAGTTTTGTATCAGTACATGTAAAACATAAAAATCATAAACATGTGTTGTTATACTGTACAACATAAACTAGTACATAAATAATATTGTCGTGTACATATATTCATCCTTTTGCTCACTTAATATTTTAGAAAACATATATCTATGCAGTTCTAGTTTACTGTAACTGGTACTTCTACAAAGGATTATTTAATATATTTTATAAATTTATTTCTTCAGTTGATAGGCTATTGTTATAGCCTCCTCCTGGAGAAGGGAAAGGCTACCCACTCCAGTATTCTGGCCTGGTGAATTCCATGGACTATATAGGCCATGGGGTTGCAATGAGTTGGACACAACTCACTTTCACTTTCACCTTCTTAAAAAAAAAAGAAAAGCCTATTTTGTTAGTCAGGGTCCCCCAGAAAAACAGAATAAATATGAGATGGATACACAGATTCATAGATAGATATATACATACATACAGATGTATAGGATGCATGTTAAGTCGCTTCAGTCATGTTCAACTCTTTGCGACCCTATGGACTGTAGCCTGCCAGGGTGGCCTCCCATGGGATTCTCCAGGCAAGAATACTGGAGTAGGCTGCCATGCCTTTCTCAGTGTATAGTATACATACACACATATTTTAGAGTGTAAGTCCTAGTGTGAGAGCAGATCAGTGTCCTAGTTCAAGTGGTCAGCCAGAGGAAGAGCCTGAATTCTCCTTCTCTTCACCTTTTTGTTCTATTCAAGCAATCAATAAATTGGATGATGTCTTTCCACACTGGGGGCAGTTATCCACTTTACTCGGTCTAGGTATACAAGCACTGGCCACTTAGTCATGGACACCTCTTTACAACCATAGACTGTAGCTCGCCAGGCTCTTCTACACATGGAATTCTCCAGGCAAGAATACCGGAGTTGGTAGCCATTCGCTTCTCCAGGGGATCTTCCTGACCCAGATATTGAACCCAGTCTCTTGCATTACAGGCAGATTCTTTACCATCTGAGCTACCAGAAAGGCCCCTCACTCAGTCTATTGATTCAAATACTAGTCTTCTCCAGAAACATCCTCACAGACATATTCAGAAATAATGTTTAACCAAATATCTGGTCACCCCATGGTCTACTCAAGTTGACACATAAAAATTACCTATCACATCAATGGTGCTAGAATAAATATGCTTGTACTTATCTTCTTATGCATATGTATTAGTTACTAACTAGGGATACTCTTTAAAGTTGCTATGTGGATTTCTTTGGAAGGAATGATGCTAAAGCTGAAACTCCAGTATTTTGGCCACCTCATGCAAAGAGTTGACTCATTGGAAAAGACTGATGCTGGGAGGGATTGAGGGCAGGAGAAGAAGGGGACGACCAAGGATGAGATGGCTGGATGGCATCACTGACTCGATGGACACGAGTCTGAGTGAACTCCAGGAGTTGGTGATGGACAGGGAGGCCTGGCGTGCTGCGATTCATGGGGTCGAAAAGAGTCAGACACGACTGAGCGACTGAAGTGAACTGAACTGAACTGATGTGAACGTCAGTGCATATCCTTCAACTTTACTAACGTGAACATGAATGTGAAGTCACTCAGTTGTGTCTGACTCTTTGTGACCCCGTAGTCTGTAGCCTACCAGGCTCCTCCGCCCATGGGATTTTCAAGGCAAGAATACTGGAGTGGGTTGCCATTTCCTTCTCCAGGAGATCTTCCTGACTCAGGGATTGAACCCGGGTCTCCCGTATTGTAGGCAGATGCTTTACCAGCTGAGCCACCAGGGAAGTCAACTTTACTAAATATTCCCAAATTGCTCTCTGAAGTGGTTATATTACATGAGACTCTCATTAGCAACAAATGAAAGTTCTATCTCATTGTTCCACAAACTTGCCAATCTTAACAGTCTTTAGTTTTTACTTTTCTGATGATTTATAAGAGTAGGAGTAGGGCAACAGTCTTCTCTAGGGTATTTCACTGCAGTAGGGTGATTATTGCCTAAAATTCTTCTACTTTGCAAGGGTGCCCCTTTCCTATGGATTGACTATACAGCCCATGGAATTCTCCAGGCTGGAATACTGGAGAGGGTAGCCTATCCCTTCTCCAGCAGCTCTCCCACACCCAGGAATCCAACCAGGGTCTCCTGCTTGGCAGGTGGATTCTTTACCAACTGAGCTATCAGGGAAGCCTAATCCTTTGGCAAAAGAGAGTAAACTTTTTGCTGGGCTCTTTTTTAAAAATTGTCTGTACCCACTGGCAAGTCTAGGTTGAAAGTTTCTTCCCTCAGTCCAAGATAAAGGAAGCAAAGAGAAAACTCTAGGAACATGCCACTGTGTGATTCATCAGGTCCAAAGGCTCAGAGCTTCTCTCCCATCTCTCCCTTTTCAGTTGTCTTATATGTGTGTGTTTTATTTTTTTTAATTTTTTAAAATGCATTTATTTTAATTGGAGGTTAATTACTTTACAATATTCTAGTGGTTTTTGCCATACACTGACATGAATCAGCCATGGGTGTATATGTGTCCCCCGTCCTGAACCCCCCTCCCACATCGCTCCCCATCACATCCCTCAGGGTCATCCCAGTGCACCAGCCCTGAGTGCCCTGTCTCATGCATGGGGCCTGGACTGGCGATCTATTTCACATATGGTAATATACATGTTTCAATGCTATTCTCTCAAATCGTCCCACCCTCGCCTTCTCTCACAGAGTCCAAATACACAATTTTCAAGGTTTTAGCTGTTTTTAATGGAACAGATGGCAAGACCTGCATCTTCTGTTCTTTCATAATGAACTCTGCAATTGGTCTGTTATGTGTTGTGAGAAACCGACCTGTGATTTTGAAGGAAATTACTTAGAATTTAATTACTGATTTAAAGAGTTATAGTTCTATGTTCTCCAAGTGCTTTATAATTTGCTGCCTAAGGTTCTTGTACATATTTTGTTAGATATGTTTCTTCATACATTTTACATTTTTACTGGTAGAATCTTATATTCTAATTAGTTATTACTGATATACAGGAACATGGTGATTTTGTATTCATATTTCAGATCGTGTAACCTTGAATTTTCTATTGCTAATATTTCATCTGAAAATTCGCTTAAAGTCAATATGTGGGTTATCATATAATCTGCAAGTAACAATTGCTTTGTCTCTTTCAATTTCTTCAAAGATACATATATATATCTTTTTCTTACCTTATTGCATTTTATATGATATCCAGTAGTTGATTTGAAGAGATCTCTAGCTTACGCCTGATTTAAAAGAATACTCATTTTTTCATTTTTTAAATTATTCTCTAATGAAAATCTTTGGAGAAGGCAATGGCACCCCACTCCAGTACTCTTGCCTGGAAAATCCCACGGACAGAGGAGCCTGGTGGGCTGCAGTCCATGGGGTCGGAAAGAGTCGGACATGACTGAGCGACTTCACTTTGACTTTTCACTTTCATGCATTGGAGAAGGAAATGGCAACCCACTCCAGTGTTCTTGCCTAGAGAATCCCAAGGACAGGGGAGCCTGGTGGGCTGCCGTGTATGGGGTCGCAAGAGTCGGACACGACTGAAGCGACTTAGCAGCAGCAGCAGCAATGAAAATCTTTCATTATTCATTTATATTTTATTATTATGAATAATTGGCAAGAATACACAGAAGAACTAAACAAAAAAGATCTTAATGACTTAAATAAGCACGATAGTGTGATCACTCACCTAGAGTCAGACATCCTCGAGTGCGAAGTCAAGTGGGCCTTAGCAAGCATCACTATGAACAAAGCTAGTGCAGGTGATGGAATTCCAGCTGAGCTAGTTCAAATCCTAAAAGATTATGCTGTTCAAAGATTGCACTCAATACGCCAGCAAATTTGGAAAACTTAGTAGTGGCCACAGGACTGGGAAAGGTCAGCTTTATTCCAATCCCAAAGAATGCCATGCCAAAGAGTGTTCAAACTCCACACAGTTGCACTCATTTCACACGCTATCAAAGTCATGTTCAAAATTCTCCAAGCCAGGCTTCAACAATACGTGAACCAAGAACTTCCAGATGTACAAACTGGATTTAGAAAAGGCAGAGGAACCAGAGATCAAATTGCCAACATCCAACTCATTGGAAAAGACCCTAATACTGGGAAAGATGAAGTCAGAAAAAGAGGGACGACAGAGGACCAGATGGTTGGATGGCATCACTGACTCAATAGACATAAGTTTGAGCAAGCTCCAGGAGATGGTGATGGAGGAGAAAGCCCTGGTGTGTTGCAGACAAAGGGGTCGGACAGGGTCGGACATGAGTCAGACATGACTGAGCAAATGAACAATAAATTATAGCTTTCTTTTCTTCCTTTGAATGTTAATATGAAATTATACTGCACACATCTAGAAACATTAAAAATTGGTTTAAGGAAAAAGATATTATGTCACAGTTAATATAATAAAGGTTCTCTAGAGGTATGTTATTATAAAATCAGTTTATCACTTTATAGAATTATAAAGAAATTTAAATGAATTTTAGTTCTAGTTAATTTTTCCTTGAGGCCAGTGATCAGACTTAGTATCTTTATACATAATTATCAGAGTTATCAGGTTGACCAAATGTTAGCAATTGAAAATATGATAAATCTATATTATCTTCTTGCATTTTTGTATGTATAGACTAGATAGCTTTATTTAGAATGTTTTTTGTATACTTTTAATAGGTAAAATTAAGTTTTTATGTTGCAAAAGAAAAACATATTTCTGTCTATAATTCTTAATAGAGTGAATTATCAACATATTTTAATTCAATTCAGCTTAACCAGATGTCAGCTAAGATCTTCTTGACATTAAGATTGTGGTAGAAATTATTCAAATACACAAATTTAATGTCTGAGAACTTCACAAGGTATCTGCTAATCTCTGGTGTTAAAGCGGTTAAAGTCCTTCACCTGTAGTATGAAGTACAGATATTATAATCTACCACCATGTCAAAATTAGAACAAAGCTCACCCTTTATGCCTGACTGGACAAAAGAATTCATTACACCAAGAATTTTATAAATTAGTTTATGGGTTAAGATTGCATCAAATTCCATACTGAATTCCACTGATATGCAGAACAAACAACCATTCCTCTATTATTCTCTACCCTCTGGTGCAGTTATAGCATCTAGACCAAGGTCTTTCTGTGTCTCAGCACCTGTCCTTTTTTAATATTCTAAAGTCATCTTTAAAAATAGTCACTTTTTTCATATAAAAAATGCATCATTTTGTATAGCAAATTAATAACTGTTTTCAAATAACATAATATTTATAAACTTCTTACATGTGCACCTTTATCATTTCTCTAAAACAAATTTAGTTTTGTGATAATGTCACAGTCACCTTTTTACAGTTGTTTGATACAACTAGAATTAAGCCTTTTTAACTTTAGTGAAACTTTATCATATCCAAAGAACGTTACTCACTAAAACCACACCATACATCATATTTTCAGAGCATTAACCCAGAGAAGAACATGGCAGAAAATCAATAATGTAGCTTGATGCCTTTTCACATATTGATTTACATATCATTTGTCTGCAATCATTGTTTAAATACAATTCACTTTGCCAATAGGATACTATTATCATTATTGCATATAAGAATCAGGCTTACATTAAAATGGTTTAAACCCAAGCCCAATTTACTGTTGTTTTGATGATTTCACTTGGAATTTTAAAGATTAACAGAAGTGGAATACATATACTTGAACACTGTAGTCATCCATGTTGAATCTTATAATTCATCTGAAATCTTCTTGCTGATATTTACAATATAACATTGGCTAACACTCTTCCCTGACAAGCATAAGAGTGTGTTGTTGGCCTGAAGACCACTACTTATAGGTTCTGTCCACTGCATTGTTTGTACAGGGGATCCTGTAGCAATGATGCTAAGTATGATTTGCTGCTCTGAAAATTAAACTTTTCACTTGTTTTGTTTAAAAGAAATTCCCTGCTGGCTCAGTGGTAAAGAGTGCACCCGCCAACACAGGAGACTGGGGTTCAGCCCCTGGTCTGGGAAGATCTCAGATGCCACAGGATGACTGAGCCAGCACTCTAGAGCATAAGCGGCAGCTGAGCCCACGTGCCCTAGAGCCCATACTCCACGACGAGAGAAACCACTGCAGTGAGAAGCCTGTGGATCCCATCTGGAGAGCGGCCCTTGCTTGCGGCAACTAGAGAAAGCTGGAGCACAGCAACAAAGAGCCAGCACAGCCATAAACAAACAAACAAAAAGAAATGCATATAAAGTGCCTAAGGCATGCCATAACTGCCTAATGTCAATAACTGTTAGAAATCCACAACTTTTTTTTTTTTTTGCCATGTGTACTCTCTTTAATCAAAGGATTGCTTTAAGTACATAAACTGTACTATCTTTAAATGTACAATTTTTAAAACATGCACACTTCAGTTTGCCACCGACGTGGCACTACCATCTAGCACTACCATCAAGATGTTATATGTTTCATAAATATGTTATAGCTTGATGTCTCTAATAAAAGTGTTGCTCCCTAAAAAAAAAAAAAATTAAAGAGGAATCTCAAACCAAATCAAAGATCCCTTCCTCCATGATAACTGCCCTCAAATAACCCCATATGGGATGGAGATGCCCATTCATTTTGCTAGGTTCTCTACCTTCAAGCTGGAGACAGTAATCAGATGCAATTGTTAGAATCCTGATTTCGTCCTTCCTACCTAAGGGTGAAACGGCCTAGAGTCAGTGCTTCCAGTTATACTGGGTGGCCCAGAAAATGGGCAGGCTGATTTATAGATAGCTGTGCTTCGTTCTAACCCAAAGATCCCAGAGGAAAGGCCTGGAGGAGAAGCTGAATCTCCCTATCAAGTGGCTTTCAGCTCTGTCACTAGCTAAAGAATTAAACAGAAGGCTGAACCTGGAAGAGAGATTTCCTTTTCTCTTACAGTATGGTCCATTCTTAAATCACTCTGACATTAATAGGAAAATTCCATAGGCACACTTGTATGTCCTTATTAAAGGGTAGAAATTAAAGAAGAAGTGACAGAGAAATCACCAAACCCACTACAGAGGAGATGCCCACAGGAATAACAGACTCGGTTCACATTTTAAGTAGTTCAGCCTGAAAAATTCAAAATGCAAATTCCTTTTAGGGAACTGGTATCAAAAGCAAGTTCAGTCACATATAATACATCCCATGCTGTTCTGATCAATTGAAATTATTCTTCCTACTTTGGGCTTTTTAAATCATTTGCTACAGAATTCTCTTCGACAATCTTAAAGATGGAGTCAATAAAACAGTAAAACTTACACTTCTGTTGCTTTGCATATTGTTGGGTGGAAAGTAGAGCCCTACCTGTTCTCCGTTTCCATGAGAACCACCCTACACACATACACACCCACCCACCCACACACACACAATTTCTCCAAGGTACTTCATGGAAGCTGACTTTTAAAACAACTCTGTGCCATTTTGTTTGAACATAGTGCAAAATCTACAACTGAATAATATAAAACCTATACCAAAATGGCACATCTCCCTTTTTTATTTTCAAAGACATTAACGATTTCCACATAAAGAAAGGAGGCAGAAAATGAAAAATGCTTTTTAGCCCATAGCATAAGAAGTTCCAAGTCTTTTTTGAAACCAACCATAAACAATCTTGGGAAAAGCAAGCGAGAAATGCCTATATTCAAGTGAATATTTGCATGATTTTAAAGACCTTGGTTAGATTTCTGGTTTTGATGCAAAGCAAAATGCTATCTAAAAAGCCAGTATTCTGAAGAAAAAGTTTAGAGGGAAAAATAAGAAATTTACAATATCTGACTGGTATAGAAAGAAAGCATGTAAAGGGAAGCTTCCATTCCACTGTGGAGATGTGATTTACTATCTAAATCTAGAATTTAAAAAGAAAATAGTACAGGAAAAAATTTCACATTCCATCACCTCAATAGCCCTCCCTCCAATTTTTCCTTGGTCTGGGTATCTGTCTACCATAGCAAATGGTGTAGAGGAGTGATGCTGAGCATTTAATGTGTTTAAATAAAATTATACTATGCTGCAGACTTGCATTTATCATCCTTGTAAGGCAATAAAAATCTATCTTTCCTGAGAAAGAATGACACCTGTAAAACTGTTCCAGGCAGAGTAAAAATTTTGAGAATGCAAAGTATTCACAAACCTAGCAGACATCCAAAGAGGGTAAGATTCAGAAAGCAGTGTGAAATTTTTGTCCTGGAGTAAACTGCAGAATCTATAGATTCTCAACTACAAGTAAAAGAAAAGAAGCAAATTAAAAGTGCCATTTCTTCTGTTTTTGTACTTAAACAGAGAAGAAACTTCAGTATCATCATTAACAAGTAACATTTAGTATCATGATCTAGAAACAGTAGTTGTAGATACCTGCCAAAGAGGGTAGAGGGTAGGAAAAGGATAATGTGTTGTCGAGTTCACTTGGAAATTTTGGTCCGATATGTACTCATCCCTGCGCAGGAGGCTGCTCAGAGAGGTGAGGAGCTTGGTTTTGTATGTGTCTGATATAACTGAAGAACTAAGACAATGCATGTACTATTGGCATCAATTATCAGAGGAGCTCTGATAAAGGCAAAATACAGAGAAATTACGGACATCTGAGAAGGCTTCACAGAGGAGAAGGAAGACCCAAACTAACCTAAATGAAAAGGTAAGTGAAATTTCAATCAGCAAGTTTGAGGCAGAGGAGAATAAGTTCTAGATGGGAAAACAGCCCAAGCAGGAAGGAACTAATATTGTCTACTTTGGGCCTGAGATTGGCCAGGATAGGTAATTACAGAAAACTGCTTACTTTAATATTTGAGGAAAGATAAGGTTAAATAAGAATTATGGAGAATATCAGAATAAGTTGTTTAAATACTTTATACATAAAAACTACAACACAATGGGACTAAGTTTATTAAATGTTTAGCATTACCTCATGTTATTCAAATAGCAACTTTAGGAACATAGGTAACAATATTAGTAAAATTAAGGCTTGAAGCAGTTGAATAATACTGATGACACAGATATAATTTTAAAAAGTCAGGATTAAAACCCAAGTTTGTTATTTTAAGTATGCTTTTGACTGCTATATTTCATTGTATCATTATAATTTGCTATAATACATATCTTTGGTCTTGAAAAATATTTCTGTAAGGAGGAATAAAACCCATTGCATTGACTGAGATCATATTTGTATATTAAGCAATGCTGAATACAAGAAGGAGGTATAAGAGACTGTAGAAGAGTTAGCTGGAGCTATAAGCAAGGAACAGCTCATGAGTGGCAGTGGGTGCTATAAGCTAGGTCAAGAAGTCTGGACCTTATCCAGAGGATAATGGAGAAGCCACTGAAGCATCGGCAGTAAACGGCATAATCAGGTGTGTGGTTTAAAAACACGCTCTGGTTACAGATCATGGTTTGATGAAGACAGTGGTAAGGACACTACTGAGCAAGCTATAGAAAGAATCCAAGTTCAAGGTAATGGTGGCCTGACTTAAGAGGCAGAAATAATGGGCCTTCGTAATTGAGTCAAACGATATCTAGTTTTGTGACTTGGACAATGGGAGGAGAGTAATTCTACTTACAGGGTTAGGGATCACAAAAGGATAGGGAGAAATGATGAGTTCATTTTTGGACTTAGTAAGTCTAAAGCGCTTTTGTGGCATTCAAGTAGAAATACCTAATGTGTGGAGATATGACACTCAGAAGGGAGGTCTCATCTAGATATCAAGATTTGTGATTAATTAAAGCTATGGGAATAAGAAATATTATCCAAGGTGTATGTGTAGAGTAGGAAAGGAAGGAGGAATTAAGATAGAACCCTGAAAAACAACAAGCTTTCAGAAAACTGCAGAAGGAAAACAGAAAAAAAAAGAAAAATGTTTCCTCCAGAGAGAAAACATATTCCTGTCTGTGGAGCACTTGAAACGAAAGGGGTGAGGGGGTTTAAGATGGAAGACATGGCAACCTGTGGCAAATGCTGATGAGAGCTCCAGTTTGACAGAGAAGACAAGTGACAACCAGCAGCTGAAGATTTTACTAGTTTTACATCCTAAAAATGATCAGAGGCCAAATTACAATGGATTGATAGGTTAATTTTTTTTAAGCCAGTGTATACAGACTAGCTTTATAATTTCCAAAGATCAGTGCTGATGCCTAATCAAGTATCCATAGATCAGAAGCTAATGAAAAGCATTGTTTTTGTTTGTTTGATGAAGCTAAATTACTCTATTTTGTTACCCTAGAATAACATCCTTCCAAATTTTTAGTACTAAAAATATATTTTTTCATAAAGTGATGGTGATAGACAATAGTGTGTGCATGCTAAATCACTTCAGTCATGTCTGACTTTGTGCAATACTATGGACTGTAACCTACCAGGCTCCTCTGTCCATAGGATTCGCCAGGTCAGAATACTAGAATGGGTTGCCACGCCCTCCTCCAGGGGATCTTCCCGACCCAGGGATTGAACCCCGGTCTCTTATGTTTCCTGCATTTGCAGACAGGTTTTTTTCCACTAGCACCACCTAAGAAGCCTGAAGATAGTAGTAGTTATTTTGAAATATTATTGATAGTTGAATCTATATACTCTTCGGAATTCTGCAACCTACCATTGATCCTGGATTTCAAGTGTTTGAATCCAAAGAAATGGGTATCCTAAAGAATATCTCAGCATTCCTTGATGGGTAGAGGGAAGGTAGAATAAAGGAGAATGCTACTTGTCTGGCAATGATATTCGCTTCTTTTTAAGTATAGAATATAGTTTTGACGGGTCAGTAGAGAGGTATTTGCATTTTGTCTTTGGCAGTTTCATTATGTTGTCAATTATTACAGTGCAATGTTCTAATAGGAGTTTCATCATGCATTCAAATTGGATAGAGGACTCATTTAGCTGCCACAACAAATTGAGCTCAGCAGGCTTCATTTCAGGAACTTCTGTGGTGTCAAGTGGTCAGTCCTTCAGTTTTAATTTCTAGATATATGAGATGCAAATTGCATGATCTTTTCTCCTCTGATAGTCAAAGCAAATGGCTCCAATTACATTCTAACATATCCTTAACTGGGAGGTAAATAACATTATCAGCTTGGGATGTGGTAGGATGAATCACAAAGAAAAGATTAATTATCTTGTAAAGGTATTGTATTATCTTAATTGTTCACATCACTCAAGCTTTTCTAATTAGAAAGGTAAATACCAGCCGAGGCAGTTTTTGCCCCTGCACAGTGAAAAAAAGGCTAAACGTTTACATGAATTATACCTTCTCAAATATTTAAACTTGATAAGGCCAGCCTTCAGTTTATACTCATTTTCCTGTCATCAGACTTCCCAAAGGTCAACTGTATTTCTCTTATAAAAAGTGAAGGGATAACATTACACTATTAAATAATAAATATTTCAATGTATTGATGCTGCCAGGAAGCCTACAAATCCACACTACTCCAGCCCACTATTGTTTAGTGGTATCCAAAATTCAGCATGCTTTTCTCTACCCAATCTATTCCAAGAGTACTTTTAGCCCAGTGGTTTATTTGAAAACCCACAGGAGATTATACACAATCCCTCTGTTTTCTCCCTTCAAGCAGCAGCTGTCATTTCTTGTACAGAACATTTCCCATTTCATCTTTCTGATTAATGCTTTGTCTCTGGATAAATTTAGTCCTTAATAAACAATCATATTCCAATTCTGCCTCCCAGAACTCTAACCTCAGAGAAGTTAACTGGACTCTCTCATGAGTTGAGTCCCACCATATCCTAGACAGGCTGACATTAGAATATCCTTACTATTATGAATATTTTTCTTGATAGAGCACCCAGGATACAGTAGGTACTGAGAAGTGATGCTCCCTTTAGACCCATTGCCTCTGTTGTTGGTTTCTTTTCTTCATTTTGAAGCAGTATGGTCTAGTGCTCCAAAAACAAAGACTCTGGACCCATATGAGTCTGCATTTAAACCTTGCTGTAAAACTAACTCTATAATCTTAGGGGGAGTGTTTCTCTTCTCTGTGCCCCCTTCCTCTTCTGTAAAATGGCTTTAAAATAATACCAGTCTACTAGGGAGAGTTTAAAGGAATAAATGATACCATGGCATGTTGTACACTTAGCTCAGGCCTAGGTATATAAGTCCTTAGTAACTGTTGGCTCTTACTGTATTTTATTTTAGTACTGTAATTTACATCCTCTTTACTGAAACTCAGTTTGAAGTCTGTTTCTGAGGTCAGAATCAGAAGTGAAATATTCTGGTCATTTGAAAAAGTCATCTGAACTTTCCTGCATGCCAAATATTTCCCTGAGTTCTAATCCAGATGTGTCTCTCTCATTATTCCATCTTCAAAGCGGGATTCTTCCAGAGGTCTGATGGGCTTAACACACTGTTTCCATAGCTGCTGTACCACCTCACTGATCAGCAGCATTTCACTTAAGGCTGTTCTCTTTCCGACAGGAAGGCTTGAGGGAGATGATGACCTTAAATGCCAGGAGGATTTTCCATGTGGGCACAGAGGACGAACACTGTGAGCATCTGGGCACAGCACGGAGAGCAGATTTTGAGGGTTGGGAAGCTCAGTGTTCAGTTAATGGACGCTTGGGCTTGAGCACAGTGTACTGTTTAAGGGAAGAGAGGTTAATTCATCAGGAGCTCGATTTGTGGGACAATCTTTCAGTCTCAACTACATTTACATGAGCAGGACATCTTAAACAGTGAAGGGGCTGTGTTGTTGGATGAGACCACAGCAAACATGTAAGATTTTATGGGTATGATCTCTTTGTATTCTCTAGCCAGTTGCCTGGAAGCCATAGATCCTTATTTACCATAACATGTTTTCTTCCTCTAGTGCATCCAACAATTTCTCCCTTCTCCCTAGAATTTATGTCAAGCTTCAATCACTTTATCTGTAATGCCAGAATGTCTATCCAACCCGAATTATCTCATAAACCTACCTTGGTCTTCACTTTCCCATTCCCTACTTGTGATAAAAATTAACAACTCTTTTGGAAACCAGGCAGTCTTTTAAGACAATGCTTATTTCTGGTCATTTGTCCATGGTTCATTATAAAATCAGATCTGAAGTACAGGAAATGGATGTTTCTAATCTAGTTACTGTGACTCTAAACAACTCACTTAATTTCTCTAAACCTTGGTTAATTCATCACTAAAATGGAAAGTGTAACTTATACATGGTGCATAATTTGAGGACTACACAGAATCTTCTATGTGAAGCCTTTGGTGTTGGTTTCCTAATCACTGTGCCTCATAGGAGTAGGCACAACCCTTAGGTGCGATGTCAGAGAGAATGTTTCAAGAGACTGAGATTACCTGAAATGTGTTCCAGTAGAGAAAGCAAGCATATCAAACTTTTCTTGGTCTTCAATTTCTGTTTCCTAAGGTCTCTTCGTAAACTCCACTCTAAGGGTAGACTGGGTCAGCCTAGTTGGAAAAGTACTTGCATGACTTATTGCCCCATATAGACTCTGACTAAATCAGTGAGAAAAGCAGTAGTTCATCAATACTAGAAATATTCCTCTAGTGTTTAGGCTCAAGTTATAACTCGCATGGGCTTCCTGGGTGGCTTAGTGCTGAAGAGTCAGCCTGCCGATGCAGCAGTTGCAGAAGACACAAGTTTACTCCCAGGTTGAAAGATCCCCTGGAGGAGGAAATAGCAACCTACCTTAGTATTGTAGATGGAAAAGTCCATGACAGAAGAGCCGGGTGGGCTACAGTAGGTAACAAAGGGTCAGACACAACTGAGCACGCATGTACTAACCTGTATGCATAGATCATATTTTCTCTTCGTGACCTCATTCTTAATGTTTATTCTACATTCTCTTCCAGATCTTTGCTAAAAATAGATCATGATATAGCTGTACCCAAACTGTTTATTTCATCTGCTTGTGGTTTCCATTATATCACCATTTCCATGAGGTGGTATCCTATTCTCAGGCCAGTCAGGTATGAGGCATGCTTAGCCTAGGGGCTTCCCTGGTAGCTCAGATGGTAAAAACTCTGCCTGCAATGTAAGATACCTAGATTTGATCCCTGGGTCCAGAAGATCCCCTGGACCATGGAGAAGGGAATGATAACCGACTCCATTGTTCTTGCCTGGAAAATTCCATGGACAGAAGAGCATGGTGAGTTACAGGGTTGCAAAGAGTTGGACACAACTTAGTGACTAATATCCACATGCTTAGTCTAGCTGTGCCAGGAATAAATAATTCTTAATCAAATTCTTGTTGTGTTCTTGGGCTACACTTACTCTTAGAGTTGAAAGAATGTGAAACATTCTGAAGTACCATATCCATTCTCTTCTTGTTCAGCATCTTTCCCTCCTGAAGACTGTAAGGTTGGCACAAGCCCTTCCAAAATTATTATATCAACTTCTGAAGGTTCTATCCCCACTCCAGTATTCTTGCCTGGAGAATCCCAGAGACAGGGGAGCCTGCTGGGCTGCCATCTATGGCATCACACAGTCAGACAAAGGCAACGTAGCAGCAGCCACAGGCTCTATCATCTTATCTTTAATTTCTCTTTAATCTTTCAGAATATTCATTGGAAGGACTGAAGCTGAAGCTTCAATACTTTGGTCACCTAAATGCAAAGAGCTGACTCATTGGAAAAGACCTTTATGGTAGGAAAGATTGATGGCAGGAGGAGAAGGGAACGACAGAGGATGAGAAGGTTGGATGGTATCACCGACTCAATGGACATGAATTTGAACAAGCTCTGGGAGTTGGTGATGGACAGGGAGGCCTGGCATGCTTCTGTCCACAGGATCACAAAGAGTTGGACACTACTGAACTGAACCTTTCTGTAAAATAGACTCATGCCATTAGAATTCCTCACTCTACACTTAGCACAATGCCTGACACCCAGTATGCTTTCAATAAGGATGAAAGTATTAAAATTACCACTCTGTTTCAGAAACTATCCTGGGTGTTGCCAATACCAAAGTGAAAAATCACAGTTATTATCTGAAGAGAGTTCATCATTGTTTTGAATTTTTTGCTTACATCATGTTTCCATTAATGACTTAACTTTACCTGAGAACCCTGTTTTCTTTCCCAATTTCCCTCGGGTGCAGTGAGCAGCAAATCACGATTCCTGGCTAATGCTGTTGGATGATATCAATACTTATAACCAATGAACTGAGCTCCCATTGCAAAATTTCCTAAGAGCTTTATCTGATAATTCTCTTCTTAACTCAAAGGAGGTTAAATATCATTTGAAAAACAAGGAACTAATAAGAATCTAACATAAATTGTCAAACCAGAGAGTCCACAGGACTATGACGAGCAGGGACCCAGTTAGCCAGTCATATTCCTATCAATAGGACCTTTGTTCCACTTGTCAATATGAGGATAGCTATAGTTTGAAATAAATATTCAAGTGTTGCAAAGGCAAATTGCTTGTACAAGAAATATTCTTTGAGACTTGAAAATTGACATCTTCTCATTCAAGATTAATAGCACTTAGCTTAGAAAAGTAAATATGACTCATTTTATTAATTTCATCAGATTGAAATCTCCTTAAGAAAGAGGGCATGCTTGCTCATTGCTTCAACCTCATTGTCTTACACATGCCTGACACAGAACCCAGGCTCAATAAAAATTCAGTGAAATAATAAATCTGTTTTGCTACCAATTCACCACGTAGGAAAAAACTGGCAAGTGAAAGGAAATTTAAAAGCTGTAGCAAATTTATTTGCAAGATTAGAAAAAAGGCTGTTCTGAACACAATAGAAAATTTTAAGTGCCAAGTAAGAATAAATCCATACCGTCGTCCACTATAAATCCACATTTGTTGTTTATTTCTATTGATAGTTATTTTCCCCAAGTTTAGAGGTATTACTAATGAGAAGAAAGAACTGAAATGCTGGCTTCTTAAGACTTCAAAAAGTTGAGGGAGTTACTTTGCCTTAGTTCTTTAAGTTAATGAAATCTTGTTCAAACCCATCCACCAACCCTTCATTCAAATGTCACTTTCCTGATTGCTTTTGTTATGTGCCACTGAGTCATGGAGATTTCACGGCTGACTCATGTAGTGGCAAGGCGATAAATCATAACCACCAAATAACGTTAGAGAAATTACAAATGATAGACGGCATTTCAGAGGACTGCCTGTGGGAAACCAGGTATTTATTTTCACTTTGTACCCACTTCTAAATGGCCTGCATTTGGTAATGAGAGCTGTCAGAAAAGTCATAAGTTATTGTTAGCTCACTGCTGCTAAGGTACATAGGAAGGACTTGCAAAAAGTAGATGATTTTGCTCCTTTGTTGTTCTAGTAAGTTAAAACTGAAGTTGAGAAGTAGAAATCTGAAGAGAAAGCAAAAACAATCCAACATTCAGACCTGTGGTGAGGAACACTAATTGCTACCACTTTTTAAGGAATGCTTCCCATATTTTCTTCAGCAGAGTGGAAAAAAACTAAAGTATAAATAATTTATATAATACTTTATATATAATAAAGTATAATACTTTAAGTAATACTTTATATATAATAAAGTATAAATACTTTATACATAAATCAGTTTGGACTCAGTTTATTTTAGTATTATGTTGAGTTAGCCAAATGTTCATTTGAGCTTTTCTAAACATTTTACAGAAAAACCCAAGTGAACTTTTTGACCCATCTAGTTATCACTATAGTCTGAGAATTATACATAGTTTCTGGAATAGCATTCCTGAACAAATGTTAGATACAAATACCAAACAGCTTTTAAATGACTAATTAAGACTATTAACCAGTGTGTCTCTGATGATCATTTGCTTTGTAGGTCTCACATAGTAACTTAGCCCTTAGTTATAGTCTCTTCATCTGGGGCTTCCAAACTATTTCGTTAACATTGATAAAATTATCCTGCTATTTAAGGGCAAATGATTGTGCCTTCCAAGCAAATTTGGTTAAAATTTAAAATTTATAAAATTCCAATATTTGATTTATTACCTTATAACTTGATATGATGAATACAGTTAAGCACCTCCAGTACCAAGAGGCAAAGGAATTTCAAGGAGAACAAACAAGTAGATTTGTGGGTTTTTACACCTTTATCCTCATGTCATTCCAGAGAGCTAGGCTTGTGTGTGGTTTAAAACAAGGAAAATTTGAGTTAACCATTGTTTTCTTTCTTTTTTTTTTTTTTACTTTGTTTATTGGCTTTTCCAAAAATTTGTTTGGTTTCTAACAAAAGTTTTGGAAATTAAAAAACTGTGTGAAGGAACACATTTTTTTAACCCACAGATCACCTGTACTGCAGAATTTCATTTCTAAGAATATCAGGCAAGAAAAGTCAAAATAGTAAGCATAAGATACAAACAAACTATGTCATCTCACCTTCTGCAAAACTCACAACCCTCTGGGGAGGATGGAAGAAGAAGAGGAGGTGAGCTATTTACTATCTAAGAATATCTAATTAAAGTCACTTGAAGCTTTTACAGGAATATTACATTATCTCTCGTGGACGCTTAGAGGAACACAGGTATATAGATATTCCCATTCTCTTAAGAATTGTGCCAAGAAAGAAAAGCTGAGAAGGCATCTTCTTCAAAATTCTGAAGGGAAACTAGTCTTTAAGTAGGCACTTTTGGTGCACTATGCATTAAAGTGTTTTAATAGCATCCATCTATCATTTTAACAGCAAGCATTTACTAAAAGGTATATGACCAGATGCAAAGAAGAAAGACCATAATGTCTCCTGAGGCTTAAATTTTCAAAAGACAATGTGAAGACATGTCAGAAGTGGGAAATGCTGCCCTTTTCTCTTTGTTTGCCTCAAGTGTGTGATTTTCAAGTCCCGCCTCTACAGGTGACAAAACTTTTTGCTCTCAATAGTCTATTGTAGGAGGAGACGATTGAAATAAGACCCAATCACATCAGGTTAATTCAAGGTCATATTGGAAAGCTTCTGACTCTTAGCCATTATAACTAGTAAACATAGAAATGATAAGAACAGACACTCAAGAAAAATCAGAGCTTATTTACTGCTTTCACATATGTTATCTGAGGTGGTTCTCCTAACAACCCTAAATATCTAGACCTTATCCACAGTTGACACAAGCAATCCACAGAAAGCTAAGCTAACCTGTTGTCTTTGTTGGTGTATGGAATATATTCAAGTGATCGCAACCCAATCACCAAAATAACTTAAAAACCATTTCAAATTGTAGTCCCTCAGGAAACACTAAAGAAATAATCCCATTGATACATTACAGCAAAATTTTTCAAAGTCTGATTTCCTTCAAAACCCCCATGCATTGAGTACCATTGATTAATTATATGTACTATTAATATGTACCACTGGTTAATTATAACATAGGGATGATGACAGAGGATGAGATGGTTAGATGCCATCACGGACTCAATGGGCATGGGTTTTAGCAAACTAAGGGATATGGTGAAGGTCAGGGAAGCCTGGCATGCTGCAGTCTATGGGGTCGCAAGAAGTTGGACGAGACTGAACAACAATTATAACATTATTCTTCAACATATAACTTCTCTTCAGACACATGCACGCCTTATCAAAGTACATTATTTTCATGACCTGTTTTGTTTTCTGCCTTCAGTCATTAAGAGTTATTTATTTTACATTCTGGTGAAGCTGACTGATGTTAATACTCAAAAGATACCTGATAGTTGGCTCCTCTGTACATATAAAAGACAGAATATTCCACTGTTGGTGGTATTTCTTTGCAGTCTTAAATTTTATTTTTTTTTAATTTGTATTTTATGTTGGAGTATAGTTGATTTACACCTGAAACTAACATAATGTAAATCAACTATACTCCCATTGTATTTTGAAATGAGATGTTTGTAGAAGTTCAAAGAATTTAAGAAAAAGGTGGAAGAACAAATGACTAACTATCATCAGAAAGGGACTGATAGAAGTAAAATGTAGGAAAGGTTTTAGGCATTAATTGAGTCTGGGAGAGTTGACTGATGTTCAGTTTGGTGATTACTGCAAGAAAAAGAAACTAGAAATCTTATATGACTTCAGAGTCACTGCCAGTGAGGAATTTCAGAAATGCATTTTGCTTCTTCTGTATGTCCTATGTTATAATACAATTCTTTGAGGCTTTTATGGGCTCCCATTTGCTGATCTCAATGTTTAATGTATTATGTGAGGCAATGTAGCTATTCTGGATATTTTATAGAGCAGGTGATGCAAATTTTTTTAAAAATCCAGATAGTAAATATTTTAGACTTATGAACCCTATCCATCCCACCTGTTCAAGTGTGCCACTGCAACAGAAAAGCAAAACAGGCCATGCTTAATGGGTGTGGTCGTGTTTCAATAAAACTTTAGTAACAAAAGGAAACACTGACAAACCTTGCTTTTGATTATGATTATGGGTGCTTTCTATCTGCTATATCCAGGTTCCATAGTGATTTCTGAACTGCTCCCACTTATTTTCCCTTTTAAACTGTCAGGTAAGGACAGGAGGGTCTCAAATATTATTGTATAATAGCTTATCTTTTTTATCACTTACTTTCACACTTGAGCAACCTGTGAGGCTAGTGTGGTATAGGTAATCCTAAATTCTAAGCATGGATATCTGTCTTCATAACTGAGTTCTTTTCACCAGGAAAATTATTTTTGGAGGCTCCACAGTTCAATTCAGTCACTCAGTCCTGTCCAGCTGTTTGTGACCCCATGGACTACAGCATACCAGGCTTCCCTGTCCATCACCAACTCCCGGAGCATGCTCAAACTCATGTCTATCACTTTGGTAATGGCATCCAACCATCTCATCCTCTTCTCCTTCATTTCATCGTCATCCTCTTCTCCTCCCACCTTCAATTTTTCCCAGCATCACGGTATTTTCTAATGAGTCGGTTCTTCACATCAAGTGGCCAAAGTATTGGAGCTTCAGCATCAGTCTTTCCAATGAATATTCAGGACTGATTTTCTTTAGGATGGACTGGTTGGATCTCCTTGCAGTCCAAGGGACTCTCAAGAGTCTTCTCCAACACCACAGTTTGAAAGCATCAATTCTTCGGCACTCAGCTTTCTTTATAGTCCAACTCTCACATCCATACATGACTATTGGAAAAAACCGTAACTTTGACTATGTGGACCTTTATTGGTAAAGTAATGTCTCTGGGTTTTTTTTAATATAAATTTATTTATTTTAATTGGAGGTTAATTACTTTACAATATTGTATTGGTTTTGCCATACATCAACATGAATCTGCCACGGGTATACACGTATTCCCCATCCTGAACCCCGCCTCCCTCCTCCCTCCCTGTACCATCCCTCTGGGTCATCCCAGTGCACTTGCTGTCTAGGTTGGTCATCAGAGAAGGCAATGGCACCCCACTCCAGTACTCTTGCCTGGAAAATCCATGGACAGAGGAACCTGGTAGGCTGCAGTCCATGGGGTCACTAAGAGTCGGACACGACTGAGCAACTTCACTTTCACTTTTCATTTTCATGCATTGGAGAAGGAAATGGCAACCCACTCCAGCGTTGTTGCCTGGAGAATCCCAGGGACGAAGGAGCCTGGTGGGCTGCCATCTATGGGGTCGCACAGAGTCGGACATAACTGAAGTGAATTAGCAGCAGCAGCAGGTTGGTCATAGCTTTTCTTCCAAGGAGCAACTGTCTTTTAATTCCATGGCTGCAATCACCATCTTCAGTGATTTTGGAGCCTAAAAAAATAAAGTCTCTCACTGTTTCCACTGTTTCCCCATCTATTTCCCATGAAGTGATGGGACCAGATGCCATGATCTTAGTTTTCTGAATGCTGAGTTTTGAGCCAACTATTTCACTCTCCTCTTTCACTTTCATCAAGAGGCTCTTTAGTTCTTTGCTTTCTGCCATAAGGGTGGTGTCATCTCTATATCTGAGGTTATTGATATTTCTCCTGGCAATCTTGATTCCAGCTTTTGCTTCATCCAGTCCAGCATTTCACATGATGTACTCTGCATATAAGTTAAATAAGCAGGGTGACAATATACAGCCTTGACGAACTCCTTTCCTGACTTGGAACTAGTCTGTTGCTTCATGTCCAGTTCTAACTGTTGCTTCTTGACCTGAATACAGATTTCTCAGGAGGGAGGTCACGTGGTCTGGTATTTCCATCGCTTTAAGACTATTCCACAGTTTGTTGTGATCCACTCAGTCAAAGGCTTTGGTATAGTCAATAAAGCAGATGTAGATGTTTTTCTGGAACTCTCTTGCTTTTTCAATGATCCAACGGATGTTGGCAATTTGATCTCTGGTTCCTCTACCTTTTCTAAACCCAGTTTGAACATCTGGAAGTTCATGTACTGTTGAAGCCTGGCTTGGAGAATTTTGAGCATTACTTTGCTAGAGTGTGAGATCAGTGCAATTGTATGGTAGTTTGAGCATTCTTTGGCATTGCCTTTCTTTGGGATTGGAATGAAAACTGACCTTTTCCAGTCCTGTGGCCACTGTTGAGTTTTCCATATTTGCTGGCATATTGAGTGCAGCACTTTCACAGCATCATCTTTTAGGATTTGAAATAGCTCAACTGGAATTGTATCACCTCCACTAGCTTTGTTCTAGTGAGGCTTCCTAAGGCCCACCTGACTTTGTACCCCAGGATGTCTGGCTCTAGGAGTGTGACCACACCATTGTGGTTATCTGGGTCATGAAGATCTTTTTGGTATAGTTCTTCTGTGCATTCTTGCCACCTCTTCTTACTATCTTCTACTTCTGTTAGGTCCATACCATTTCTGTCCTTTATTGTGCCCATTTTTGCATGGAATGTTCCCTTGGTACCTCTAATTTTCTTGAAGAGATCTCTAGTCTTTCCCATTCTATTGTTTTCCTCTATTTCTTTGCATTGATCACTGAGGAAGGTTTTCTTATCTCCCCTTGCTATTCTTTGGAACTCTGCATTCAAATGGGTATACCTTTCCTTTCCTCTTTTGCCTTTAGCTTCTCTTCTTTTCTCAGCTATTTGTAAGACCTCCTCAGAAAATCATTTTGTCTTTTTTCATTTCTTTGGAGGCTTCTACAACCTGTCTTTTTGTTCTCGGAGCTTCTGTAATTGCAGATAACCTATTTGATGGTCCCTTGCTACATTCTGACCTTAGGCCAACTCATTTCTATGGAGTTAATAAGTGATATCATTTGGTGATACACAAGTGAGCATAGCCTCTTATTAAAAGAAGACTCCCAAGGCTGAAATGTCCTGAACATACAAAGAAGTACATTTCTTATTGTATACTGAACATATCATGTTAGAAATTAGAGATTTTAGGAGAAAGCTACATATGTAATCACACTTTGTAGGTCTTTTTTTTTTTTTTTTAACTTACTCACAAGGCAAAGTTTGAAAATATTTTTCTTCTCTTTTTTGTCATATTTGAGTTTTTGGCAAATCATAACCATGAGTGCCCAAGGCAGCTTCCTCCGTCTGGGTCCCATGTGTTCTTCCATGGTTCTCTACTGCCTTTGGAAACTGGAGGTGACACAGCACTCAAGAATTATACTGACCCTTTGCCTGACTTTGGCATTAAAAAAAGGTGCACATTCCTCTTTCTACCCCTTTTTGAGCCCTGTCCTGATCTTTGCCACTAAGATTTCAACTTACAAATCTCTGTTCTTCTTATGAAATGCCAGTATCAGGAGGAAAAAAATAGCAAAAGGAGGAAGCAGTACAGAGAGTAATTATTCTATTCTCTAGTCTATTTGGTGCTAAGAATGGAAAAATTTTAGAGAAGGTGAAGAAGCTACCAGCATCATAAGGATAAGCTTGGTTGTCTCAATTGTAGATACAGGAAATAAAAAAGAAACGTATGTTTCTGTTAAATAGTGTTAACTCAAATGTATAATTCACACATCCAGATGCAGCTGTAGCTTCTTGGCTGGGAAAAAGAAATCAGAATGCATGAGTTGGGACAACGGAAGAGCCCAGGAATTTATAGCATACACATACAAATCCCTTCCATATTCCACTTTTACACACAGAAACAGATGTGCTACCTCTCTGCAGTCCATGTTTTTAAACACAAATAAGAAAGCTGCCAGACAAAGACACAGACCCAAACGAAACAGTCATTTCCCAGCAAGTGACACAGCAATCTCTACTTTGACTTTGACTTTAGCTCCACAGCTGTGGTGAAATTCACATTACGGCTGTGGGAAGGAAATTGTTCCCAGGTGAGAAGCAAATTATCTGGCTTGGCACAGAAATGTTGAAAAGGCAAATTCCACCTGCTTTTCTCTAGGCAAGATATTTTTGCTCAAATATCTTCCTGCCACCTAGTCAAGCAGTGGCCCACTCGTCCAATTTACATCCTGATTCTGGAAATGACTCCAATTTTGTATTCTGTATACACATGGCATCTTTGTGTGAAAATACACAGGTAACCTAGGGCTGAATCTCACATCTTCTAAACCATTAAAGAGGGAGTTTTAAAAAACTTCAAATATGGATGTCTTGATTTATTGACTGATTGATTGACTCATTCATTCCCTTTTTCATTCAAAAAATGTTTCCTGTCTGGTATCAAGCACTGTTCCAAGTTCTGGGACTGTATCAGTGACAGACAAGCCCAGTGGCATTGTCCTCACACAGGAAGACAATGAAAAAGTAAATGAATCAATGAGACATTTATTCATATTTATTTCACACTTAGCTGATGTACAGTATATGAGAAAACATTGTTCTAAGGCCCTGTGATAAAAGAGATGAGGAAAAGAGAATTATGACTTCTTCCCTAAAACACTGAGTTTTATGGGGGTAGCAGGCATTCAAACCCTGTACTATAGCATTAATCTTAATGATCTTTATGTTAATAAAGATACAGATAGAAATGTTGGAAGAAGACTAAGGAAAGAACAGGTAATCTGACAAATAACAGGAGAAAGCAGTTATAAAGAAGTACTGGAAAAAGTACTGATAATGATTACGATACCAACAAATATTCCATACAGTGCTCACATCCTGTCATTCACTGTCATAGGTACCTTTAATCCTGTCACCCTAAGGTTAGTATTCTCCTCTTCCCATTATATATACCCATACTGAGGCATAAAAATGGTAAAAAAAAAAAAAAAAAAAAGAAAGAAAGAAAGAAAGAAAAGAAAGCCATTCAAGGTCATAGGTCTAGAATGTAAGGGCACTAGAGTCCATATCCTCAAATGCTGCTCAATATGGCCTATCACAGTAAAAGGAATTTTAACAGATAAGAAATAATAATCTAGTAGAAAACATAGCATAACCAAAGCCACAAAGGCTTCAAAGGTCCGGAACATGCTGGAGAAGAGTGAGTTGGACCATTGGGTAGATAATCTGAAATAGGAGGATTTAAGGGATTTAAGACTGGAAAGGGAGGAATCCATGTAGAATTTATGTATGTCATGAAAAGCCATTTTACTCTTTAGGCTGGCAGTGAGTAATAATGAAAAGATATGAAGATAAAAACACAAAAGGTATGAAGATAAAACTCTTGAGAAGAGTTTCATATGATATAGACTTACTATATCCTGATCCTCGTCCTAGGCACTTTAGGTATATTGTTTCTAATTCTCATAAAACGGTACAACCCTTAGCACAACTTTGGAGATGAGAAAACTAATACTCACTGCTGATATACAGCAAGGCCAGAATTTGAAGCTACATAATTTAGACTACTCCACTATTTCCTCTCATTTCTATCAATTCCATAAGGTGGTGCTAGTGGTAAATAAACTGCTTGCCAAGGCAGGAGATGCAAGAGGCCCAGGTTCAGTCCCTGGACAGGGAAGATCCCCTGGTGGAGGGCATGGGAACTCCCTGCAGTACTCTTGCCTGGAGAACCCCACGGACAGAGGAACCCGGCAAGCTCTAGTCAATGTGGAACCAGTCCATTCTGGAGATCAGCCCTGGGATTTCTTTGGAAGGAATGATGCTAAAGCTGAAGCTCCCGTACTTTGGCCACCTCATGCGAAGAGTTGACTCATTGGAAAAGACTCTGATGCTGGGAGGGATTGGGGGCAGGAGGAGAAGGGGACGACCGAAGATGAGATGGCTGGATGGCATCATGGACTCAATGGACGTGAGTCTGAGTGAACTCCGGGAGTTGGTGATGAACAGGGAGGCCTGGCATGCTGCGATTCATGGGGTCGCAAAGAGTCGGACACAACTGAGTGACTGAACTGAACTGAACTGAACTGAAGTGATTTAGCACACACGCATGCAAGCTGTACTGGGGAGGTAAAGAGAAAGCTGAAAGGCTGCAGAAGAGACAAACCATGAACCTATTTCTCTATATCATGCTATTTTATGAGTTTTAAAAGCTCATTATTAAATATCAATAGTGTACTTACATTGTACTTCAATTAAATTGCAATTTCAGTTTTGAAGTTACAGAAGTGGTTAGTTCAATTATTAAGACTTTGAGGCCCTATGAATCTAGTAACATTATTCATTCATTTTTATGTTTAATATTATTTTAATGCTTACTGTTTGCCAGACTGTGTATTAGGGGATACTGTGGGTGCTGTAACACATATAGTCTTTCTCATTGCAGAGTGTGCAGTGTAATGAGGAAGACAGATAAAGATAACAACAATGGAGGTGGGATATCTGTGATAAATACAGAGAAACAGAACATGCCCCTCACAGTACAGTGGAAGATTAGGTTTAAAAGGGGAGGGAGGTGTGGGAGGGTGCTAAGAATGTATCTTGAAGAGGAGGAGTTAACAAGAGTATTCACAAGAAAGATGGAGTAGAGGACTTCCCTAGCTGTTCAGTGGTTAGGGCTCCATGCTTTGACTGTAGCGGGGCACGGGTTTGATCCCTGGTCAAGGAACTAAGATCCCTACATTCCATACAGCATGGCTAAAAAATTTTAAAAAAGAACAATGAGGTTATCTATCAAGCATCAGCTAAGTAGAAATGAGAAGTTTCCCCTAATTGGAAAATCTGAATCCACTGCTAGAGAATTGAAGTCCCTGCTGCTATTCAAAGAAGCTTTAGGTGGCAGATTAGATGCCCAGGATTCCAGCAGCATCTCTATGGTCAACAGCAGTCAGTCAGTAATACAGTACTATTACTATTACTATTGCACCAGGTAGTAAAAGAGTGGTGGGCTCAGCCCCACAATTTCAAGGCTAAGTTAAAGACAGTGGCTTAGACTCCTTCAGCTTCTTCCTCCGGACCTGACCTTTTTGTGGCAGAGCTTACTAATCAGGTGTCTGCACCAAATGTTGCACCAACTGGCACTGGTGATTCAACAGAAGACTCAGAGGATCTTTGTTTTACTTATCATGGAGAAATGGTGCAGAGTGTAAGGCCAAAACATGGTAGCACCTTTGATTCAGAGTCTGGTAGAACATAGTGTAACTTTCTGCTTTCAGCAAGTGACAGGTAAGAGCAAGCTGTCACATAGAACATGGTCAGGAGTCTACCCAATCCAACAGGATACCAGTAAACCAATCAGAGCTCCAAAACCATCTGGATTTACCTTCATTTCTGCAGGAAATGACATGTTAAGTCTATGTAGTGAGTGAAAAAGAACAATGCTGAATCAGCAACAACAGCTCTTTTGTAAAAAAAGGCTAAGCTATGACACCACACACCAATGCGCCCCATTGTTATGGAATGCAGATACAACCCTGGAAGGTGCTGTTTGTACAGAGAGGATGACATTTTCATGGACAAAATGACCTTCTTTCACCTAAAGTCTTTGATTTATGCCAGCTGATTCATGCCAGGATGAAATTTAATTGGTGGGAAATATCATTGACACTCATACTTCTGAGGTTTCATATTGAATTCCACAACTGGATAAAGTTCAAGGAAAAATACATATTCACTCTGCCTTGAACATTTTCTAGCTCCTATGCCTTTTTCTTTCTTTCTCCCTGAAGATATGTTAAAAGATCTTTTCTTGGGTCCTGACGGCTGACCTCTAATTATCCATAGCTCTGATTTTCCCACATGCTCCAGAAACTATTTAGATAATGTTACTGCTTGGGTGGCACTTAGATTTGAAATCTTTTTAAGTGAACTCTTGGGAGAAAAGATGTAAATTGTAAACTGGGACCATGCCCAATGCTAGAGTAATAAGAATAATAATTTAAAATTTTATTTTATATTTACTGAGTAAATATTTATATTTATTTTATATTTACTGAGACAATTACTGAGTACCATTATGTATCATGGAGAAGGCGATGGCACCCCACTCCAGTACTCTTGCCTGGAGAATCCCATGGAGGAACCTGGTGGGCTACAGTCCATGGGGTCGCTAAGAGTCAGACATGACTGAGTGACTTCACTTTCACTTTTCTCTTTCATGCATTGGAGAAGGAAATGGCAACCCACTCCAGTGTTCTTGCCTGGAGAATCCCAGGGATGGGGGAGCCTGGTGGGCTGCCGTCTATGGGGTCGCACAGAGTCAGACACGACTGACGCGACTTAGCAGCAGCAGCGTTATGTATCAGCCACTATAAGAGATATATAAATATGATCCTATTTATCTTATACAACAGTCCTTTATAATAGGAGACATTATCTCTCTACTGTAACCGACTAAAAAAATGAATATAAGAAAAGCTGACCAGCCTGCTGAAGGCCATACCTAGAAAGAAGAACTAAGAAACAGATCTTAGTCCAAATCAAGGTCTAACCTCAGCATTACTTGTTTTAATCAAATGACTACATCATCTCCGTGTGTTAAGTGAATAGTCTCCTAAAAGTCACTTTTAGTTTTTATGTATATTTAGATTATACATGTGTTTATATTCAATATGTCTACATATATATGTATATACATGTGTGTATGATATAAACTGTGCAGGCATACACACACACAGACACACACACACACATACATAATATGACAGATGTGAGAGCTGGACAACAAAGAAGGCTGAGCGCCGAAAAATTGATGCTTTCAAACTCTGGTGCTGGAGAAGACTCTTGGGAGTCCCTTGGAAAGCAAGGAGACCAAACCGGTCAATCCTAAAGAAATCAATCTTGAATAGTCATTGGAAGGACTGATGCTGAAGCTGATGCTCCAATATTTGGCCACCTGATGCGAACAGCTGACTCACTGGAAAAGACCATGATGCTGGGAAAGATTGAAGGCAAAAGGAAAAGAGGGCGACAGAGGATGAGATGGTTGGATGGCATCACTGATTCAGTGGACATGAACTTGGGCAAACTCCGGGAGATGGTAAGGGACAGGGAAGCTTGGTGTTTCACAGTCCATGAGACTGCAAAGAATCAGACACAACTTGGCGACTGAACAAGACACAATATGAGAATCTATGTATTATGTTTCAGTTGCTTTGGCTGTATTTTGTATAACAAAAATTAATGGCTTAAAATAACAGTCATGTTTATTTTGCTCATAAATCTGTAATCTGGGCAAAACCTAGTAGTGACAGTTTGTTTCTACTGCACAAATCACCTAAGGTAGCTTTAAAGGTAAGAAGCTGGAATTATCTCAAGACTCATTCACTCATATTTCTGACAGTGATCGGTGGACTGAGTTCTTAACTATGGCTGTGAGCAGAAACTACACATGGCTTCTCTATGTGGCCTAGGTTCCTACAGCATGACTGCTGAGTTCTTGGGGCAAACATCCCAAGAGAAACAGAGAAAGATGCAATATATTTCATAGCCTGGCCACAGAAGTTTTACAGCCTTTCTGTTACATTCTATTCACTGAGACACTCTCAATGGCATTGCTGGATTCAAGAGGAGGAGAAACAGACTCCCCTCTCTTGATGGAGAATGGCAAGGTTCTAGAAGAGCATGTGAGCCCAGAAATACTTGTTAGGCCATTTTTAATCCAACCCTCTTCAATATGTAACTCATATATAAGACTATATATTAATGAGTTACTCATAAAACCCATATTTATGAATATAATACAGAGTGTGTGTATGTGTGTAATGATGGATCCCGACATCATGAAAGTCTTCAATCTAGCTATGATGGGGAATGCAGAATTTAATAAGGCA
Source organism: Oryx dammah (assembly GCF_014754425.2). NCBI lineage: Eukaryota > Metazoa > Chordata > Mammalia > Artiodactyla > Bovidae > Oryx > Oryx dammah. Next base: position 34,559,840 of record NW_024070189.1, read on the forward strand.
ATTTAGCAGAGACCAGTCAGAATTCAGCTACCATTAACTGCCATTCTTAATGAGTGCTTTTCTTCCGACACAGTTTCTCCTGGCCAACAGGGTCTCAGCCCTCCTATCTCAGATGGTATTTGTTTTTGTGTACATTTCACCTGTATTATGTGTACCATGTGCCAGATGGTTCTGGAAAACGTGGAGGGTTAAGGAGATGTGGAATAAAGGGGAAAAATAAACAAGGACTCAGACTCTGGTGTTAGATCTTGCTGGGAAATTTGGCTTCATTCTTACTATCTAAATAACCTTGGGAAAGTTGATCAACTTCTTTAAGTCTTCATTTTCTTATCCAGAAAATGGAAATATTGTAGCATTCTTCATAGGGTTACTGAAATAACTGTCATAAGTATTTTATGAAGTAGCTTCTATAAAGTGATTGGGCAATACTCAGCATGTAGATGTCACAGAAAATTGCATCAAAGTTTTTTTAAAAAATGAAATACAATTGCTTGCTTTATGGATTATAAGATCTTGACTTAGCCCCTGTTCATCTCCCTGGCTTCACCTTGTACATACTCCACTGAGTCACTATTGTCTAAACTCTATGACCTTCTTTCCATTTTGGGAAAAATCGTCCTAGTCTCAAGGCTCTTCTGTTTGTTCCTCTCGCTCCTCCTGGAAGATGCCTTCTTCGGAGCATTGTACAATTACTTCCTCCCCATCACTCAGATAATTTAACTCACCTCCTTAGACAGATCTTTTTCATGATCAACCTCTTATTCAAAAAGCCCTTGTCCCTCCTAATAATTCTTTATCATGTTATCATATTTAAAATCTAATAATTTTTGACTCATAATTTTCTTAACTATGGATTCATTCACTTTTTAATTATGTGGTTCTCCCCACAAAACTGTGAGCTGTGTTAGACAGTGATCTTCTGTCTTATTATGGGCGAGAGGAATAGTCAGTCCTCAGGACATGTCTGATTGATGGATGAATGCATAAATATGTATGTGTGTCTCATAAAAGGGAAAGTTAAAAAATTACAAGATTTTAAACAAACAGCATATAAAATTGTATTTCTGTGTAAGAAATGAGACTGACATTTACCTGCTGTCCCTCGTTGGAGGGGTGTAACAGAAAGGGAGGTAGGGGACTGCTTCTTGTTAGCTGGAGGGCTCACATCAGAGACAAATTTACCCCATGCTGCAGTAAAATTGTAAGTCACCTTTATCTTTTCCTTGATGCTCTTCATCCTTTCCCTCAGGCCTTGTGAATGTGTGACCTAGAGATTATCTCTCTTCTTTTCACTTCTGGTCTTTTGGGTTTAACTCCAGGTATCTGGCTGCATGCCTCTAAATCAAGAAAATTTGCCTTCCTTTTCCAGGAAACAGTATTTCAAGAGTCTCAAAAAAAAAAAAAAAATCAAATGCACTGCACATGCAAATCATTCTTCCCAAAACAAAACAATTCTAAAAATTACCCAAGCTTGCACAAAAATAAATGTTAAATTCATTAGACTATTTTCACTTTTCTGGCCTTTTCACTGGAGGTATTTGGCAACTGAAAATTCATCAGTGTATAAATGAATTTATATGCTTGTTGTAAGAAGCTTCTAATTAGCACATACAGTGAAGTGTGGAGAGTTTTCTATGGAACAAACTCTGGCTGAGGTTTAAAACCGAGGTCTGTCCTCTGAAATATGTGGACAGCTGCTATGCACTTAAAAAAAAAAAAAAAAAAGGAAATAAGTTGTTAACTTGGGATTGTGGAGCAGAGCTTGACTGTATCTCTAGAACAGATGTTTGGGGTCTGCGACATTTTGCATGGAGTCATTAGAGACTTTGTATTCAAAGGCTCCTGGGGAGCTGTCTGACTGTTTTGTTTAATTAATAGATCTCTTTGCAACTCTAGAAGCAGAGGAGCCAGGGGACAAATAGAGGTGTGCAATACTACTTTTCCACTTGAGAAAAATTTAACAGTTGCCCCAGGTAGCACTGGACTGGCCACCAGGCCTCTCGAGGTCTCAATTTCCCTCTCCAGGTCTCAATTTCCCTGTCCTTAACTGAAGAGGATAGGAAGCCTTCCTTGTTTCACAGGGATGTGTCAGAGGACCTCAACTAATGAACTGAACCAAAATTATTTGCTGACAACCCTATTTTCAAATCTTTACTGCCTTCTTTTTCTTTATCATCATGATAAACTCAAGGCTATAATAATTGGGGGGATTAGAGCTATATGATTTGAGAAGGAAATAGCAACCTAATCCAGTATTCTTGCCTGCAGAGTCCCATGGACCGAGAAGCCTGGCAGGCTACAGTCCATGGGGTCGCAAAGAGTCAGACATGACTGAGTGACACTCTCTCTCTCTCTCTCTCTCTCTCTCTCTCTCACACACACACACACAGAGAGAGAGAGAGAGCTATACTCCTGTTAGGTTAATGGCATTCAACAGTTTACCTTTTATAATTTATGTTCAATCATTCAACAACAGACAAATTTAGTGTTGAGTAATTTCACAGCAGTTTCCAAAATAATTGAGAACTCTGCTCTCCTGTTCTCACCAGCCACTCTTTTCTTCACAAGCTTGGACACATGGAGAACAGAAAGACTGAACATGAGCCACTTAATCGTGTGTTTTGCACATCAGCTAAAAAGACACCTTTCTTCCTGTTCGGCTGATTTACAAAAGGATCGATGATGAGCAACATCACTAAGCTCCATGCCCCTAGCTTTGCAAAGTACCACTCCTCAGCTATTAGGAGGATATTGTTTTAATATTGACAGGGAAATCAAAGGTTTCACTGAGTGGTGGTTACATGTTTTCTTCCTGCTGGAATATGATTTCTTAGTGTCCTTGGGAGGAGAGCAACACTTCCCTCTCCACACACCCCACCCCACTGGAAAATATTTCCACTCTCCTTGCTTCCTCTCAGGAAGAGACTTCCTATTCACTTAGTTTAGTTCCCTTGTGACCTGAAGCCGTTTCACCTATAGAAGACAGATGACTTCAACCCTCAGTCTTGAGCTTGAATTGCAATACAAACCAAATTAGATAAAATAAATCAATAAAACCCTTGCAGGCCAAATTCACTTAAGTAACATTTATAGTACAATTGCCCACTTTGTCCATATACCTTAATCCATTAACACTCTACATCTGCCACCTGAATAAATATGTTGTTCCAGCTGAATATAAATGAACTAGGATCCCATCATTATTTGTGTTGAGTGAAAGGTTAACAAATTTCCATTTCTTTAAAAAAATGATTTTGAAATGAAGCAAGAAGCTGCTGAAACATGAAGCTCTAAGATTTCGCTTGAATGCATACCGCAATATCCTCAAAGCTCACTGATGGTTTAGAAGTTTATAATAACTGCATTCATACCCCCTATATCATGAACCCCAAATGTAATATACAGCCCAATATATTTGTATTTGGATTCTAACTTAGAAAGTAAACCTTAGATAAGGAACAAAAGACATACATGCTGAACTGTGACATGGAATACTTCATGGTGGGTTTACAAAATTACCAGGACACCTAAAGATGACTACGGCTAAAACAGACATAACTGAAAGACCATAGTTAAGTCCATTTTGTTCCAACTTTACACACACTACGAGTCAGTCAGTCCCTCCAATTCCCAAACTAGTGATGGAATGTAGAATATTACACTGTGGATAAAAGCCTCATTTGATCATTAACTTGAACGTGGAAAGAGCTATCAGACAATTTCAACCAGTATCAAAGCCATAGCAGCATCAAAACTTGCTTTCTACAGGAAAGGCAGGAAACATAGTTCCAAGGGTTTAGGAAACAGAATTAAAAAATAGTGAAGGTATATTTTTAAGCAGATATATTTAAGTGCACTTCAGCCAAAGGAGTGGCATGCCTGGTAGTGGTGTAATTTCCACTGAATGTACTTTTCACAGTGTTCGCTACCTAAGGTTCTTAACCTTTGCCCCACCCCACTCTCCATCACACGCTGCCAAGGCAGACTACTCTCAGGCAAGTTTTATATCAGAACACAAAGGCCAAAGAAAAGCTTCAGTGCTAAGAAGCCTACGTTTAAATATTGGCTACTTATATTCTGAGTGACCATGGGGAAATAATTAAAACTTAATTAGGTTCATTTGTCACTGGGATTTTTTTTTTTAAAGACCTAATCCTTTTTTTTAAATTATTTACTATTGGAGTACAGTTGCTTTATAATGTTGTTTCTCTGTGTGTGTGTGCTTAGTCACTCAGTTGTGTCCAGCTCTTTGCAACCCATGGACTGCTGCCTGCCAGGCTCCTCTGTCCATGGGGATTCCCCAGGCAGGAATACTGGAGTGGACTGATCCTCCAGGGGATCTTACTAACCCAGGGACTGAACCCAGGTCTCCCACATTGCAGGCGGATTCTTTACTGTCTGAGCCACCAGGGAAGCCCAAGAATACCAGAGTGGGTAACCTATCCCTTCTCCAGGGGATCTTCCCAACCCAGGAATTGAACCAGGGTCTCCTGCATTGCAGATGGATTCTTTACCAGCTAAGCTACCAGGGAGGTAGTTTCTACTCTACAGCATGTTGGTGGGAATGTAAATCAATAGCAGTCATTATGGATAACTCCATGGAGGTTCCTTAAAAAACTAAAGACAGAACTACTATATGACCCAGCAATCCGACTACTAAGCATATACCCAAAGAAAACCATATTCCAAAAGACAATGCACCCAGTGTCCATTGCAGCACTATTCACAACAGCCAGGACATGGAAGCAACCTAGATGTTCATCCACAGATAAAGAAAATGTGATACATAAAAAGACCGAATTCTTAAGGGTTACAGTGAGAATCAAATGAGGGATAAAGGGATGAGGACAAAAAGGAAGAGGTAAGAATGAATGAAAATTTAAGTAGGAGGCAGGTCTGCTTACCATTGCTTTAATGCAGGTAGGCACAGTGTGGGAGGGAGACAGGCCATGGGAGACTTGAGTCTCTTGTTTCCTCAGATATTCCAAATGTACACGCTTCTTACAGTGTTAGCCCAGCTCACCATGATGAGCATGATCCTCATATTTGAGTATATATGTTGTTCATGATGACCAGGGAACATGATCCAAGTATTTTATCTGATGGTCAATCAAAAGCAAGCAATCTGTTTCAACATTAGGAGAAAAACTGTGTTTTACTTGAAACAGTAGTATGTAACCCTGCAGCATAGCACCTACATAAGAGATTTTTGGTAGTTACTTGATTATATCTAATTTTCATCATATGTGATAACTTTAAATTTTACCCAGAATAACACAGAACCCTGCCATCTAGGTCAGACCAAATTCTAAGTAGAATGCACCAGTGAGGTTCATGGATTAGAGCATACAAACTGCCACACACTGAGGATTAAAATTTCTTCAGGACTACTAATTGGGTATATTATAGCCTTGGGAAATGACTCTTCCATTTAACCCAGCTCTAAAGTTCTAAGATACTTAAAACTGAGTCACGGATTCAGTAGAGAAAGCCCATATTTCAGAGATAACTCATAGTACTTATCTAGTAAATTGTGTGGATAAACAGGGGAAAATTAGCTGCAGAGAAAGAAGAGAAAACATTTGTGCTACAGCCTAAACCACACAAAAAACAATTTACAAAATGAGCATTTTAATAGACAAAGCAGAATGTTTTCACTGGTTAAAAATGCTGCAAAATGTTGGCAACAATAGTTTGCATCCAAATAGTCAAACCTAATTGTTTTCGAATGTAACATAATCGCGCCGTCATTGTGGAGCTTTAAGAAAAGCAAGGAACATAACATGAGTTTTCATGACATTAAAAATAAATAATTCGTGTAGAGTTATTATGTTAGAAGAAACACACACCCACCAACCCATTAGATTTCATTAGAGACAGATGCAAACTGTTAAATGTTTTGTTTTGCTTTGTTTCAGCTTTGAACTTCACAAAAGATAAAACTCATTTCTTTGGAGCATTTTCTACTCTGTTTCCTTAGAAGTAAGCTTTCAAAGTGGGTATTAAAGCCGTATGTAAAGTAAACATGGCATGCATAATTACTAGTAGCTGTTAATTCTATTAATCAGCTCTCAGTGGCATTTACAATACCGTCACAACCATCTACAATCAAAAGCAAAGTCCAACAAACACTTCGAAATGTTGAAAGTCATGGACATAAGTGCAAATTAACACTGTTAATGAAGGTATCTGGAAACTAGTCAGGAAACAAAGGAAGACATTCATAATAACCTGGATGAGAACCAACAGGAACCAACATAAAGGAAAAATAAACAAATGTAAGTGACTTTCAAGAACTTTAAGATGATTCTCAGCTTTTACCTTTTCTGAGCCCTATTGCACACCTAACATTGAAGTGAGAAAAAATTAGGCACAGAGGCAAGTTATGGATCACACACTCTAGTGTAATCAAACTCTAGCAGTTACAGCAAGCACAAAATGTCAACTCTAACTACCTTATTGAATTCCCTAAATCTATGACCCACAAGATAGTCATATTAATTTGGTCATGACCAGAGCCTAAGGGAAATCAGTCAGAGAATAAAGGATATCCAACAGGAATAAAATGAAATGCAAGTCAGTCTTGTTTGTAATATAAACACAGAATCATTTGACCACAATGACCAACTTCCCTGGTTTGCTAGGGAATCCCCTGGTCTTAGCTCTGAGAGTCCTGCTGCTGCTGCTGCTAAGTCACTTCCGTCATGTCTGACTCTGTGCGACCCCACAGACGGCAGCCCACCAGGCTCCCCTGTCCCTGGGATTCTCCAGGCAAGAACACTGGAGTGGGTTGCCATTTCCTTCTCCAATGTGTGAAAGTGAAAAGTGAAAGTGAAGTCGTTCAGTCATGTTTGACTCTTAGCAAACCCATGGACTGCAGCCCACCAGGCTCCTCCATCCATGGGATTTTTTAGGCAAGAGTACTGGAGTGAGTTGCCATTGCCTTCTCCTCTGAGAGTCCTACATCCTAGATAACTTCAAATCCCAAGCAAACTGGGATAGTTGATGACCCTCCTATTTAATTTGAGCTTCTCATGACCACTGACTTAACCACCTGAACTTAGTTTTGACTAAAACAGAGAGAGAGCAGTGGTTCTCAGATTTACTCTGCATAAGGATCACCTTATGCAGGCTGTATATTGTCACCCTGCTTATTTAACTTACATGCAGAGTACATCATGTGAAATGTTGGGCTGGATGAAACTCAAGCTGAAATCAAGATTGCCAGGAAAAATATCAATAACCTCAGATTTGCAGATAACACCACCCTAATGGCAGAAAGCAAAGAGGAACTAAGCCTCTTGATGAGGGTGAAAGAGGAGAATGAAAACCTGACTTAAAACTCAATATTAAAGAAACTAAGATTGTGGCATCTGGTCCCATCACTTCGTGGCAAATAGATGTGGAAACAATAGAAAAAGTGACAGACTATTTCCTTGGGCTCCAAAATCACTGCAGAGGGTGACTGTAGCCAAGAAATTAAAATACACTTTCTCCTTGGAAGCTATGACCAACCTAGACAGCATATTAAAAAGCAGAGACATCAGTTTGCCCACAGAGGTCTGTATGGTCAAAGCTATGGTTTTCCCAGTAGTCATGTATGGATATAAGAGTTGGATGATTAAAAAAGCTGAGCACTGAAGAATTGCTGCTTTCGAACTGTGGTGCTAGAAAAGATTCTTGAGAGTCCTTTGGACAGCAAAGAGATCAAACCACTCAATACTAAAGGAAGTCAACTCTGAATATTCACTGAAAGGGCTGATGCTAAAGCTGAAGCTCTTATACTTTGGCCACCTGACATGAAGAGCCAACTCACTGGAAAAGTTCCTGATGCTGGGAAAGATTGAGGGCAGGAGGAGAAGGGGGCGACAGGGGCTGAGATGTTTGGACGGTATCACTGACCCAATGGACATGAGTTTGAGCAAACCCTGGGCGATAGTAAAGGACAGGGAAGCCTGGTGTGCTGCAGTCCACAGGGTCACAAAGAGTTGAACATGACTGAGCAACTGAACAACAAAGGATAACCTGGAAAACTGTTAATACACAGTGTCCTGGGTCCCATCCCTTGGATTCTGATTTGATAAACTGAAGTGGAGCCAATGAAGCTGTATTTCTATGAAGCTCACAACCAATAGGAATGCTTCTGGCTCAAGTACCATATTTTAAGTAACACTGGTTCAAATTTCATTTACCCCTTTCATTTCCCAATGTTACTTCCTATGTCTTTGAGTTTAGTTCTCAAGAGTACTTAAGCATGAACAGATATACAGGTCTTTTAGAAGGAGAAATACCTCATCTTGGCAGAAATGATGCCAGTGTAACAGACAGAAAATGTATCCAATAAACTGAGTATTTATACAACGTTAAAAGATGTAACTGTTTTATTTATATGAATTTCATCAATTATTCCCATTGTAAAACCTTGGGGGAAAACGTGAAAGTGTTAGTCACTCAGTCATGTCCGACTCTTTTTGACCCCTTGGACTGCCCACAAGGCTCCTCTGCCCATGGAATTCTCCAGGCAAGAATACTGGACTGTGTAGTCACTCTCTTTTCCAGAGGATCTTTCTGACCCAGGGGTTGAACCCAGGTCTCCTGCATTGCACGTGGATTCTTTCCCATCTAAGCCATGAATATCATCAATTATTCCCACTGTAAAGCCTTACTAAAATCACTTAAGGGATTAATAGAAATAATAGGAAAACAGAGATAAGCCTTGGTTATAGCCACTGCGAATATGCTGCTGTAAAACTAATATAATCACAAACTATTTGAAGAAGCTCGACAAGGATTTGTAAGGAAAGCCTCAACTAAATTATATTAGCAGGTCAATGATTCTCCAACAACAACTAGGTGTCCAACAATTAAATTCTGACACCAAGGGTCCAGAGTTAGTGCATACCCAACAGGTTAAGGACTCATTCCCACAAGACTGCCCCCTTTTCATATGCCAGGGGCCAACTACACTTCTAACCAACCATCTATAAATCTGGGGGGTTCCTGTGACCCTTTGCTCAGGTTCTAAAATAGCTAGAATGACCCACAGATACAGGAAAACACTGTGTTATCAATTACAGGTTTATAAAGCATGCAAATCTGGAGCAGCCAAATAGAAAAGATGGTTGAGACAAGTTATAGGGTGTGGGCATGCAGAGCTTCCATATCCTCTCCAGACAAGCCACCCTCCCAGCCATGTAACATGATTATATGAAATTATATTTAAGAATCAGCTATACTGTCAATATGTTTCAAAGAATGAATACATATGGAAAGGAATTCTGAGATGACAAATGACTTTCCTTCTCAGTTTCAGGACTACCAATAAGGAAAGACAGTACCAATGGCAACCCACTCCAGTACTTTTGCCTGGGAGGCTGGCAGGCTACAATCCATAGGGTCACAAGAGTCTGACGAGGCTGAGCAACTAAACAACAACAATCTTTAGGTGTGGCCTGACTATGCCAAAGCCTTTGACTGTGTGGATCACAATAAACTGTGGAAAATTCTGAAGGAGATGGGAATAGTAGACCACCTGACCTGCCTCATGGGAAACCTATATGCAGGTCAGGAAGCAACAGTTAAAACTGGACATGGAACAACAGACTGGTTCCAAATAGGAAAAGGAGTACGTCAAGACTGTATATTAAATTTATATGCAGAGCACATCATGGGAAACGCTGGGCTGGAAGAAGCACATGCTGGAATCAAGATTGCTGGGAGAAATATCAATAACCTCAGATATGCAGATGACACCACCCTTATGGCAGAAAGTGAAGAAGTGAAGTGAAGTGAAGTCACTCAGTCGTGTCCGACTCTTTGCGACTCGTTGGACTGTAGACCAGCAGGCTCCCTGGTCCATGGGATTTTGCAGGCATGAATACTGGAGTAGGTTGCCATTTCTTTCTCCAGGGGATCTTCCCGAACCAGGGATCAAACCCAGGTCTCCCGCATTGTAGGCAGATGCTTTACCGTCTGAGCTACCAGGGCAGAAAGTGAAGAAGAACTAAAAAGCCTCTTGATGAAAGTGAAAGAGAAGAGTGAAAAAGTTGGCTTAAAGCTCAGCATTCAGAAAACGAAGATCATGGCATCTTTTCCCATCACTTCATGGGAAATAGATGGGGAAAGAGTAGAAACAGTGTCAGACTATTTTGGGGGGCTCCACAATCACTGCAGATGGTGATTGCAGCCATGAAATTAAAAGATGCTTACTCCTTGGAAGGAAAGTTATGACCAACCTAGACAGCATATTCAAAAGCAGAGACATTACTTTGCCAGCAAAGGTCCATCTAGTCAAGGCTATGGTTTTTCCAGTGGTCATGTATAGTTGTGAGAGTTGGACTGTGAAGAAGGCTGAGCACCAAAGAATTGATGCTTTTGAACTGTGGTGTTGGAGAAGACTCTTGAGAGTTCCTTGGACTGCAAGGAGATCCAACCAGTCCATTCTAAAGGAGATCAGCCCTGGGTGTTCTTTGGAAGGAATGATGCTAAAGCTGAAACTCCAGTACTTTGGCCACCTCATGTGTAGAGCTGACTCATTGGAAAAGACTCTGATGCTGGGAGGGATTGGGGGCAGGAGGAGAAGGGGACGACAGAGGATGAGATGGCTGGATGGCATCACTGACTCGATGGACGTGAGTCTGAGTGAATTCCGGGAGTTGGTGATGGACAGGGCGGCCTGGTGTGCTGCGATTCATGGGGTCGCAAAGAGTCGGACACGACTGGGCGACTGAACTGAACTGAACAGATTTCCTTCCTAAATCTACCTATCTGCTTTGGTGAAAGAAGATGCCTTACTGTGAGAATAATCAGAACTGAAGTATTCACCAACCCAGAAGCCTGTCAAACACTATCATAGAGGGAGTTTTATTGAAATGTCATTGTGTAGACATATCTGACTGAATCATTGGCCATTTGTGCATGAGCTCCATCACCAGGCCTGGTGTGGGGGCACAAGATCCTGAGAGTTTGAACACTCTGGTCACTTGTTTGGTTTTCCTGGTGGGCAGCACCATTCTGAAGCTATCCAGAACACACACCCCCTGCCCCCTGTCTCTGCTCAAGAATCATGTCATTAGTGTACAAAAGAGCGAATTCAAAGCATTTTAGGAGCTATGCTAGGAACAAAGACAATAAACTTATCTTTTTATTCTACAGCAAAATATTGTTTTAAATTTATCTCATTCAAAAGCTACAAGTCATGAGAGAAAAGGCAATCTTTTGTCAGATACTCAGCTCTGTCTTTAGTGCCCATAACCATAGTTTGAACCAAAGACCATGACTGTCCACAGCAATGTCACAGGGTTAGTAGGCTCAGTGTATTCCTGTAACTGTGGTAAAGAAGCAGTAAATACATTTTATAGAGACTTCTCAAAAGCCAAAGCTGAAACTAAAAGAAATTCTCAGGATAAATCCATTTAACTATAGAATATCATACCTTAGTGACAATTTTAATTTACTGAGTGTTGAATGTGTTATTTGTTTAAAGATAATCTTTATAAATTCAACATATTTTTATAAATGGTAATATTTGTAAAGAGCCTCCAACTTATTCATTTGCCATTTCTCATGTAATAAATTAAAAAAGCAATGTATAAGCATTCAGACTCTCATATACTATCCAGTCTTCATCAGCTACATATGGAGATAAACCCCTGGTGTTTCCTCTTAAGCTGAAAATACTGCCCAATCTCTTGTCATAGTTACGATTTTTATCACCATTAACATAAACTTCTAAAGTTTTCTCCCAGTTATATATTACATATTATTTATTCAGTGTTTCCCATAGTACTGGCCTGTACTTTGTAATTTACTTTAATTATTACTGTTCATCCTCACCAGGGCCAAGACTTAAAGTGAGATAAGTGAAGCTTTCACCTTGGGTTCAAAATCTGAAGAGCCATCAGAAACTTAGCAATCAAGACTAATAATATTTTAATGTAACATTTCGTAAAAGTGAATACTAATGAAAGATTCATGATAAACAAAATGTTAAAATTTTAAATAAAGACTAGATCAGCATTCGTGATTTTTTCTTGTCCCTCAGGTTATAATATGGTTCATCACTCTTATTGATTCCTCACAACAACTCTACAAGGTACAAAATAGTATCGTTCTCACTTTATGAAATGAAACAGAGAAGTTAAGTACCTTGTCCAAGATCACACAGTTGGTTAACAGAAGAACCAATGTATTTGACTTCAAAACTCTTCCACTATGCTGCTGCAGCACCTGCCAGTATTTACCTAATGCTTTTGATGTGTGCAATGTTAGGGGTTACAGTGCCCAACCTGAGGTCTATGGTTCATTAGAAGGGCTTGCAGTTCTCATTTAAAGCTGTTATACTCATGATCATATTTCATGACAGTGAAAGGATATAGATTATAGTCAGGCCAAGTGAAGAGACACATGGGGCAGAGTCCCAGAAATTCCCAAATGTGGAGCTCCTAACTAATCTCTCCCATTGGAGTCATGGACAGATTGACCTCTCCCAGCAATGATATGTGACAATATGCAAATGGTATTGCTAACCATTTTTCACGAGACCACATGTCAGCACCGTGAGCAGGAGAGAAGCAAGGTATGAATTAGACTACAGACACCTCTTTTTGGAAGAGAAGCTATGTCCTAAGTAACATGATTACATGAAATTCTACTTAGGATTCAGCTATATTGTCTATATACTCAGGAGAATGAATACATATGGAAAGGAATTCTAAGCTGGCAAATGACTATCCTTAGTTTCAGGACCGCCAACAGCAAAGAGAGTACCTAATCTTTAGGAGTCTGATTTCCTTTCTAAATCTACTTTTCTGCTTTGGTGAAAAAAGATGCCCTAACTGTAAAAAAGAATCAGAACTGAGGTAGAGAGATCAAAGAAGATGAATACACATCTGTATATTATTCATAAATAGCATCTGTCTTGTTCCATGACCCTTAATATATTTCCTTTGGAAGTGTAGAACATTATCCCTGTTGTCCTAGCCTAGCAATTATAAGAGTGTCTAAAAGGTTGGAAGTACACTGCCTGGGTATGAGACAGTTTTAGATGTTATTGGGTTGGATAAACCCTTCATGGATCACAGCCTTGTTGTGGCAAAGGAGCTTGGGTAACTCAATGAAGCTATGAGCCATGCCATGCAGGGCCACCCAAGTTGGACAGGTCATAGTGAAGAACTGTGACAATACATGGTCCACTGGAGGAGAGAATGGCAAACCACTCCACCACTCCAGTATTCTTGCCAAAAGAACACCATGGACCATATGAAAAGGCAAAATGATATGACACCAGAAAATGAGCCAAAAATTTCATTCAGGTAAGATCTTACAGGAAAACTCAAATGAACTTTTTAGCCAATCCTGTGCATAAACAAATAGGTTTTTTGTTTTTGTTTTACTGAGCGTGTACTCAATCTTGTCTGACTCTGCAGCCCCATGGGCTATATCCCACCAGGCTCCTCTGTCCATGGAATTTTCCAGGCAAAAATACTGGAGCAGTATTGCCATTTCCTACCCCAAGGGATCTTCTCGACTCAGGGATCAAACTGACACCTCCTACATCAACTTGCACAGGCAACCGGATTCTTTACCACTGTGCCACCTTGGAAGTCCCAGTTTATTTTAATAACCATGTTTTATTCACTGTTTATTAGAAAGTTTTATTATAAATATATTAGAAACATGCTAGGGAAATTATGTAAGCTTTTAAAAATTGTAAACCTAAAGATATCAAGTAACTAAAAAAACTAACAGGAGAGGTCATACTCAGTACATGACAAAAGGAAGGAAGGAAAAGAAAATAACTGAAGCTTAGGAAACCATGGATTAGTTAGATATAGATTTTATCCCATCTTTCTACGGGAAAAAGGATTTAAATTCCCACTGTCAGATAATCAGTTTCTGAAGGGCAAATCTAGCCATGTTCAGTTTAGGTTTTATTGAGTTAAAACTTTCTAAATTGAGGAATTTCTAAGGGGGCAGGGTGGGGAGTGGGGAAGACAGCATTCTTTCTAACCAAATTCAGAAAATCTGATCATCCTGAAGTATTTTTAGTCCTGAATTGACTAAGTGATGAAATGTTCTTTGGCTTAAGTTTCATCTAGTGCTAACCATTATCATCCAATGCTGTAACTCGCCTTCCCTGGGCCCTGTGGTTGTCTCTCTGATCTAGAAAATCCAAAGATGAGCTGAGGTGGGAGCAGGTGAGCTGGGGGAGGGTACCCATCCCCCAGGGTTCTTCTCCCACCTCAGCCTGACCTTGAGAAAACTGTTCCTCCTCCTTGTACCTCACTTTCACCATTTGGGAAGGATGGGATGGTGACCTTCTCAGCACATGGTGGGAGGAATGAGTTCCTGTCTGCTGGCATCCTGAAACTCCTGAAATGAGAAGAGGAGGAGGTAAGGGAACAGCAGGCTTCTGGCGAGCCTGTGATCACAGGAATGAACAGAGCAGGTGGCTAGTTGATGGAATGCAGGGCCCATTCTGAATATGGAGGAAGCTATGGGCTGTACCTGGAACTCCCACACTCCTGTGTGGTAATAGAGCTCAACTAGATTAAAATGAATGAGCAAATGTTGAACTCAGGGGAGGGGTGGGGTGGAGTACAGGTAAAACCATTTCTTGGATTTTTCTTTTCTTTTTTTTTTTTTTTAGTTTACTTGTTTGTTTAAAATGTACTAGGAAAAAAGCATTATTGGAGATGACTGGATTTTAAGATTCATAAACAGGAAGTGTGCAATAGCATCGTGACATCGTCACTAGTTATAGAGGTTTTAGAACTGGAAAGGTCTGGTCCTCAGTCCATTACTTCCTATGTGACATTGAGGAAATAATCTCTCAGTTTCCTTGGTGGGAAATGAGTATAGTAATAGTAACAACTTCCTGCTTTATTTGAGAGAATTAAATGAGATAATGCAGTGAAGCATACAATACCTGACGCATAATTCTGCCTCTGTTATTATTATTATTATTAGTTTAATTTAACCTCTCAAAGTTGCATTTCCTCATCTGTAAAATGATAGCAATAACTATCAGTACTTCATTCTGTTCCCGTGAGAAGCAAAAGAGATAATGCAGGTGAATTATCTGTACACTCATGTCACTCGGGAGCCTTTCTGCCCCTTGGAGCTTTACATAAAATTGGCTTGAATGTTCTGAATTTTAAAATGTGTGTGTTATCAGTGTTTACTAACACACACACACACACACACACACACACGAGTTTCGGCAAATTTCACATCCTTACTTTCTCACTGCCCCCTTATCTCTAGGCCTGAGTTCTCATGGGCATCTGCCAAAACCCCCACGTCAAATCTGGACACAAAGCTCTGTTCTCATTCTATTCTCCTAAGAGGAGGCATCAAACATTCACACACTTAGAGCTTTACTGAAGAATCATAAGATGTACTGTTATTATTGCGCTCCCCGGCTTCTTTTCTGCCACACGCCACCAGTGTCTGGATTCCCAATGCCTGTCTGACCATATGCCATCCCCCAGTCACACAGAGCTGGCTGGGAAAGGCAGTCTAATGTCTATACTGTGACTGCTTTTAATGGTACTCTCCCTCCCTCTTCCCCCCAAATATCTCCCTTTGTAAACGAAAAAGCACCAAGTAATTTCAAAGCATCAGGATATGCAAATTATGAGTAAGTTGGAATTTTAATCCCAAATCAATTCAGGATATATTTATCGATGCTCATTCTATGCCATAAACGGTGCTTGTTTCTAAGAATGCAATGACTAAAGCATATTTCCTGCTTCCAGAGAGCTAGCAGCCAGGTACAGAAAGAGCCAGAAAAAAAAAAAAAATGGCGTCAGGACAGCTTCATCAGTGAACAGCCAGGGATAGGAGGAGCAATAAAACAATAGGGGGTGGAGCCCCCACCTTTGGATAAGGTGAAAAAGGCACAGCAGGGTACGGAAAAGAAAGATAACCCAAAAAAGAAAAAGAAAGATAAATGGAAGCTCATTGTAGGAAAAACCAGTGTGAAGGGACAAAAAATTTAGAAACAAAGTTATATTAGGGGAACAGAAAATAATTCTTTATGGTTACAGTCCACTTGAGGCATTAAGTTTGGATATCTATTCCAACGAATAAATACTTCTAAAAGTAAACACAATTGATAAGGCCTATATAAATACTATTTAGATTAAAAATAATGTTCAAATCTAGCTCAGAGTTACTAACTGAAGTTAAAGCAAGTCCCCAAACTTGAGGCTTATTCTCACAATATCTTGCAGTGGATTGGATGAATAATTACACGAACTTAATGAACTCAGTATCTGCAGAGGTGATACATAAAATATCTGCTACTAAAAAGCATGACTCTCATACTTCGTGCAGAAACCATAATATATAGGGCTTTAGAAGGCACATGTAGATGTACTCTTGGATGCTAAGATCAGTTCAGTCACTCAGTCATGTCCGACTCTTTGCAACCTCATGAACCGCACCACACCAGGCCTCCCTGTCCATCACCAACTCCTGGAATCCACCCAAACTCATGTCCATCAAGTCGGTGATGCCATCCAACCATCTCATCCTCTGTTGTACCCTTCTCCTGCCCTCAATCTTTCCCAACATCAAGGTCTTTTCAAATGAGTCAGCTCTTTGCATCAGGTGGCCAAAATACTGGAGTTTCAGCTTCAACATCAATCCTTCCAATGAACTCCCAGCACTGATCTTCTTTAGGATGGACTGGTTAGATCTCTTTGCAGTCCAAAGGACTCTGAACAGTCTTCTCCAACATTACATTTCAAAAGCATCAATTCTTCGGTGCTCAGCTTTCTTTATAGTCCAACTCTCACATCCATACATGACCACTGGAAAAATCGTAGCCTTGAATAGACAGACTTTTGTTGGCAAAGTAATGTCTCTGCTTTTTAATATGCTGTCTAGGTTGGTCATAATTTTCCTTCCAAGGAGTAAGCATCTTTTAATTTTATGGCTGCAATCACCATCCGCAGTGATTTTGGAGCCCAAAAAATAAAGTCAGCCACTGTTTCCCCATCTATTTGCCATGAAATAATGGGACCGGATGCCATAATCTTCATTTGCTGAATGTTGAGCTTTAAGCCAACTTTTTCACTCTCCTCTTTCACCTTCATCAAGAGGCTTTTTAGTTCTTCACTTTCTGCCGTAAGGGTGCTGTCATCTGCATATCTGAGGTTATTGATATTTCTCCTGGCAATCTTGATTCCAGCTTGTGCTTCTTCCAGCCCAGTGTTTCTCGTGATGTACTCTGCATATAAGTTAAATAAGCAGGGTGACAATATACAGCCTTGACATACTCCTTTTCCTATTTGAAACCAGTCTGTTGTTCCATGTCCAGTTCTAACTGTTGCTTCCTGACCTGCATACAGCCTTCTCAAGAGGCAGGTCAGGTGGTCTGGTATTCCCATCTCCTTCAGAATTTTCCACAGTTTATTGTGATCCACACAGTCAAACTTTTTGGCATAGTCAATAAAGCAGAAATAGATGTTTATCTGGAACTCTCTTGCTTTATCTGTGATCCAACAGATGTTGGCAATTTGATCTCTGGTTCCTCTGCCTTTTCTAAAACCAGCTTGAACATCAGGGAGTTCACAGTTCACGTATTGCTGAAGCCTGGCTTGGAGAATTTTGAGCATTACTTTACTAGCATGTGAGATGAGTACAATTGTGTGGTAGTTTGAGCATTCTTTGGCATTGCCAGTCTTAGAGACTGGAATGAAAACTGACCTTTTCCAGTCCTGTGGCCACTGCTGAGTTTTCCCCATTTGCTGGCATATTGAGTGCAGCACTTTCACAGCATTATCTTTCAGGATTTGAAATAGCTCAGTAGGAATTCCATTACCTCCACTAGTTTTGTCCGTAGTGATGCTTCCTAAGGCCCACTTGACTTCACATTCCAGATGTCTGACTCTAGGTGAGTGACCACATCATCATGATTATCTGGGTCATGAAGATCTTTTTTGTACAGTTCTTCTGTGTATTCTTGCCACGTCTTCTTAGTATCTTCTGCTTCTGTTAGGTCCATACCATTTCTGTCCTTTATCGAGCCCATCTTTGCATGAAATGTTCCCTTGGTATCTCTAATTTTCTTGAAGAGATCTCTAGTATTTCCCATTCTATTATTTTCCTCTATTTCTTTGCACTGATCACTGAGGAAGGCTTTCTTATCTCTCCTTGCTATTCTTTGGAACTCTGCATTCAAATGGGTATATCTTTTCTTTTCTCCTTTGCTTTTCACTTCTCTTCTTTTCACAGCTATTTGTCAGGCCTCCTCAGACAGCCATTTTGCTTTTTTGCATTTCTTTTCCATGGGGATGGTCTTGATCCCTGTCTCCTGTACAATGTCACGAACCTCATTCCACAGTTTATCAGGCACTCTATCTATCAGATCTAATCCCTTAAATCTATTTCTCACTTCCACTGTATAGTCATAAGGGATTTGATTTAGGTCCTACCTGAGTGGTCTAGTATGAGAGACAAAACAAAAATATATTCATTGTCACATTACACCTTTTGCGGGCAATTTTTCTAGTCTCTGTCATTATAAGTTACTCATTTCAAAGAAAACAGAATTTTACAGTTGGGACTAAAATTTCCATTTCAAAATTAGTTAAGAGAATATAAATATCATAAAGAGAGAAAAGAGAGCATGAAGCTGGAGGTTATCAAGGTCCAAAAAGAACCAGACATCAACACAGAACTCAGAGAAGACTCACATAAGAAAGAGTATAGGTTTCTTGTACAACCCCGGAGAGATGAGCAATGTCATATGTTTCTGTTACATAAAACCACTTCTCTTTCTTAATTATTGCAAATATAATTTGGCTTGAAAAGAAATCTAGACATGTTTGAATCCCAGGATTTATTCATCCCAAAATAATCCAAGGAATGGCCTCTGGTCTTTAGACCTCCCTGGCCCAATATGCCCAGTCCTACTTCTTTTATTCAAGCTTGGGTCCAGTGATCTTGATTTTCCTCCCAGTGCATCCATATCAACTGAGTGATGAGCATTTATTTAAAATGGCTTTCATCCACACTGTAAGAATAGTTGAATACATTTGAAATAACCTAATTAGGAATCCGTACTCCGAGTGTTTCACTAACAGTTGTGTACACTCCAGAGGTGGTGGCATTAGTGTTTTAAAAACCACTGTATCGATTTGCTACAGTGTTCACTAGTTAGCACAGAGGATATTAAAAATCAGTTTCCATCGTGGAAAAGCCACAAAAGTGGCTTTGTGAACAAAACCTTGTTGAAAATTATTGCTGATGAGCTCAATGCCTTAATGCCTTTTGATTATTACTACGGAACTATAAGGGACTATTACTACAGAACTATAATAGACTCTCCTATGAGACAGTCTGTTTCCCCTCAAAATGGAGGAATCTATGGCCTGATCCAACCAGTTTTGTTAATCCTAACAGGTGCTCCTGGAAATGAATCTTTCATACAAGAGGAATTTTTTGGAAGGTGTAAAAGGATGGAAAGTCTTTCCTGAGCATAAGGAACAGATTGCATGACTGTTTATGTACCTAGTTATTAATGTTTGATTATGTGCCAAATTTTCACTTGAGACTAGATCTCACTGAAACATTACACTTGAAAGTTTTGTTAGACTAGGTGAAGACAGATAGTTCCCACTTACCTCTAACTGTTGGAAGTGATCAATATGTACAAAAAGAACTGGACTAATTATGAAATCTAAATGACCTTTGCCTGGGCTCTAGAAATTCCAGCCTCTATAGATACACACAATTGAAAGCATCACTTAACTCAAATCCTGCCACTTTAGTACTATGGTAACTTTATTCCCCAGGTAAGATTTGGCAACACCTGCATATATTTTGGTTGTCCCAACTGGATGCAGGGTTATGACTAGCATCTATCCCTTCAGTAGAAGGCAGGCATCAAGCTGGACTCAAAACTGCCAGGAGAAATGTATCAACAACCTCAGATATACAGATGATACCATTCTAATGGCAGAAAGTGAAGAGGAACTAAAGAGCCTCTTGATGAGGCTGAAAGAGGACAGTGAAAAAGTTGGCTTAAAACTTAACATTTAAGTTACTAAGATTATGGCATCTGGTCCCATCAGTGCATGGGAAATAGAAGGGAAAAAAAGTGGAAGCAGTGACAGATTTTTCATTCCTTGGACTCCATAATCAATGCAGATGGTGAATGCAGTCATGAAATTAGAAAACATTTGCTCCTTGAAAGAAAGCTATGACAAACCTAGACAGAGATATCACTTTGCTGACAAAGATCGATATTGTCAAAACTATGGTTTTTCCAGTAGTCATGTATGGATGTGAGATTTGGACCATAAAAAAGGCTGAGCACCAAAGAATTGATAATTTTAAACTGTGGTGTTGGAGAAGACTCTTGAGAGTCCCTTGGACTGCAAGGAGATCCAACCAGTCCATCCTAAAGGAGATCAGTCCTGAATTCATTGGAAGGACTGATGCTGAAGCTCCAATATTTTGGCCACCTGATGCGAAGAGCTGACTCACTGGAAAAGACCCTGATGCTGAGAAAGATTGAGGGCAGGGGGGAGAAGAGGACAACAGAGGATGAGATAGTTAGATAGCATCAGTGACTCAATGAACCTGAGCAAACTCCAGGAGATAGTAAACAACAGGGGTGCCTGGCATGCTGTAGTCCATGGAGTTGCAGAGTCAGACTCAGTGTAGCAGCTGAACAACAACAATGCTGCTAAACAACCCTCCAACAAAGAAATATCCAATCCCAAATGTCAACAGTCCTGATGTTGTGCAATCCTGTAATAATGATATAGTTGTAAAAGATATACAATTCAGTGACTACAGTTAAGAACACTGTACTATATAATTGAAATTTGCTAGGAGATGTTCTCATCACTCTCTCCCCCACCAAGATAAATATATGAGGTGATGGATGTGTTAATCAAGTGGGAATGTTTTCACAAAAGGAAAAAAAAATACTATGGGGAGACCCAGACCCTGAAAATTGCTGAAACCCTGTCCTCCAATTCTTTTTCAAGACAGGCAGTTTCTCTATTTCCTTTCCAAATATTCTCACCATCCTAAGTTCTCCTTTCCCTCCCACATAAAAATCTAGGTGAGGGACCTTTTTTATAAGAAGAGCTCATGAAAAAAAATAGACCAGTTCATAAAATATATAAACTTGTTCATTCCTGGTGAAGCAAACGAGCCCTGAACTGAAACCATGCTGCTGCTGCTGCTACTGAAACCATGAAGACCTTCCAAAAGGGACGGTATGTGAGCAGAGGTGGGAATATTTGCATCCTAGTTTTTAGACGCTTGAAATACAAAGAGCATATTAAGTATTAATACCTCAATAAACTATCTGTCCTCATCACTGAAGAAAACAAAAATTCAGTGCAAATGTTTCGGGCATTGACATTACATTTTCTTTGTTCTTATTTTTGTCTAGAAGGCAGGAGAGGCAAGTGTGGTAGTGATATAATAATAATATAACGATATAATAATGTCAACAGTAATAATGGAGGTGATGATAATGAAGATGATGACAGCAATTTACTGCTCAAAAATAATTTCTTACAAGCTGGGCACTGTGCTACAAATATACTTTATGTTACATTTTTTATATCTATTTTATTAGAATTGCAATTCCCATCTTGCAGATGAAGTTATGAAAGCCAAAGGAAAGGATTTAGGCTAAGTTCACCTTGATACTTAACGAAAGAGGTAGGGTTCAAATCCAGTTCACAAATCTCTGATATACATACTCAAAATTCATTCAACAAAAACATTAAGTATTTACCATATTGGGGGCTACCCAGGTGGCTCAGCAGTAAAGAATCTGCCTGTCAATACCGGTGACGTGGGTTTAATCCCTGGGTTGGGAAGATCCCTCAGAGAAGGAAATAGCAACCCACTCCAGCATTCTTGCCTGGGAAATCCCATGGGCAGAGAAGCCTGGCGGCCTCAAGTCCACACAGTCACAAAAGAGTCACACATGACTTAGTGACTAAACAGCATGGCATTTATTTGGAATGCTTGAGATAAATCAAAAAGGACAGACATCTCTTAACCACTAAGTTATACTACCACTAGTATGAACATTTCAGCTATAGTCTTGCAGTAAACTGTTTTCTTTGCCTATAACTAGATTTGATTCTCAATTTTTTTTTTCCATTCTACAGGCTTGTCATCCTTTGGTTCTGATTCAAGTCAGATGTCATTGTTAGAAAATTTTTGCTCAGCCAAACATAAGCATTAGAACAAAGTAAAAATCTTTCTGATTTTCTCAGCCTATTCAATAATAAAGCTTAGAGGAGACTTTCATAAACTAGAGCACAAGTTCTCAGAAGCAGAGACTTGGAGAGGAAAGCATTTACTGGAGGCAAAATTCTCTTTTAAAGTTTACATGAGGATCTTATTGAGATCCAGGATTCTTTAATCATGAAAGATTCTTTTTTTTAACTGTTGGCAGACCCAGTATTATCATTCTGAAAGTGAAAGTGAAAGTGAAGCCGCTCAGTCTTGTCCAACACTTTGCAACCCCATGGACTGTAGCCTACCAGGCTCCTCCATCCATGGGATTCTCCAGGCAAGAGTACTGGAGTGGGTTGCCATTTCCTTCTCCAATTACCATTCTGACCCACGCAAAGCTTCTCTTTGTTCTTAGTAGCTGAGGGTGTGTGACTGGCGATTAGCCAGAGGAAGGACCATTGAATCAAACTTTTCAGAAAGGAGGAAGAAGATTTTCAGAAACACTGGTTTTGTCTCATGGCAATGGGCTCACCAGCCACGGAACTGCAAACACGAATCCATTTTATCCATCAGCAAATGTGACAGTGTCACAGAACTGTCAGAGAAAAATGTGACAGAGTATCCATTTTGAAAGAGATGAAGGAGAGATGCAGGGCCCAAAGAACACAACAAATCTTGTTCCACACGGGGATGTAACCTACAGCCATCCAAATAGTATGTTCACATCTGGAAAAATGAAAGCTCCCAGGAAGGGGCTACTGTACATGGTTAAACTGCTAAACAAGGCTCTCACTACTGATCTATGACCTACCAGCTATGTCACTTCAGACAAGTTACTTACTTGACAATTTCGCAACTTAGTTTTTCTCACCCATAAAAGAAAAATATTAGTAGTTCTTACTTTGGAAGATAAAAATGAAATAATGTACCTAAAACACTCAGCAGAATTTCTGACACATTCTAACAACAAATTTAAGGTACTGCTACTGTTAGTTGACCTTCTCATTAATTCAGATAAATGCATTCAACAAATGTTATGAAACCTAAAATCAGAACTTTTCCTGCAAATAGTTTTTCCTGTACAACATGAGAAAAGATGCTTTATTTTCCAATGGCCTTTCAAAATCTAAGAAGCTGGAATTATCTTATCAGGAATATTTGGATTATAGAAGGAAATTTCAAATCCCCTAGAATACACATGTAGGTTTGCCACAGCAAAATCTGTAATGACTTAATCGTTAAACTAGTCCCTTATCTTTACTCTGAAATAAATTGTTTCTCACTTTTTAAATTTTCTTTGTTTTCTTCATAAGGATATTCTAAATTTGAAGAAAGAAATTCATAGTTTTACATATGAAATAGTCAGGAAAAGATGTTAAAACTAGGAAAGTGAAGAATGCTCTCTATCAAAATGTTTTATATTCTGTAAGGGAATAAGGATACTTACTCATGAACTATAGGAGAAAAAGTTGGTTACTAAATAATGCTCCAATGGACTGTGACGTGAGACAGATCATTAAATTGAGATTTAAACTGGAAAATACCAAAGGAAGCAATGAAAATTAACTTAGACGGTCCAGAAAGTAAAACTGAAAAGGCAAGGAAATGAAATGTACAGAGGAAATAGAAAACCACAATATGAAGGACTGCTCCTGTGGATATCAGCATGGTGGAAACTGACCTCCTAAGTGCTTTATCGATAAGCAGAGCTATCATTAATCTTTTGTGACAAGACACTTTGGAGTAACCAAATTGTGATGGTCCTAAGCCTTGAATATCCTGTATTATCCTCAGGATTGAAGATGACTTCTATATACAGTAATTACTGGATCATGTTTCTCCACTGCAGTAAATTTTAGCAGAAATGGCTTTCAAAAGCTGTCTTAATAAAAAGTGATTTAGGAAAAAAAAAATAAGTGTCCAACCCCAGTTCTTTCTTTCTCACAATGTTCACCTAGATATATTTGATTTTGAATTTCTTTTTAGAGTCACAGACCTCCTATGTCATTTAAAGTTAAAATAAGAAATGGGAGGTTTGTAGTTGGTTGAGGGTTCTAACAGAAACCTCCCAGCCCTTGATTCATATAATTAGTGTTGTTTACACATCTTCTATGAATTTTGATTTATGACATGTATGAAGTTCATGAGAGAGACTTCAGGAAGATGTTAAGATCAAAGCTGGACAAATAAAATATAAACAATGGGAGAAAACCCAGAGTTTATAGTATATGAGAAAGCTTTTCTTAGCAGATGAAGTACAAAAAGGGCCTTCCTGTTTGCTGCAATAATTACAGAAGCTTACAGAAAGATGACAAGTGGGAAAAAAAAATACAGAAATCAGCACCCCCGACTCCCACAATGTACTCTTTTCTCATTAGTTTTTTCAATAGCTGGGCCAGGAGGGCAAACTCTGGAACCACCCCCTGTATTTTATCTCAACTCTAGTTCTTATCAATGTGGCCTTGGGCAGATCATTTAGCTTCTTTGAGTCTCAGTTACACCATCTGCTACATGTAGATAATAATAGTACTTATTTTATTTAGGGTTTTGAGAATTAAAATAGTTAAGGGAGAAATGCTTAGCAAGTGTTTGTTGGAGGTTGAATGGTGGACCCTCAAAAAACATATCCTGCTCTTGATGTTGTAAATGTGACAGTATTTGCAAAGTGTCTTCCAGACCTAAACTAGTCTCTAAATAAATAAAGTATCCTTATAAAAGACAAAAGAGGGGAAGACAAGGTAAAGATGGAGGCAGAAGTTGGCGTAATGTCGCTACAAGTCAGTGGATGTTAGGGCCACCAGAAACTAGGAAAAGACAAGGAAGAATTCTCCCCTACAGCTTGTTAGAGGGAACATCTTTTGACACCTTGAATTCAGACATCTGAATTTAAGTTCCTCTAGAACTGTACGACAATTAATTTCTGTTTTTTGAAGCTACGCAGTGACTATTTGGTTATAGCAATCTAAGGAAACTAATATATAGTTATTTGTAACAGCTTTTATTAACCCACATATTCTACAATTCCATTTAAAGTGTATAACCAATAAGGGTATATTTGGAGGTATAGTATATTATCCATTTTTTATATTATAGCAAAATATATATGTTAACCATTTTATAACCACATAGTGGCATTAATTACATTCACATAGTCTTACACCTATTGCCACTTTTTCCTAAGCTTTTCATCACCAGAACCTATAATTCTCTATTTTCCCCATCTCCCAGCCCCCAATACCATTTAATCTACTTTCTGTAATATGAAACTTTGTTTACCTACAAATCCAATTGTATTACTTCTGCCCTAGCAAAATATTTGGAGCTGTGATGTACTTCTTCAGTTACTATTTGGAGGTGACTTTAGCAAAAGGAATTGCCAGACAGGGGCCTAAAATTATCTGCCAATTCCCCCTTTGTGTGCTACATGTGGTACCAATCAGCCAACGTGTACCTTGCAACTACATAGCCAAACAGAGTTGATAAAGCTCTCAAGGCAATTACGCAGAAGTAGCTTCCTATCAAACTCAAATTTTTATATTGTGATATGACCTTGTTTATCAGTGGATTTAACCCTACTGTTCTCCTAGGTATACCTGCTGGGCAATTGTGGTCTCCAGAAGTCTTACCTACAATCCTTAAACTCTCTTCTATATTGACCATGAGCAAGATCTCTAGTTCACTTTCCTTCTGATATAAAAATTGCCTATATTTGACCACTACTCCACTTGCCATTTCCTCTTCCATTTAGGGTATAGTTTTAGGGAGATATTATACAGTATTTGTTCTATGCTTCTATTTACTCACAAATGTGACAAACTTCAATTAGGAGTAATGAGACACTATTCTAGGCACTATAAAGGGGATAAGTATTAGTAATTTACTTGGTCTACACTTTTATTTATTATCATAACTGCTGTCTACCAGACTTTGGAGCCTGTAAATACCATAGCAAGTTATTTTCACAGTTTTATTTTTAAGATAATTATACATCATGGTTGAGGCTTAGATCATAGGAAATCATATTTCAAAATATTTCCCAGAAAACTTTTCTATCCTTTAGAAAACCTGATGCTCTTGTTAAGCCAAGAAACCCCATTATGGTGTAATGGATGTCGAGAGTCATATCTGGGCTTGGGTTCTAGTTTTGCTACTAATAGCTGAGGCACCTTAGGAAAGATACTTCATCACTCTCAGTCTCATTTTCTTCTTTCTTAAGAAAGGATAATGCTTGAATCTACTTCTTATGGTTATGAGAATTAAATGAGATAAATTATCTGTCACTATGAGCACAGCATCTTCGACATGAGTGTTTAAGAAATGATGCCCCAATGATCTAACTACAAAGTTAGAGATCTACTATAAATATTAGGGAGTCTTCATTTTCAGGAGGTTTCCTCTCTACATATGATGTTTCAATGCTTTAATTAAATCTTTGGTTTGAGATGAGACCTAGATGGAACAGTGAGTTCACTCAGCAAAATAGTGCCCTCCTCATTCATCGATCCAATGAACACTTACTAAATACGGGCTCCAGGGGGCTAGGTTCTGAGCAATGTCTCAGAAGTCCATGGTAATGGTGTGTATAGATACAGTAACAAATTGTTGAAGAATAAATATTATATTTAAGAAGGTGTGCAGAGCACTAGGGCACTTAGCGTGTATTTACTCTATGTTGTGTAACTTCTGGTTCCTTTAGCCAAGATGCCTAGCCCAACCGTTGTTTTCCTCCAGTTAATCACATCCTGGGATCCAGTGTATAAATCCAGTACTGCATGTCTTTCTTGTACTTAACTCTTCCAAGGAATTTTATTGTATCAGAATGGTGTACACTGCCATGTAATGTAAAAAAGAAAAATCTATATTAATAGTGCAGCCAACTATCTAAGTATTATACCAACTAAAACAATAAATAAACCTTAAGCACTGAATTTAAAAAAAAGAAATAGACTCTTAATTCCACCTTGCAAAAGCAGAGGAGGTGGAATTTCAGAAGAGTCTGACATTATATACAAAGGCAAGCAGAAAGAAATGAAAGATAAGGTTCAAGGCACAAAAGAGGGCATAGCATGGTTAGAGACTTTTAGGTTGGTTTCTGTGTGAAAGCCAGATACCCACAGGAGTGTGGTCAGAGCTGAGAAAAGCTCTGATTTGATAAAAGACAACCTAGATCTCTAGGGTCTTTGACTTCTCTCTCAAAGATCATGGGGAACAATTGTAAATTTTTTAAATAATTGGACACCTGAATCATATTTCCTACCTACCTTACCTCTTCTACAAACACTTGCAGAGCATCTATTTTGTGTCAGTTGCTTTGCATGATCGATGGCAGAGTCCTGACTTGCAAAGAATTCACAGTCAAGAGAAGAGCATTGGGTAAGAATGCAGTCTCACCACAGTACTACACTAAGTTACAGAGGTGAGCAGAGGGTGTTTTATGGGCGAGGGTATGGGGAAAAGAGAACCCTCTTACATTGCTGGTGGGAAAGAAAATTGGTACAGCTGCTATGGAAAATAATATGGAGTTTTCTTTATAAAACTAAAAATAGAACTACAATATGATCTAGCAATATCATTCTGGCATATACCCAAAGAAAATCATAATTCAAAAAGATACATGCATCCCAATGTTCACTGTGGGTTTCCCAGGTAGCACTAGTTGTAAAGAACCCATGTGCCAATGTCGAAGACAAAAGAGATATGGGTTCTATCCCTGAGTTGGGAAGATATCCTGGAGGAGGGCTTGACAATCCACTCCAGCATTCTTGCCTGGAGATTTCCATGGACAGAGGCGCCTGGTGGGCTACAGTCTATAGGGTTGCAAAGAGTCAGACACAAATAAAGTGACTTAACACACACACACAATGGTCACACACACAACCCTAAACCTAACCACACACACACTGTTCATAACAGCCAGGACATGGAAGCAACCTAAACACCCATCAGCAGAGGAATGGATACAGATGTACATATATACAATGGAATATTACTCAGCCATAGAAAGAAATGAAACTGTGCCATTTGAAGAGATGTGAGAGGACCTAGAGGTTGTCATACAGTGAGAAGTAACTTAGAGAAAAATAAATATCATATATTAAGTCATACATGTGGAATCTAGGAAAATGGTATAGATTAACTTTTTGGCAAAGCAGAAATAGACACAGACATACAGAACAAATATATGGACACCAAGTGGGGAAAGGAGTATGGGATAAATTGAGAGACTGAGACTGACATATATACACTACGGATACTATGTATAAAATAGATAACTAATGAGAATCTACTGTTGTATAGTACAGGGAACTCAACTCAGTGCTCTGTGGTGACCTAAATGGGAAGGAAATTCAAAAAAGAGGAGATAAGGGCATACATACAGCTGATTCACTTTGCCATACAGCAGGAATAAATACTCCAATAAAAAAGAAAAAGAAAAAAAGGCATTTTGTGAGAACAGTAAAAAGGCACCTAACCAAGTCTTGGCAAGGTCAAGGAAAGAGTTCCAGGAGAAGCCTTCTCTACACTAAGCCTTCGAAGATTAGCAGAGTAGAATGTTAACACGGAGGAGGTGGGAGAACGCAGTAGGCAGAGGAAGCTGAACACACAAACCCACTGGGCCAAGGAAGAGAGAGACAGGAACTCAGGAAACCAAGAGTCATTCCTTCTGACCAGGGCTTACACTGGAAGGTTGGAGATGGGAAGAAACGGGGCTGCAGAAAGAGAGGGAGTCATTCTGGAATGAGCTCTCTAAGCCGTGGTAGACAGTTTTGACATTATTCTGAGGGCAATGGGTGTCTTCAAAAGGTCTGTGCATAAAAATGTCAAGTCATTAGCTAGCTATTTTATACACAGTAGTGTGTATATAAGAACCCACTTATAGCACAAGAAACTCTCCTCAGTACTCTCTAATGGCCTATATAGGAAAATAATCTAAAGTAAGTGTGGATATATGTATGTGTATAACTGATACACTTTGCTTACACCTGAACCATTACATCAACACAACATACATCAACATTACATACAACATACAACATTACATCAACATTACAAAATCAACTATACATCAATAAAGTTTAAAATAAATACAATTTATATTTTTTTTAAATAGCAAATCATATGTGTACCTTAGAAAAATCACTCTGGCTATACATAGGGAAGTATTTGAGGGGTAAACCTGAAGATAAGGAGACAAGAGGCTGGTATAATAATCCTTGAAAAAGAAAAGAGTATCTTACATAGGATAGTGGTAGAGGGTACTGCTTAGAGAGACATTTAGGAATCAGAAGTGGTTGGACTTGCTGATGTAAGAAGTGATATATATAGGAGGAATTTAGAATAAAACCAAGATTTCTGGTATGGCAGCCTAGTGGCTGACTACATTTCCATTCTGATGGGGATCTCCAAAGGAGGTGTTATGTTTGGGGAGACAATTATGAGTTTGCTTTTAAACTGGAAAGAATATACCTATGGAATATTCAAACAGAGATAGATAACTAGTAGTGAGTTGGCATTCAGTATGGACTAGATATAAAAATTTGGGATTCAGGAGCGAAGAGGTAATCACAGAAGCCTTGGAATATTTGAGATTGTAAAGCAGAGGAAATAAAATGAAAGGAAACTGGGATAAGATAGAACCTGTGAAAAACCTACAAATATGGATTAGAAAATGTAGAAGAATGTACAAAAAGACCTGGCAAGAACAGGCAAAAAGGTAGGAAGAAAACCAGGTGAGAGTGTCGTTACCTTAACCAAGAAAAGGGTAACAGAAAGAGAAAGAAGTCAATATTATCATGAGTTACAGACAGTTAAAATAAGGACTAAAACAATCATTTTAGATAATTATAGATACATATGAATAAAAGTCAGTAAAATATTAAGAATAAAGTTTATAAAATCAGTTAGCAAACTCATACACTTGTCCAAGAAAAGGATGATAAGATTTGGAATAGTGCCATAGTAATGGAATTATTAGCAAAGGAAAGACTTATAGACTAGGACACATTTTGGGATTCTAGATGACAAGACTGAGAGATGAGGGATGAGGAGAAAAAATAATCAGGCAGAGAGACATTTAGTTAAGAAATTGTTAAGTTTAAGGAACTATTGACATTTACAAGTAGTCTACTAAGTGAAGAAAAATGATCGTCTGATCAGAAGTTGAAAAAGAGAGACACAGTGGAGAAGCACCACTTATCCCCAGGAGAGAAGAATGTGTGCAAAATGAAAAGAGAAGAGACACAGGAGAGGATTCTGGGAACACCATCTGAATGGGAGCAGAAGGAATACCCAAAGCACTGAGATAGGAAGAGAGCCAAATGAACAGTGTTGTCCAAACAAAGAGGAACAAGAAAAGGAGTAGCCCCAATTATCAAATGCTGCAGATAGCTTCAATTACACAGGGGAGTTCTCCAAGATGGAGTCAAGGAAATTCAGTTCTTATTCTAGACACTTACAGTGTGAAGCTATAAAGTATAGAATACCCCTGTAAACACCCAGGACACTAGAGTTAACAAACTAATAGAGACAGATAAACAGGATATATGTATATAAACACAAATATTTCTGGCAGAACTTTAAGGTTTTAGTCTTGGTGAAGTTCACTGTCAAAGTCCTCCTTTAATGACACATCAAGTAAAAGCTAGAGTGATGAACTGATAAACAAAATGAATGGATAGACTCTTCAAGGATGAGGGGAAAAAAAAAAACTGTCTAAACAATGATTTGAAGGCACCACAATATGAAATGTTACCTGAAGTATTAGGTGGCCACTCTCTAAATCCCCAAGGATTTACACAGCTGTCTGTTGAAGCCAGAGTATAGCTAGGAAGCTGACATCCAGCACTCTTTAAGACTATTATATATGTTAGAAATATCCTTTATTCTAGAAAAATAAATAAATAGTTTAATGATAATCAGCAACATATTCAACATATTCTGGCTGAATAGAATTTCAAAATGAATAGTCTAGAGGAAGTTGAAAATATTTAAACAACTGTGAATGAGAAAAATCGAATACTGTAAACCATGGAAAGAGAACAGGATTAAGTTCAGAAAGTGTTCTGAAAACCACAGGCATTATAACTCACATTAACAAGATACTTTGGTCGAACCTAAATGTCTTAAATGACATAATGATTACATTAATGGATAAATACATAACCATAATATAGGCTTATCTTCTTCCATGCACAAGCAGTTTCCTTCATGCACTTGCTAATTTGAATGTTTTCATATATAATTAAATTGGTAGCTCTAATAAGATAAATGCTACATACTAAATGCTAGGTTGATCACAAAATATAAATTACCCTGATGAACAATGACTGCAGTGAAAATTAGGTATACCTCAATGCACTAGATCTATTCCCCAGAATAACAACAGGCTTGTACCACCCTCACCAACTCAACCCCATCCTCACATCTCCCAGCTGTTTCTGTACTGAAAAACTCGGAATTATTTGCAGTTCAAAAAGTCTTCCTACTATGAATTCAGATAGCTTGAACTTGATGTCCAGATCAACAATCTCTCAGCCTATAATAAATTCACAATGGACTTTACAAGCAACAGCAACAATCATAGGACGTTTTGTCCTTTTAAACTAACGTTCTGAACCACTGGCAAGCTTAGAGGCCAGGGAAGTTATGTTTTAGCTCCAGACCATTGTAAAATGCCTCCTATAGCTTCAATAATAAAAAGGGAATCTCTAACTTCATGATAAAACTGCAGGGGTTCTTGTTGCCACATTCAAATCTAATAGAGTAGCCATGACTTCATATTTATTAACATCCATATCATCATTTTAATACACTACTTCATCTTTCCAGGAGAGTGCATAGAGTGCAGCGAAAGCCGTATTTTACAAGCCAATTTTAAATGCCTTTTAATGATGATTCACGGTGCTCTAATACAGATTTCTCATCAATATCACCATCCTGCAGGCACACATTAAAGCTGCAAATCATTTCTTGGGTGGTGCTACTGTCAGACTCCAAATGTACTATAAACATAACTCAAAGATCTGAGTTAAGCATCCCCCTTGGATGCAAGGGGTATAATCTGATTTCTGCAAACTGGAAAGAATGCCAGCTATGCCAGAGAGAGATTTGAGTGCCCTTGATTGGAAGACATGCCTGAGTGTCTCTCTCTCTTTCCACCCCAGATGAAGAACAGGCATTCTTCAGTTCAGAGCTGGCCCACCACCCCTCTGCACTTCCCAATGGCTCAGTTGGTAAAGAATCTGCCTGCAATGGAGGAGACCCAGGTTCAATCTCTGTGCTGAAAAGATCCCCTGAGAAGGGAATGGATACCTACTCCAGTATTCTTGCCTGGAGAATCCCATGGACAGAGGAGCCTAGTGAGCTATAGTCCATGGAGTTGCAAAGAGTTGTACACAACTGAACAACTAACACTTTCATACCATTCCTCCACAGGGTAATCAGGAGTTGAGCTTCTGTCTAGGTGCCTTCAATTTGTAAACTGTTTGATTATTTAAGTCTTTCTTCCCCTAGTAAGTGTTAATCAGCATTCTTGATAGTGGTCCTTAGAATTGTTACCAGGGAACTTGTAAATGATTTCAGAGATGTAGCTGAGATAAAGGGAGACACCTGTGGATGAGTTCCTTCCATTATTATTAGCATAAATCCTTACAGGCCAATTCCTGCAACATTGTGATAAACTGCTGTAAACAGAAATGCTTGATATACAACATGGTGGGAAGGCTTAAATTGTTCTGGGTCTTTAGCATATTTTCACATTGGTATTAAGAATGTTAGAAATAATTTAATCATTGCCTGATTATAGTGATGTTGGGAGTAATGAAATCCTTGCCTTATTACATATGGACTCATTCAGAGCCTCATTATTTATTTGGCAAGCATTAAGCATCAAATCAATTTAGTCAGATACTTGAAAATGGGAAATTCAAGATGAAAGTTAAAGGGAAGATTAAAAGGTAAAATTAAAACTGTTTATTTCTAGCAGGCACGGAGTCATTTTCTTCATAAGCAATGCATCCCAAGAGAGTTTAAATGGGAAGAGAGCAAATGACAGAGTCCATCCCAAAGGAGGGAAATTAAAATGAAGAAGAATTGGCAAAGCAACCCCTACTTACATTTGCCTGGGTCAAATGACATAGGAAGAAGAGGGTGGTAACTTTGATTTGTAGCTATGGAATGTACTCTGTGCTTTTATGCAACTGATTATTATTGGAATGGTTTCCATTTCCAGCTGAAGAGAAATGGGAAGAAGGGAAGTACATGTGAATCACTTAGGAATCTGCTGTTTCATTCTGTATATGAAGATGTACTGACATTAGTAGAATGCAATAAATGTGCTCAGTAGCGTTTTGGTTTCGGACTTAGCAGACACATCAATGATACCCATTTTTACATTGCAGTGTATATGGGAAAGTATTCCACCCACACTCAATTGAGGCTGGAGATAATGCCAGTGTAAGCAGTCGGACGCGACTGAAACGACTTAGCAGCAGCAGCAGCAGCAAGCAGCTCTCTGGCTGCTCCTTGTAAGGAAATTTTCTAATATATTGATCCATGACAATCATTATTGGATTGTGTCACAGGAAGCTGATCCCTAATGCATGATGGGGAATAATTGCCAATAAAATTATACAGGAAGCTTTAAGGAAAAAACCACTTCTTCCTTTTGAACAGAGATGTAATAGAAGCAGAGCCGAGACTATCATAGGGCAGTATTTGGATTTGTTAGCCTGGCTCTCACAAAACAGAAAGTGATACATAAGCTAACACAGGTAACTAGTAGCAGATGGACGAAGTAGTAGGACTTAATTCTCTCTTTTAGGATAAGATGAGAAGCTAGACATTTAGATTAAATGTTGGAAGTGTGTCAGGGCATTAATTACAGAAAGAGTCATGTTTGTTACTGAAAAGAACACTGTTTAGCCCAGGAACACATGGGGCATAAATTTTGTATTAAAGAAATGGGGCAAAAACAGAACAAAACAAGAAAATGGAAACCAATGTTAGTATTGAGCCAGGCACTAGTTTAGAAGCTTTACCTATAGCACATGTATGTGGTCCTGTCCACCATTCAGGCTGAGGAAGGTTCAGATTTTATAGATAAGGAAACAGATTTAGGCAGATTATGTCTCCGCTTCAGATCATCCTTGTTGGAAACGATTGACCTGGATTTAAAACTAGCTGTCTAATTCCAAAACCTATGCTTTTTAAAAATTACACCCTTGGCTTACTCAGCGTGTACCATCAGGTAAAATAAACACTGCCTCCCAAAAGTACCATCACCCCATTGCACGGATCCCATGCTGGCATCCTCCACGTTTCCGTCTGCCAGCTACAGAGGCTGATGGAGAAAACCTGAGGTCAAACAGCTTCTGTGAAGTGACCCCAAATTCAATAAAAAGTCATTTAATCTGCTGAAGTGGTGAAAGTGACTTTAGTCTCAGTCAGAAGTGGATCAATTTATCCCCACTGGAATTTTTTTCAATGCTTAGATTTTACCAGTCAGCTCATTACAGGGCCAAGAAGAGGTTTTAAAGGACAAAATTCTTTTAAAACCTACTTCTGTTTCACTCGTATTTGCTTGAGGATCATACTAAAAAGATAATATTAATGTAAAAAGAGGGAACTAATGTGTTCCTTTGCTGTGGTTATCTTTGGGTAATATTTTTACCTTTTCTCCCTGTGCTATTTTCAGGAAAGACCTATTGATTTTTGAACAACTCAGCATTACTAGGTTGCAAAATTCTCTTTATCATATCAAGTTTTGCCTTGTTTATACCATGACTAAAAACATGCAGCTGCCCAAGTATAAACAAACATAGATGTCAGTGTACTACAAATGCTCTTTGTAAAAGTCAATTCATATTCTCAGTGTCTTTGTAACCATTTTATTAAGAAGTTTGCATTCTTCCTTCTTTAAAGAAATTTTATCTCCCCACTACTTCATGAATCCACAGTTGTCCATAAGATTAAGATTAAACTAGACTTGCTGCTCTAATAAAAATTTGCCATTCCATGTGGTCATTGTAACCAAGTCAAAATAGTTATGCTTTGTTTCAATTTTTGAAAATAAAGATTCTTTGCCAATAAGAATTGTTATTGCTACTTTTCTTTTGTCTGCCCAGCCGCAGAGAACATTAGCATCAGGGAATAATTCTAACTGTAAAGCTCCTCTGGCATCCTCCTTGCCCGTGGCTTACTTCACCAGTTTCTCAGAGCTGTCTAATAGCCACGGCCCTGGCTTTAAAAGTCTTAATTACAGAGATGGAGCTTAATCACAAGAGCTGGTCTTCTCTTGTGTCAAATAAATACCAGTGGCTGCAGATTGACCTTGGAGAGAGAATGGAGGTCACAGCTGTGGCCACCCAGGGAGGATACAAGGTTACGGGAGCTCTGACATGTTGTGTTTTATATTTATGCACATATATATATACACACACATATGTATTTACAAAAACACTGTTCATTGTACACTTATAGGATGGGAAATTATATGTCCCCTTCTTATGGGCAGAGTATCCATAAGTATCCAGAGTATCCATAAATTATTTGGTATTCTTCTATGAGACATTTGTATATTATCCCTCATTTATTTATTTATTTAATCATTTACCATGTATAAACTCAGGGACATTTATTTTATATTTTGGGTTATAATCTGATCATATGTTATTTATTTAGATGTTTTTCAACATGTTCCAGCTTTAATTATTGGGCGAGCTTTCGGTTAGCTCCTATACTCCTTTGATATACCTCCATCATTTTGTTTTTTGATCACTTCCTACTTTCTGGAACCACAGGAAGCTGCACACTCATACTGCCCTGGTCCTAAGATCAGTCACTTTTCCAAGGATCCCTGGTTCCTTTTAATGGAAAATGTTATTAAAAATTAAGGTCTTGGAACTGGATGTGCTCATTGTTAATGGGATGTTGCTGCTTCTAGCCCTTTCAGCAGACGGAACTAGGAAATATATATATGCGTGTTAGTCGCTCAGGCATGCCCAACTCTTTTCAACCCCATGGACTGTAGCCCACTAGGCTCCTCTGTCCATGGAATTCTGAAGGCAACAATGGAATGGGTAGCCATCCCCTTCTCCAGGGGATCTTCTGGATTCAAGGATCGAACCCTTCATTCTCTTGCAACGAAGGCAAATTCTTTACTGTCTGAGCCACCAGGGAAGCCCTGTGTATATTATTAATACACATTATATATTTTATAAATATGTTATAAATATGTTCATGATGTTCTTTTATATGAATACAAAAAGGAAAAAGAGAAAACATCTAAAAGAACCTCAAATGGACCTCATAGAGATGAAAAATACAGTATATTAAAAAAATTAGATAGTGCCAAGGAAAAAATACTATGAACATGAAGACACGGCAGTTAACACTGTTTAAAATAACAGTGAGAGAGAAAAAGGACTGAAAAATCAAGTCATCTAACACATATAATTGAATTACCAGAAAAGGTGAGGGGTTGGAAAAATATATACAAAGAAGTAATGGCCTAAGTGTTGAAAAGCATGTAAAAAAACTGGACCTCTAATACACTATTAATATTGATGAAAAATGGTAAGCCACTTTATAAAGAAAAAGTTTCTCATAAAGTCAATTATACACTCACCATATGAAAACACAGTAGTAGTAAATGGCACTCAGTCGTGTCCCACTCTTTGCGACCCCATGGACTATAGCCTACCAGGTTCCTCTGTCCATGGGATTTTGCAGGCGAGAATACTGGAGTGGGTTGCCATCTTCTTCTCCAGGAGATCTTCCCAACCCAGGGATCGAACCCAGGTCTCCCGCTTTGTAGGCAGATGCTTTACTGTCTGAACCACCAGGGAAGTCACTTGAAAAGTGCCTACGATAACATATGCCTTCCTAAAAATGTTATGTGGCTGTTCACAGTAGCTCTATTCATTACATCCAAAACTGGAAGCAAGAAAATGTCCATCAAGTGACGAATAAACAATCAAATTGTTACATATCCATACCAGGGAAATCTACCCAGTAATAAGAGGAACAAACTGCTGGTACATGCAACAATGCGAAAAAATTCTCATGCAAAATACTAAGTGAAAGCAGCCAGGCACAAAAAAATATATGCTGTATGATTTGATTTTTAGAAAATTTAATATATAACAATAGAACTTATTATATATTATATTTTAAAATAATTGCATACTATATTCTCATATAATAGGATTTGTATGAAATTCTCAGAAAGTGTAAGGACAAAGTAAAGGCAAGTGATTTCCAGGATGACAACGGGAGTAGGTGATTTTACTGTAAAGGAGCAGAAATGTACTTTCTGGGATAACAGAAACTTTGTATCACATTATTTGTGGTGTGGCTACTTGACTGCATTCGTCAGTGCAGTACAGAATTATCAGTTTTACATGCAAATTATGCCTCAATAAATATGAATTTTTAACAGAATATTCTTTGGCCTAAGCTTTAAGGGGAAGGCTAGTAAGCAATATTCATAATAATAACAGTATGGTAGTGCTAACATCAGAGGTGTGTACACATACTCTGTTTATTCAGCTTGTAGCTGTGAGCCTGGGAACATACTAAGTATTGCAAAGACAATTGTCTGCACAGAACTTAATATCTGGGAAACAAAGCAAAAGATAACTATCTCCAAGGTCTCAAAAAAAGACTTCTTGCAGGTGATTTCTGACCAAAGTCTCAATAATTTCACCAGGCAAAGGAATAAGCATGTATAAAAACACTAGGGGTTGAACCTACATCTCTTTTGTCTCTTGCATTGGCAGGTGGATTCTTTACCACTGTGCCACCTGGGAAACTCCAACTTCTATTAATAGAAGGATCATATCTAGTTTTTTCACCACTGTATACTGCAGTGTCTGAGATATGGTAAATGTTCAATAGATGCTTCTGTTGTTGGATGAATATGAAATCATTTTCTGACAATTTATTCCAATTGCTGTCCCTTCAGATTCAAGAAGAGTATCTGTAGATCAGTGATCCCAACCATGAGCTTTTTAAATTTCTCTGGTAATCTCCACTGTAACTTTCTAATGAGTAGATTAGAATATATAAATATTACAACTATATGTTAAATTTGTGAGCCTAATGTACTTCATCCCTAATACACTTCATCGTCATTGCTTCATGCAGGTCAGAAGCAACAGTTAGAACTGGACATGGAACAACAGACTGGTTCCAAATAGGAAAAGGAGTATGTCAAGGCTGTATATTGTCACCCTGCTTATTTAACTTATATGCAGAGTACATCATGAGAAATGCTGGGCTTGAAGAAGCACAGCTGATTCCAGCTTGATCCCACAAGCTGGAATCAAGATTGCTGGGAGAAATATCAATAACCTCAGATATGCAGATGACACCACCGTTATGGCAGAAAGTGAAGAGGAACTAAAAAGCCTCTTGATGAAAGTGAAAGAGGAGAGTGAAAAAGTTGGCTTAAAGCTCAACATTCAGAAAACTAAGATCATGGCATCTGGTCCCATCAATCCATGGGAAATAGATGGGGAAACAGTGGAAACAGTGGCAGACTTTATTTTGGGGGCTCCAAAATTACTGCAGATGGTGACTGCAGCCATGAAATTAAAAGATGCTTACTCCTTGGAAGAAAAGTTATGACCAACCTAGATAGCATATTCAAAAGCAGAGACATTACTTTGCCAACAAAGTTCCGTCTAGTCAAGGTTACGGTTTTTCCAGTGGTCATGTATGGATGTGAGAGTTGGACTGTGAAGAAAGCTGAGTGCTGAAGAATTGATGCTTTTGAACTGTGGTGTTGGAGTCCCTTGGACTGCAAGGAGATCCAACCAGTCCATTCTGAAGGAGATCAGTCCTGGGTGTTCTTTGGAGGGAATGATGCTATAGCTGAAACTCCAGTACTTGGCCACCTCATGCGAAGAGTTGACTCATTGGAAAAGACCCTATGCTGGGAGCAACTGGGGACAGGAGGAGAAGGGGACCACAGAGGATGAGATGGCTGGATGGCATCACCAACTCGATGCACATGAGTTTGGGTGAACTCCGGGAGTTGGTGATGGACAGGGAGGCCTGGCGTGCTGTGATTCATGGGGTTGCAAAGAGTCGGACACGAATGAGCAAATGAACTGAACTGAACTGAACTGAATACACTTCAGATTATAGATGAAAATCAGAAAAATACTTGTATACTTAAGAAACCTGTATTTTCTTTATGTTTGTTCAAATACTTCATATTGTCTCTAAATCTAGACTATATGAAGTATTTGAATAAATGTCAGTGGCTGCCAGAAGTCTGTATCTGCCTCACATAGGTAACCTAGTTTATGTTATCATCAGAGACATATTGAACTGACAAACCATGGACACTTACCCTACAGCCTGCCTGCAAATGCTTTACAGCTGTTAAATGCCTTGCAACCCAAATGGACTGTAAATGTTTATTTCAACAGTTTCCGATTGAACAGGCACGATTTTACTGTGTGGTATCTATGGTGTGGTACCTGGTCTCATCACAAGTGAATGAGATGAGGTTCAACATAACTGCATGCAGATAATGGGTTAGACTTGCTAGTGATGCAAGAGCCAGTGAATCAGTCCACCTCACTTCTGACACTTTGTCACAAGCTTTTTCTGTGTGTTTATCTTTTTTTTTTTCTGCCTTCACATCATATGAGCAGAGAAGTCCTTCCCTTTTTGAAGGCAAAGAAAACAACAGTGGTAAATTCTAGATCCCCTTTACATGACTTTCACATGACATTTGTGACCACAGAATTGTAACACTGATAATTTTTTCTATTGTGGCTGCAGAGGTGAAGAAATCCAGTCACTAAGATTTAATCTTGGTTCTCCCTGTCCCCGCTCCCCCCAAAAAAGTCAGCTTTAGGAAAGTATGTTTAATTTTAAATTAATTTTCAATTAGTTGAAAAGCAGGAACATGATTAACTAAACAAAATTTTCTTATGGAACTAGCAAAAATAGATGCTTATCTCACAGTGTTAAAAAGCGTATATTTAGGTAGAGCTTTGGACTGTAATCTAGGAGGTCTGGTTTGTTTGCCTTGCAATAGGCCATTATCTAACTCTGAGACTGTGGATAAGATCCTTGAATAGTGTGTATTTCATTTTCCTTATCTGCCAAATAGCAATGATATTTTACATACCTCTATAGAATTTTCTATGAAAATCAAGTCTGATAATATATGAGAAAATGCCTAAGAAAGTATTATGAAATGTACAAATATTTGTTATTACACAGACTCTTTTATGTACCCAGAGCATCGTGCTGTATCTTGTACAGAAGTTACTCAGGCAGACAAAATCATCAGGGCTAGTCTATCTCCCTTTGGTAACTACTCATAATTCTGTTATGATCTCCCAAAGAGCAAAAGATAGCTCACCAGTTTTTGTATTCTCTTGATGCTGAGTAATTCAGGATCGTGAAAGAGAAAAAACTAGTTGAACCAGTTAAGTGCTTTAGTAGAGATGAAGAAGATAAATGACTCAAGATATACATTAAATATTGACTATAATACTATCCCTTGCCTTCATGGAGTTTAGAGTTTAGCTGATTTATGGATATAAAAATCAAAATGTTATCTTTTGTCAAAATATCCTCCAAATGCAAATTCATAAATTCAAGAGTCCTTACTCTTCTACTCTTCTATTCTCTGTGTTTTCTCCTTCCAGCTGCAGCAATCATGCATAATACACTTGTCCTGACCACACTGAGATTGCCTGTACCTTTTATCCTTATGCTTCTCTGTCAGCTTCATCCAAGGCCTTTCTCTTCCATTCCTATCCAGCTTAGACTTCACATTAACCATTTGGACTCCCTCTTAAAATATTCTCAACTCATTTTCACTGTGATATTCCTAATGTTTACATCAAACTGTCTTCACACTCAGAAAATATGGCCTGGGTCAATGGAATAAACTAGAACATACTGGAATCCTGGTATTCCATCCCAACTGAATCTTCAACACTGACCCTGCCCTCATCTTTCAATGTTCCTTAGTCTGCTCTCTCATCTACTCCCCAAAGTAGCGATTACCAACTTTTTTGTTCATTTCAAATCTATTCTATCAACTCCAATCTTTTCTACTACCCCAATAGAAACAGGCCAATTTAGAGGAGAATTAAGTCAGTGTTTGCTGTAATTCTACACATATAACTGTATCTCTTTTGAATTGCTAGATATTGCCTCTCTGCTGGCTGCACCAACTAATTTTTAAACATGACTAAGTGATGTCACCAAAATGGCCAAATAAGACATCTCTCATATGTCCCAGCAACCCCCAATAATAATTTGGTATACATCTACAGACAAAAGTGCCTACCTGTGAACTTTATAATTCAGGTAAGGGACCCAGTGCAGTCCCTAGTCCAAAACTCAGGAAAGTCACATTTAAAAGCTGGACTCATATCCAGGTGTCTCACTTTCTGGCTATGATCCCAGCTACAAAAATAGAAACAGCTCCATACCCTTCAGAACTCAGCTACATCCCCATATGCCTTTGGGTCGGTTACAGCACCATACACCAAGGGACATGAGAGGAGTCACATTCACCTATGCATTAGGTAATACACAGAAGTTGGTCCTGGAAATAGATCCTGAATTAACTTGTCAACTGGCTCTCTGGAGCAGTGTCTAGGAGTCTCTCAAGCTAAGTCCACTAGACATGATCAGACTGTAGATCCTACAAGGACCCTGTGATTGGGCTCCAGCCTGCCTAACCAGTCTGTAGATAGTTTTGCTGGCAAGGAACCCTGTAAGAGAACTCCCATCTGCATCCCCAAAGATCCTAAATGGCCCTATACTGAGTTCCAGGCCCTCACAGACACAGATCACAAGCATCTTGACTGTCCTGAGACCCGCTAAGCACAGCTCCGGCCCCTCCAACCATGATCAGGGATGTCTAGCCCACTGAGAGCTCTGGTGGGAGACAGGCTGATCCATGCCTCAAGAGGCAGGTGTGCAGGCCTGTTGGCAAAAATGTGGTGAAATGGGAACCATAGTGTCCTATTGATGGGAAGAAAAATTAGTGCAACCACTGTGGGAAAAAGTATGAAGTTTCCTCAGGAAATTAAAAAATAGGATTATCATATAATCTAGAAATCCTACTTCTGGGTATTGTATCTGAAGAAAAAAATCACTATCTCAAATAAATATCTGTGCTGTCCCCATGTTCACTGCAGCATTATTTACAATAGCTAAGACACACAAACAACTTAGGTTAAATGAATAAAGAGTTGTACATATACAATGAAATATTAGTCATAAAAAAGAAGAAATCTTACCTTTTTGATTTGAATGGACCTTTAAGCTATAGTGTTAAATGAAATAAGTTAGAGAAAGATACATATGATCTCATATGTGGAATCTTAAAAAAAATCCACATTTACAGATAAAGAGAATA
The DNA here is from genome assembly GCF_014754425.2 of Oryx dammah. NCBI lineage: Eukaryota > Metazoa > Chordata > Mammalia > Artiodactyla > Bovidae > Oryx > Oryx dammah. Next base: position 34,602,471 of record NW_024070189.1, read on the forward strand.
AAATGAGGATTGCTAGGGCTTGGAAGATATAGAAAAGTTGAAAAGATACAAACCCAATTATAAAATGAATAAGTTCTGGGAATCTAATATACAGTATAGTTAACAGGACTGCATTATATATTGATACTTGAAAGGTGCTAAGAAGGTAGAACTTGAATATTCTCACTAAATACACACAAACTGTAATTATGTGCAGTAATGAATCTTTTACCTAACATTACTGTGATAATCATTTTTCAATGTATACATGTATCAAACCATCATGTTGCTTACTGTAAAATTATACAATTTTATATGTCAATTACATCTCAATAAAGTTGGAAAGGAGAAGGCAATGGCACTTCACTCCAGTACTCTTGCCTGGAAAATCCCATGGATGGAGGAGCCTGGTGGGCTGCGGTCCATGGGGTCACTAAGAGTCAGACAGGACTGAGCAACGTGACTTTCATTTTTCACTTTCATGCATTGGAGGAGGAAATGGCAGCCCACTCCAGTGTTCTTGCCTGGAGAATCCCAGGGTCGGGGGAGCCTGGTGGGCTGCCGTCTATGGGGTCGCACAGAGTCGGACATGACTGAAGTGACTTAGCAGCAGCAGCAAAGTTGGAAAAAAAAAAAACAACATTAACTTAAATTCATTTTGAGTTTAAAAAGAAAAAGTTCTCTTGATTATACGACCCTCCAACTATGGCTTTATCTTTCTTCTCCTGTCCTTAGCCAAATCTCTGGAGAGACTTTCTTATGCTCACAGCCATCTGACTTCAATTCCTGCAACTCTACAAAACGACCTCACAACTACACAAAGTTAGTCTCTGCCAAAGTCATCAATACCTTGATTCCAAAATCCACTAGACACTTTTCACTATTTAATAATCTTACCTGACCTGTTAGTAAGTACAACTGAAAAACGTTGGCTACTCGCTCCTTCACTAAAAACTCATCTATTTGCTTCTGTGATACCCTCCTCTTCTGTTTTTTCCCCCCCGTACCTTCTGCATCACAAATGTTCTTGGCACCCAGCCCCTGCCTATTCCACTGCCCTGAAATGGACTCGCTCATCTACACTCCTAGGCCAGTGTCCAGTGGTACCCTCTACTCATCTAATACATACGTCTTCACTTCCCTCAGTTCTTCCCTCTCCCTCTCACCTCAAACCAGTCAATCACCACATTGACTTAATTTTACTCTACAAATATTATTGGATCCAAATCTATCCAATCTTCTCCAGCACCGCTTCTGCTTCTCTAATTCAGTCGGTTACAGAGTTCTTTAGAAATGCTCATTCCAGGTCAAGCATTGTGTTACAAACAAGGGGGAAATACTGCTGATCAAACCAAATATTATTTGAGCCTTCAAGGAGACTCTGTCACCTTTCCTGAATTATTCCAGTAGCCTCATAAAGTGTCTCTTTTTCTCCAGATATGTCAGCTTTCAAATCTTTTTTTTTTTAATACTTAAGCCAGATCATTGCTTGCTTAAAATGAAGTTTCAGCTATAATACTCCTCATACTAAACCTTTCAGTGGCTCCCTCATGCTCTTAAGAAAAATTCTAGATTCCTTAATATAACCTACAAGACCCAGAAGGATTTGGGTTCCCTGGGTGGCTGGGACTGGGACTTACCTGGTGGCTCAGACGGTTAAGCGTCTGTCTACAATGTGGGAGACCACGGTTCGATCCCTGGGTCGGGAAGGTCCCTGGAGAAGGAAATGGCAATCCACTCCAGTACTATTGCCTGGAAAATCCCATGGACAGAGGAGCCTGGTAGGCTACAGTCCATGGGGTCGCAAAGAGTCAGACACGACTGAGTGATCTTCTTCTTCTTCATAATTCTGGACCCACGTCACCAACACTCCCTCCACAGTTTCCCCTATTAACTTGAACAATATAATCCAACCATACTTCCAACTTTTGTAAGCATGATGCTTTTTCTTTTCTCATGTTGACTCACTACCTTTTCTTCATGAAACACCCTCTGTCCCTCTGGATCTAGCTGCTTACTTCTAGAAAGCAAACCATGACACACTAATTTACTATATTTGTATTTTGTTCCCTTCCTCAATGCTCTCCATGGTATGTACTTCACATTTACAATTTTTCCTATACTAACATTATCAAATTATACTCATAAAAAACCTATGTGAGGAATTTCCTGGTGGTCCAGTGGTTAGGACTCCATGTTTCCACTGCTGAAGGCCTGGGTTTAATCCCTGGTCAGGGAACTAAGATCCCACAAACTGCGTGGAGTGGTCAAAATAAAAATAAAAATAAAAAAAACAACCTTGTATATACCAGTCATTGTGAATATCACTGTAAACAGACAGAATATCTGCCTTGAGGGAAATAAACTGTAACCAATGTGTGCAGATTTATCTGTGGTGATTTAAAAGCATAAATGTCTAGATGAATGACTAAACCAGATAGATAAAATCACAATTTTGGGGGTAGAAACCAGTTATAGGTTGTTTTTTTTTCAATCCTCAACAATACTGACACTCACTTCTGGTTAAGATACACTATACACTCCCCACCATCCCACACACACCCACATTAAAAAAAAAAAAAAAACGTACCTGATCACTGATTTTCAAGTGTGATCCCTGAATTAGCAGCATCAGCAACACTTAGACACTTGCTAAAAACCACCAATTTCTTGACCACACCCAAGATACACTGACAGAAACTACTAGGTGCCAGGCCCCAGGAATCTGCATTTTCACAAGCCCTTTAGGGGCTTTTGATACGAATTAATATTTAGGGGCCATTGCCTTAGATTAACCTTACAATAAGGATGTATTCCCCAGCTACATTATACATGTGTGTGCATAGGCACCTGCTCAGTTGCTCAGTTGTGTCCAACTCTTTGTGACCCCAGGAACTATAGCCCACCAGGCTCTTCTGTCTGTGGGATTTTCCAGGCAAGAACACTAGAGTGTGTTGCCATTTCCTTCTCCGGGATCAAACCTGCATCTCCTGCACTGGCAGGTGGGTCTTTACCAGTGACAACCAGGAAAGCCCTATGTTAGTCATGCATAACATGGTTTGGTGTTTGATTAGAGAATCCTTTCCCTGGGAGATCAAGTCATGGTCTCAGAATCCTTCTCAACAGAGAGATACAGGAAGTGATGGCAGTTAAGTCAGAGTTATACCTTAAGTTGAAATCTTTCTGTGATTCTTACTATAATTTCCTATAGGATTCATATTATCAATACTTCTCAGTGCACAAAAAATTTAGGACATAGGCTCAAGCAATGGAGGAAAGAGGGATGGGCATGAGGATATGAACTTTAAGATAACTTTGAGAAAAGAAAGAAGAAAAGAACTGATTCGGAGGAAAGATTCTCTAAATGTAGAGAGAAGTATTGGTGGCCAAGAGTGGAGAGGAGATCCAGGTAAAGAGGAATTTTAACAGGGCAAAATTGGCATAATGGACTGGAGACCAGAATGAAGAGAGTTTTTTGATACCCTACCTTTTATATACAATTATATTCATTTATGGGCTACATTAATTCATTCATTATAGGCTTGCCTGGTGGCTCAGATTGTAAAGAATCCACCTGCAGGGCAGGAGACCCGGTTTGATCCCTGTGTCGGGAATATCCCTGGAAAAGGGAACGGCAACCCACTCCAGTATTTTTGCCTGGAGAATCCAACGGACAGAGGAGCCTGGTGGGCTACGGTCCATGAGGTCACAAAAAGTTGGACACAACTGAGCCACCAATTATTTCTTTCATATTCATTTATATTCACAAACTATATTGAGTTCTGTAACTGAGGGCGTTCTGCCTGGTTTTGATATTGCATAATGGCAGAAATTTTCCTAACTGGTCTTACTGAACAGGAAAGGGAAGGCCAATAAGTACTTTCAAAGTAGTTATATTTAAGGCACTATTTCCAAATAGGCTAAATTTAAGAAACTAAGACAATTTTGAGAATTTGAGTTTTAAAAATATCACTATAATGGGTTTAATACAGTTAATACTGAGGTCTTTAAGTCCCACTTATTTTACTGCCATTAGAAAGTCTTTTTCTTTGATAAATGGCATTACCTATGAGCTACTAAATGCTTCTCCTTTTTTGTGAGAACAGTACATTTTATGGGAACAGGGCAATTTTTATTTATCCAAACCATTATATGTTTGAAACCTCAGTAGATCCAAAGAAGTTACAAACAGGAGTAACCAGAGAGCTTGAAATGTATTTATAATAGCCCCATTTAATAAATATCTCTTATATTGTCCATTATTTTACAGATATTTTTAAAGCTCGAATAGTCTCATTTGAATGTACATTTCCAAGCTAGAATTTGTGTAACTCTGCTGTCACCAACAGGTTCCTGTGTGAATTAGATGGTTTTGTCTCAGTATGTTTCCATTGTATCTAACACTTAAAAATCAAGGCATAAACTATACTGTTATTTTTCTTAAACTTAAGATGCTCTGTAGAGTGCAATTAAGCATTAACATATTGCATCTGGAAAAGTAATTATTATTTTTTGATTTGCTTGAAGAGGATAGTATGGACATATATCAGCCAAAGAGCCATTTGTATTTTTTTTCTCTCGCAACAGATTTATTTCTCCATTAAATGTAGAAAGATCATCAATATCCACTACATGGCTTCAATTAACTGAACATTTTGTCAACCACCACTATGCTCCAGCTGCCAGAAAAACCGTATGAAATAATAGAGAACCTGTGCTGTTCTCTCTTCTTCCTTCTCAATTAAACAAAAGAAAATAGAATGACAAGAGGACATCAAATCTAAGCCTGCCTTTTTAGTTGGCATCTGCTCTTTCTCAGACAATTTATAAAAAGTTACATAATGGAAGAACCAATATAAAGGCAAGAGCACGAGGGTATTAAAAATATGTCTCTCCCCCACCTCATTTCACTTTCAATGACCTTGGTTCCTATGTCTCCTTCCTATGCCTCCAATAAAGTCTCAGCATCAGTAGGCATAAATGAGAAGGATTCAGAAAGTATTATCTTTTGACCAAGAAAGAAATAGCCAAGAAAACTACTGGTCAACCATAATATAACACAAATATTTCATTAATGTAATTCCATATTAGAACAGAACCCATTGTTCCTTCATTTTTAATAACCCAGGCAGTTTTATTACTATCAACTGAGTACGATTTCTCAGGTTTCATTAAACCTAAAATATCCCAGATGGACACAGAGCATATTTAATGGAAGTTCATCTTTTTTTAATAAGGAATGTATAAGACTTTAGCTCAACATTCACAAAATGAAGGTCATGGCATCTGGTCCCATCACTTCATGGGAAATAGATGGGGAAACAGTGGAAACAGTGGCAGACTTTATTTTGGGGGGCTCCAAAATCACTGCAGATGGTGACTGCAGCCATCAAATTAAAAGACGCTTACTCCTTGGAAGAAAAGTTATCACCAACCTAGATAGCATATTCAAAAGCAGAGACATTACTTTGCCAACAAAGGTCCGTCTGTCTAGTCAAGGCTATGGTTTTTCCAGTGGTCATGTATGGATGTGAGAGTTGGACTGTAAAGAAAGCTGAGCACCGAAGAATTGATGCCTTTGAATTGTGGTGTTGGAGAAAACTCTTGAGAGTCCCTTGGACTGCAAGGAGATCCAACCAGTCCAATTTGAAGGAGATCAGCCCTGGGATTTCTTTGGAAGGAATGATGCTAAAGCTGAAGCTCCAGTACTTTGGCCACCTCATGAGAAGAGTTGACTCATTGGAAAAGACTCTGATGCTGGGAGGGATTGGGGGCAGGAGAAGAAGGGGATGACCGAGGATGAGATGGCTGGATGGCATCACGGACTCGATGGACGTGAGTCTGAGTGAACTCCGGGAGATGGTGATGGACAGGGAGGCCTGGCGTGCTGTGATTCATGGGGTCGCAAAGAGTCGGACACGACTGAGCAACTGAACTAAACTGAAGACTTTAGGATCACATACATGACAACATGAAGGTAAGATCATAAATTATGTTTACTGTATTACACTGAAGTGTAGCTCATATGTACAGACTGATTTTGATAATGTAAAAGAACTGTATTTTTTGTGCTCACATTCATGTATTCAATCTCCTAGAAAATGCTTGGTAGCGTGATGAACAATTAGGATACAGATCTTCACTTTTAGGCAAACGTCTAGTTGAGTGTGTGTGTGTGAACACAAAGCAGATATTCATAATATAGTGCTACAAGAATCATAAGAGATGTGTGTGTGAAAGCGATAGAGATTGATTATGAATTTGAGAATAAAAAGGAAGAGAATCTAAGGCATCAGGGAGTGGTAATGGAAGACTTCCTGGAGAGAAAACTAATTTGAGTTGAGTTTCCCAGCAATTGGCTAGGGTACTCCAGAATGAAAAAGCACCTGGATTAATACATGAGGATATTTCTTTATTATTTTTATCTTAATTAAGCATCTACAAATAAGGCCTTTATGCTATATGCTTTAAGAAGGATACCTCTTTTGATCCTTCCAATCAACCATGAGACATTTACTGTTATCATCTTCATATAAAAAATGAAAAGTAAACAATTTGTCAAAAGTCAATCATATTGGATTTTATCTCAGAATCTGATTCCATTTGATACAACACTAGAGATAGCATGACACCTCTAGGAATATACTAGAATCTAGTATTGGATAGTGGAGGGCACTAGAATAGATAGCACAAATCAGAAATGAAAGAGTGGATCTTTTATGTGAAAATGCATATTTTGACTTTTTCCTATTGGCTACATGGTAAAATTTCAGGATTTAGAAAAAAGGATAGAATTGTGGATTACTTTTATAAGAGCTAATTACTTAATAGCTTTATAGTAACCAGTGCAGAACATAGATAGGGGAAGTAATGTTTAAACCTAGGAGATAACTTAAAAAACTATGGCAGTATTTTAAGCAGGAGATGATAGTTTGAACTGAGTGAGTGGGAGTTAAAGAAAAATGGACAAATTAAGGAGGCAATAAAGAAGAAGAATCCACAGAGCTTTTTTTAAAAAAAAAATGAATTAGATGTGTGGAGAGGGGAAGAAAAGGTGAAATTTGCAGTGACTCTCATATTTCTAGCTTGAGTAATAAAATTTGGATTGTAGTGACATTTGCTAGTAGAGAATATAGGAAGACGACACATTGTGGGTAAAATAAGGGACAGGATGGCTCCTCTTTGGAGAACAGTATGGCTGATCTACCTATAGAGTATCTTGGCAACTGACTAGAATGGTCTTACACGCAGAGAGATGCTGAAGTCAAATATATATGCATGTGTCATAAGTTCATAGGCTATGGAAGTTGTTTCAGCTGGCAAGATCAATCAAGGGAGTATGTAGGAATAGAAGATAAAGTTGGCCTTGATATCAGGAAAAATAGAATCCCATGAGAAAAACTGGGACATCAGTGAAGAAAGGTGGAAGCAGAAAAAATATATGGAAGAGATAATTCTGGAGTACAGGCAATGGTATTAGAGACACTAGAGACAGTGTAACTTAGATGTATCTACCAAACATGCCCCGAGAAGAAAAGAATGTGATTGAGTTGCTTAAAGAAGTTAGACCACACTTAGAGGAGACAGAGATTTGTGTGCCCAGAAAATAGGGGTGCTGAAGTGATACACCATGACGTCCGGGTGGGCTAGGGAAGAAATTAAAGCTAGGTGAAGCCTAAGAACTGGAGGTTGTGATGAATTTAAGTAATAGAAGTGTTACCTTCAAAGTTCTGAGGAAACTGTGAGACAAAGGCTATGGTGGGGAAAAAAAAATGTGCCACTAACTTTAAGACCTCAGAGATGAGAAATTTCTAAGCAATTACATTATCCAGGCTTTTGGTCACAAATTGAGTGACAGAGAATGGAAATGAAGGTCACTAGAAAAGAAATGATGAGAAACTAGGTAGGTGGCCATATAAAGGTTTGAAGTACCTGAGGTGGTTGACAGGAGTTGGAGTAGAAGGGGAGACTAAGGCAGGAGCCAATTCACAAAATATACAAGGTTTGGGGAGCAGAGGGAAGTAAGAGCCCAGACAGGTGGCATGCGCTTTATGTAAGAACAGCTTTCTCAAAGGGCTGGATAAATACTAGTTTGTGCTGTGTGTGCTTGTTGCTCAGTCGTGTCTGATTCTTGCAACCCCATAGACTGTAGCCTGCCATGTTCCTCTGTCCATGGGATTCTCCAGGCAAGAATACTGGAGTGGGTTGCCAGTTTAGCAGAGTGGAAATGGGGAATTAAAGAAAGTCAATATCTCCCACCACCTCCAACAAATGTAGAATGTGAAAAATCAAGTTATCTTCACTAAAAAGAACAGCAGAGTAGAAATTAATTTCCTCCTAGAAGCCCACTGTGAGCTGCAAACTCATCCTGTAGAACCGGGAATCCCTTCTACATAATATTTGCTGTATTTATGATAACAATCGTGTATTTGCCTTTATCATATTTCATTTATATCAGACTACTGGATTTTATCTATTGCTCCATTCATTGTTTTGTTCAACCCTGAATCTTCCACAGAATACATCTCAGAGCTATAGACATAATAACCTTCTAACAAGTACTATGTGAAAGAAAGAACAGATGTGTATTGATCAGAAACTCACCCATGTCTTTTCCAACTGGCTAACATAACAACAACAAAATGGGTATATGGCCTCCTCTATTAAGATATTAACACATTTGCACTATTTTTTGTGTCAGTAAACAAGCTAGCTAGGGCTTCAAAGTGTTTATTCCAGCCTAAACACCTATCCAACTCAGCTACACAGCTTGACCAAATTAACAGGTAATATAGCCATAACCTTTATTTCAGTTTTTGGGTTAGCCAGAAAGTTCATGTGGGCTTTTCCATATGCTGTTACAGAAAAACCCAAATGAAATTTTTAGCCAACCCAATATGTTGTGAATAAAGAGACACAGAGATGAATAAATCGAATCAATTAACTTAAAAAAAAATCTAGACACCAAAAACCACATTTATTACAAAAAAAAAAAAAAAAAAAACAATTGGGGATAATGTCAAAGAAGTATTATGGATTCCAGTTTTAACTTCAGCCTCCCAATTTAGTTCCCTTTAGTCCATCTCACTTTTATATATCCTGGTGATACTTCCACTTGCAGTTTCCGAATCTGAAGTTACAACACCAGGGACATCATCGAAATTCTCAATGCTCAGAGTGACTGTTGTAACGAGTGAGGCTACAGATTCAGCCACTGTTTCAGTAAAAGGATCAATATTTGTATCTTGTCCAAAGTCTGCTGCCTTTCCTTGACAATAACTTCCACTACTCCCTTGAGGAATAACCTATAAATGTCTGCAATTTTCTATCTCAAGGCCTCCTTTCTCTCTCACTATCCATTGTCTTGGCAAAATACTTTTCTTTCTCACACTTCAGAGACCTCCCTTGTTACTCCCTCATCCAGTGTGGCATTAGCACTACTATTAGATAGGACACCTGTAATAGTTAGAACTTCATCTCAAAAAGGTTGGATGCTCAAGTCGGTATTCAGATTTTTAAAAAATATATCTCCTATCAGTAAAATTAAAGTTTTCTGATATAGAGCCAGTGACCAAATGCAGAATGGCAATATGGGATCAACATTTGATTACTATTCTTCACAAGCATCAGTCTTATGAAGCCAAAGCTAACAGTTGAAATAGTCGATCTTTCCCATCAATTAACAGATCATATAAGTAAAAGATAGGATTTAATTCCTTTGATAAATTAGAGCTTATAAAAAGAGCTGATACCTGCTTTAAAGCTTAGAAAGGACTTTAAAATATGATAAAAAGATAAATATCATGAATCTGCTTGTATCAGGGACCCTGTAATATTTTAATGATGTATATAGTCAGCCCTCCATAACTGCAGATGTGGAACCTGTAAATACCAAGGACTGACTTTACTACACCATTTTACATAAAGGATTTGAACATCGGCTGATTTTGGTGTCCTTGGAGCTCCTGGAACCAAACCCCACTGGATAACCAGGAATGACCGTGCATTTAGTTTGATCATTTATTTGAATTACTGAGGGCTTGCAAGGAAATGAAATCATCAGCAAAACACATCATATGGTAGTAGAAAACAACTGGGATTAGGAGATTAGATTCTCAGATTCTAACCCTACTCGGCATACAACTAGACCATGGTATGAAACAGAATAGACAGCAGTAAAAAGTATGGATGTAAGAACAAGAATGTAGGGTTCACACCTACCTCTGCCACTTACTAGCTATAAGACCATGGACATATCATTAAACCTTTTTGTGTCTGGGTATGCAAATATGTAAAGTGATGATAATAAAAGTACCAATTTTACAAGGTTGTTGTGACAAATAAATGGATCAATACATCTAAAGCCCTTAAAATGATGCCTAACCCACAGTAGAAACATTATTATTATTAATTACAAATGTAAGCTAATATCAGACATATGTATATCTATGGCTGATTCATGTTGATTTTTGGCAGAAATCAACACAATACTGTAAAGCAATTATCCTTCAATTAAAAATAAATAAAAATTTTAAATAACATATTTTATACAGCACTTCAAAAATCTACTTAGAGAATCTTCATTGCTTCTCACATTATTATTATCATGATGCCTATTTTGCTGATGAGAAGTCTAAGAGTCAGAAATCTAACATAGTCTTTCAGAGTCACATGGGTAGGCAATGGCTCAAACTCAGGTCCTCATACCCAAAGTCATTTGCCATATTATATGTCCTCATCGCTTTGGCTGGGAATCTACACTAGGTCACTATCATGGGAGTTGAGAATTTTAGCAAGTCCTTAGTAGGAAATATGAGTTCCAGCTTGAAATAAACAAATAAATAAACAAGACAAGAGTTAGATTCAGAATTCTACTTCTCTTCTAGAAATCAAAGAGCAATTAGGAGAATGGAGTAGGTGTAGATAAACTGTGGACCTCAGGATAAATTCAACCAGCCAGCTAGGTTTGAATGGCCTGTGAGCTGAGGAAGGTTTTCCCACTTTAAATAGTTGCAAGAAAAAAAAAAAACAAAAGAAGAATATTTTGCATCACATAAAAATTATTTTAAAAATCTAAATTTATTATCCATAAATAAACTTACTTGGAGACAGCCACATCCATTAGTCTACATAGCGCCTTTGGCTGCTTTGTTATACAGGAGTACCTGAGACAGAGGCTGCGTGGCCCACAGTCTACAACAGTTACTATTCTGGCTCTTCACAGAAAAAGTGGACTGTTTCCCTTGCCTCTACTGCATCCTAGTATAGCTGGCACTAGACTATTGAGGGAAAAAAATCATTTTTTATGAAGCTGATGATGAAACAAATGTCCTCAGATACCTCACACACACTCAGCACACTCCCTACAATAATGGTTATCAATGCTAGGCTCTACTCTGATTAAGAGTACCTGGAATTATTGGAATACAACACTAAAATATTGATCTTTTGATTACAGATCTTTACACTGTTATTAAAATGTTTTCACATAAAAGGCTGCCCAGTCTCCTTTTACAAAGAAAACAAAACAGAGATAACAACGTAGGTTCAAATCTAAGGCATGTTCGCATGTGTTCATGCCATGTCCGCCTCTGTGACCCCACACACTGTGGCCGGCCAGTCTCCTCTGTCCATGGGATTCTCCAGGTAGAATACTAGAGTGGGTTGCCATGCCCTTCTCCAAGGGATCTTCCTAACCCACAGATCGAACCCGTGTCTCCTGCATTGCAGGTGGATTCTTTACCATCTGCTGCTGCTGCTAAGTTGCTTCAATTGTGTCCGACTCTGTGCGACCCCATAGACGGCAGCGCAGCAGGCTCCGCCGTACCTGGGATTCTCCAGGCAAGAACACTGGAGTGGGTTGCCATTTCCTTCTCCAATGTATGAAAGTGAAAAGTGAAAGTGAAGTCACTCAGTAAGTGTCTGACTCTTCGTGACCCCATGGACTGCAACCTACGCGGCTCCTCCATTCACGGGATTTTCCAAGCAAGAGTACTGGAGTGGGGTGCCGTTGCCTTCTCTGCTTTGCCATCTGAGCCAGCAGGAAAGCCCTAAGGTATGGACACTTAAGCTGAAAACTGAAGGTCCCTAGGCTGCCAAGCTCCTATATATAGTGCATACTGAGTACGGTATCTGGAGACAGGAAAAGGCTCGTGTGTCCTAGATAAAAGATGGCATACTAACCCGAGACTCAAGTTGTAGAAATCAACAGACTTTCTGCTTGGAGGTTAAGGAGCCAGATGATAATCACGTGTTCAGAACCCTGGGACTGATAAATGATTAGATTTGGTATCAGTTCAGACAACAGTGTTCTCTGGTTTAGCATTTCTAATGACCTTTTGAAACCATAAGCTCAACATTATTTCTTAATGAATTTCCTTTGTCCTATTTCAGGAGCTCTCAAGGCTCCTTGGTTACACTTGGGTGACTCATAATTAGTTCTGCAATACTAACATAGATTACAATTTGAAAAAAGAGAGAGTAAAAACAAATATGCTTTCAATCACAGCAGAGGAAAAAAAAAGAGAATTGTAACAAAGTGTGTTGGTATTGCAAATTACCTAGTTTTATTACTTGTTCTCTTATTTATTTAAATTAAGGTTCTAGGTCCTTTAATCCAGGCTTATTCATTTTTTTAGGATTATTCTTTTAAAGACATTCTATTTTCAAAGTTTTGACACAGTGACTGTAAAAAAATATTCTGTAAAGTTTATGGAAGTTTGCTTAGATAAGCCACCCTGGCCGTTAAACTTGATTTTCTTTCTTTTTTTTTTTTAACAGAAGTATTTTTATTTTTATTTTACTTTACAACATTGTATTGGTTTTACCATATATCAACATGAATCTGCCATGGGTGTAAACAGCATGGTGATTGTTGCATGGCACATCTAAGAGTCAAAGAACTGAGTATCACTGAGCATCATGGTAGAATCTGAATTAGATGAAGACCACTGGCTTTGGGGACTGACAAACCTCAGTTGGAAGCCTGTCCAGCTACTCAGTAAGTTGTAATCTCAAGTAATTATTGCAACTCTCTCAGCCTTGGTTTCCAAGAATCTGTCCTCATAGCTGTGATCAGAATGAAATTGAGTAATTCATCTGAAGTGTCCAGCACAGAAGTGCTCATTAAACATTTATTATTTCTCTATTATAATGCAGTCTGACAATCATGTACCCCACTGACTCAATGCCCAGGGCCAAATGCATGACTGTTCTAGGGTGTTTCTGAGAGCATTTCAGCTGTACGTCTTTACCTGAGCTTATCATGTGCACTCAAAAATGATCATTTCTCTTTCATATAGCTCAAACTACCAAGTGTTAGCCACTGAGTCATGTCCAACTCTTTGTGACCCCATGGTCTATAGCACACCAGGCTCCTCTGTCCATGTAATTCTCCAGGCAAGAAAACTGGAGTGGGTAACCATTCCCTTCTCCAGGGGATCTTCTTCACCCAGGGATCAAACCCAGGTCTCCCACAGTGCAGGCACATTCTTTATTGTCGAAGCCCCCAGGGAAGCCCAAACTATTCAAATTACCAAACTTCTTATATTGAAGCCAAATTACTATATTGAAGCCAATTTACCAACCTTCTTATTATATTGGTTTTCAATTATTCAGTCAGTCTCTCCTTAGTCCAACTGTTTCCCGGAGCTACACAAAATCAGTCTATGGTTATCCACACAAGTTTTCTCTTCAAATTAATTAAGCCAAGTTCCATCAACCATTTCTCATATTTTATCAGTGGTTTCCAACCCTGGTTGCACATCAAAATCATCTGAGAACTTTTTGAAAAATTTGGATGCATAGGAAACTCACCCTAAAACTAAACCAGAATCTCTTCGGGGCAGGCCCAGGAAATGGTATTTTAGAAGGTCCCCAGGTAATTCTGAATGTACAGCCAGGGTTGAGAACCACTTTATGTATTCTCCTTTTTATTGTGTTGATCATTGATCATTTTCTTCTAAAGAACTGCCTAAATTATTGCTCTCAGATAAACACTGTGGTTTTAGTCGCTAGGTCATATCCAACTCTTTGCGATCCCATGAACTGTAGCCCACCAGGCTCCTATGTCCATGGGATTCTCCAAGCAAGGATACTAGGGTGGGTTGCTATTTCCTCCTCCAGGGGGTCTTCTGCACTGACAGGCAGATTCTTTACCACTGAGCCACCAGGGAAGCCCATACACACTGTATTCTTGATACAACCTGAGCAAAATCACCATCACTTTCACTTTTCTTTAAAGGAAGAAAATTGTCTGTCTTGTTCAAGCAAACCCCATTCAGTGCTTCTCAAACATTATTATGCATAAGAATAGACTGGGGATTGTGTTAAACTATAGATCCTAATTCATAATCTCTAGGATGGCACTCAAGATCTGTATTTCCAGAAAGGTCCTAGGTAATTGCTGGTCTAAGAACCATACTTTCAGTAGCAGAGGTCCACCTTCTGATTAAAAGCACATTAAAGTGATATGCCAATACTGAAAGAGACAGTGAGCAAATATTCTCTTGGTCACATCATCAGTCATTCCACTGAATCTTTTATAATCTGCATATATTTGGTGAGTTTGTAAGTTGGTTGGCAAGCCATCTATCTCAAATATTGGCTATTTCCTCAGATGTTCTGCTTAGTGCCTGGTTTGGAAACCAGCATCCATTTGTCTTTGTGGCAGCTAGGATGGTGAATTTAGCTAGCAGAAGGGATTTATAGAAATATGAATACTACACTTTCAAGTCTCTAAGAAAGAAGATGTGCTAAAACAGTGACACAATTTGAACAAATAAACACCTTCTCTGTGTACAAGGATCATGCCCTTCCTTAATAACATCTCTTGAGACACTCAGTTATCTTCAACATGATGGACATTAAGATGCTAAATGAATATTGGCTTATTAACTCACTGATGAGACACACTCAGTAGACAATAAAACCTGCTTTTTATGTCCATGGAATAACTAAAAAGGGAGACTACTATGTCAAATATAACAAAATGCATGGCATAAACAGTGAATACAATTTGAATAATAAATGGGAATATTCAAAGGGGCTGAAACAAGGCATTGAAGGAGTGATAATCTGCAAAAAGGTAGAGAAAAGGGGCAGGGAAAAGTCACTTCAACCTTTAATATGGATAGTTTTACATCCAGAGTCAACATCATGCTTGACTTGGGATATCTAATGAGATTGCAGACCTAAGTGGTGTACTTGTAGGACCTTCTGTCACATAACGTCAGGGATAATATATTGAGCCAAGGAACATGTGAGTTATATTACAACTGTAAGGGAATAAAAATTAAAACCCCTTCATGTGGAAATAGACATAACCGTGCTACATTTCCCTGTAGAAGAGCATATAGTGGCAATTTTTCTTCATATAATATTACATTAGCTTTAATTCTTATTAATAAGATACAAGAGTCATTAACACTATTAAAAATCTAATTATGTTAGCAATTTTCCATCATGTCATATTTGAGCAGTTAAGTATTAGTATTTGTTTTTCCTAATGGGATTCAAAAGTCTAATTAATAGGCTTTCTTTTGTGGTTAAGTGGGATGAATCTCTGTGAGAAGCAAGACATTTTTAGTATCTATAAGCAGCTTGTTTTCTCATATACTACAGTACCAAGTCATCTGTTTATCTGTGATATAAATAACTGAGAATTATGAGATTATTCTATGAAATTGAACAATGCTTTTCACTACATGTGATGTTACAGCTACTACATTCTAAGAACTTTGATATACTATTTACTAGACAAAAAGCATTGAAAAAGAGTATGCAGTAGATTCTTACTTACACGTATTGGTGGAAATGGAAGATTGCATACTGAATGACTAAGATGCTTTTTCTGCTTGTGGTGGTACTGTTTTGGGGAAGTGCACATCCAAATAGCTAATAGTCAATAGGTGTAAGGTTAATGTCTTAATGCCTTTTTATTCCTTGGTAGTATGCTAACTAATATGTATATTGTAATATGCTATGCTAACATGTATAACATATATATTATACATTGTATTTTATGTATAGCTTCTATATTATGCTAATATGTAAATTACATTATGCTAATGTGTATATTATATTGTGCTAATATGTGTATTGTATAATATGCTATGCTAATATGTATATTATTCATTTATCATAATATAACAGACATAAAGTATATATTTCATATATGTGTAATATAATGTAATATATTATAGTTAACAGTATAATGTGATATGTGATATGTATGTATAGATAGATAGATACATAGTGCCAAAGAATAAAGTATATTTATATAGACATCTGTGTCTTAGTTGCTATTAAAAATGACCCTGTGATATGCTGATAATTTGTAATGAATCATGTAATCACAGGAGTTAAACTATCATATCATTTTTTTCCTCCAAACTATTAACTACAGTTTTTAAAATTAAGACTATTTTTATAGCAGTTTTGGGTTCATAGCAAAACTAGAGCTAAAGTTATAGTCTAGAATTATTCTCAAATTGATGTTGAGGAGCTATTGGTAGGATATGAGAAAGCTAACAGCCCTAGAAATGACATAATACAAGAGCTGGCAGAGCATGGATATAGAATGGTGGCATTAAAGAGCATGTCTCTCATATTCACATTCTATATTTACAAGATTTTTTCAGTTATTCATAATCACAAAACTAATAAGATCTCAAAAAGAAAATATTAAAATTTAACTCTGCAAGTTATTATGTAGCAAGACAAATGAAAATATTATACAGACTATGACATAATATTTCCATCTTGAAGCAGAGAATAGCTCTAAGACAGGAAAATGTGACTTTCTTTTGGTATATTTGATTTTATTAGCTATTTTATCACCTGTTTTAATTTTATCTGTTTGACTAGACCTGTTACTAGTAATTTGAAGCTACAGAAGTTGACATTTTTTTCTCCATTGCTTTTCTCAGCCTTTCATGCTGAGGAAAACTGTTCCTTACAACTCTGTTACTTTTATCAGCATATGTGCTATTTATATACACTTTAGTTTGCTTTTCTATTTGCTTTATCTTTGGTTAATGGTTTCTCTACATTATAGCTTGTTGCCTAATTAATTTTAGAATCTACGCTTATTGCTCCCATGCTTTTCTTTCACTATCATTTATTTCTTAAGTTAGATGTTTATTTAAATTATTTTTGTGTCCATATGTACTCTGTGCTATGATTTTTCATCTAACCATGGCTTTGGCTATATTTTGCATAAGAAGTTGAGAACTGTGTATCTTTATTTAAACAAGTTAAAACTAGAAACGAGAGTGAAAATATTTCTGTTTTAAGTCTTAAGAAGAGAAAAATACCTTCCTCTTGAGGAGATTGGCAAAGAAAATTAGCATGAGACTCATGAAGTACATGCTCATCTCATTTTTTGCCCTATCAGTAGTACTATTCAGATGAGAGCACGATTTACAGATGTGAGGAAACCTCTCAGGAACATTTGCCTTTCTCTATCTGATTTTAGGATCCAAGATAGTAAGTATCTCAATAGCATATGAGAAAAAGATCACAAAATACTTTTCCTTAGAAACGAAGTTTTTCTTGGTTTTTTATGTAATTGCTATATTCATTTTAAACAAACAACTGACCCACTGAAATAAAATTTTCAAAAAACGTTCATATGATGCTAACATAAATTTCACTTTTACAAATATTCCCAACTATTTCACTTCAAGATGTAATTTTAATCTTGGGGCAAAATGATTAGAAATAATTCACAACAGCCTTATATTTAACTATTGGTTAATAAAGCATCCAATGACATTTTAGTCACATATTTTGACAAATAAATTTTAAAATATAAAAATAAATTTATATAAAAATTCCATATTTACCATTTAAATAAGTGCAATTATTTATATAACTTCTATTTTAATCACAAGCATCTAAAAATACATAGAAAGCAAGTTATTTCAGTTGACATAGAGAAATTAAAAAGTAGACCTAATATTATAGCTACCACTCATATAACGATCACTAGTTTTAAGCCCTTAATTTATTCCTAATCACACTCTTCTGAGATACATATCATTAATTTTTTCACTTTATAAAGAAGAAACTGAGGCTTGTACAGATTATGTAACCTAGTCACAATCACAAAGCTAATAAGTAACAGAGCCAGGATTCAAAGCCGGACAAAAGGACTCCCAGTTCATCCTCTTAATCTCTTGTCTAAAACCTACCCACTGAAGTAGCAGAACACTGAAGAAAGCATATGCTCTTGGGCAAGTGTCCAGCTCTGTGAGCTATGCGCAACACTCAGCACCATGCTCTGTATTTAGCAGTCCATGAGTCGATTCCTATTAAGCCTATAAACCAAGCACAAGCCCTGGAGTTTGAAGAAGGATCACACTTCACAAGAAAGACAACCCAAGGTCCTCCCAATCTATCCACTAATACTTCCAACAATAAAGAAAATACCAGGTACATGATCCTTGGATAGAGACCATCACCAATGAAAATCCTCTGATTTTCATGGTTTGAGATGCACATTTTTTTAAACAGTAGAGTGAAAATGAAAGAGTTAGTCGCTCAGCCATGTCCAACCCTTTGCTACCCCATGGACTGTAACCTGCCAGGCTCCTCTATCCATGGGATTCTCCAGGCAAGGATACTGGAGTGGGTAGCCATTCCCTTCTCCAGGGGATCTTCCTGATCCAGGGATAAAACCTGGGTCTCCTGTATTGCAGGCTGATTCTTTACTGCCTGAATCACCAGGAAAGCCCTTTAAATGGTAAATTTCACATGGAAGCAAAAGTTCTTTTTCACAAACAAAGGACGAAACCAACCTTCACTTGTATACCAAATCCCAGTTATTTGATATTAAGATAAACTGGTTCTCAACTGGTGGCTGTCTAGCCCCTCTCCCACCAAATGATACTTGACAATCTCTGGGGACATTTTTGGTTGTCACAACTTGGTCTGGGGTGAAACTGATGCTGGCAACTAGTAGGCAGAGGACAGGGATGCTACTGAACATTTTGTTAACACAGGGCATCCCCTCAACAATTATCCAGCTCAAAATGTCCATAGTGCTGATGTTGACAAATCCTGAACTACATATGGGTGCTTTTTAATTCTGATGAAACTGTGATTTTCATTAATACAAAGGAAGAAAATAATAACTGACCTGGAAAGTTAAACAACACCCTCTGCTTCTTCCTCCCTGGCCCATCTTTTAAGTGACTAACAGAGGGAAAAAGGGAAATAGAGAAATTAGTTCCTCTACAATGCTGTTTTAGAACTCGAACTTGAATGGATGAAAACCTCTAAGACTGTTTGCTATCTGTCTTGACTCAGACTCTCAACTCTCATTCTCTTCTGTCCCTCTAAGAATTTCTGAAGGAAATCTGCCTTTGTGTTTTTCCCTGTACCTTGTGACTCCTCACATTCCTTCCTCTCTATCACAAACAACCTGGCTGTGTTTGCTTACTGCCAACACATAAAGTCCCAGAGGACTTCAGGTACAGAGGAGGAGGGCGGAAAAGGAATAAAATAGGGAGAAGGTGGAAGGGAGAAGGGGAGGAGGGGGATAACTGGGGTGGGGGAGGGGGGAGGGGGATGGGAAGGATGAGACACAAAGGGAGACACACTTTCCCAAATCCTGGGAAGGGCTTGTTTTTGCTGTCTGGAAAGCCATTTATGCTCCCAATAGGTACTAGCAGCATAATCATTGCAGAGTAAGTAATATATTAGGACTGGCTCTTAGCTGTGGGAACAGAAATACATTATTAATGTTTCAGCATACTTACTTGGCTATTTTCCTAAATTAGTTTAAATAAAAAGGTCTAGACTATTACACTATCATACTGTCATCCATCGCAGCTCTTGAGATTCTGCTTTAGTTCAAAATCCTTATCTCTGCCCTCTTCTCCACCAAAATACATCTAAAGGGCATCTAATTCTTTCAGTTAACTGTTCACATATATCTGAAACATTAAGAAGAATTTGCTGGCTTCCAACTTTGGCAACCTAGGTTATTTGGATCAACAAGTCCTCTAGAAACAAGAGCTAAAAATGTTTGCTTTGGTGTTGAGCAAAGCAGTAGAAAAGAAAAACGCGAGATTATGGGAGAACTCTCAAAACTGTGGGCAGACCTCATGGAAATGTTTAGATTATACATAGTCTGAGACAACTAAGGACCTACTACCACCATGGCTGTGGCCAGAGCAGTGCAAAGCCATTCTGGACACATGTATATTCAGCATCATCTGTGAGGAAATACCACAGATATTTTTCAAGGGCAATAACCATATAGCAGTGTAAGATAACTAGATCCAAAGAAACAAGGTAACATGAATGAAAATCAGCAGAAACACAAATAGCATAAAAGACACAATTTAAATACTGGAATGATCAGATACAAATTTAAGCACAAAGCCCACCACATTTAAAGAAACAAATAATGAAACATTGCCAATAATAGTAAATTGAAGTAGATAAATGCTCAGTTAAAAGGTAACTACAAAATTTAAAAAGCCCAAATTATAACTTTTTACTAAAACCTAATAATTTAAGCATTGATAAATAATATAAATACAGTAAATCCTTTAGATAGTAATCAAAATAATATTCAAAAGAAATCTGGGTGACTATACTAATAATGAATAAATATATATTAAGAAAAGTCATCACTGCAGACAGAGTTTTACCACATAATGACACAAATTTCAATTTACAAGGAAGATTCCAAATTTTAGATTGACATGTATAAATCTGGAAAATTTATCAAGCAAAAATTGGCAGGCCTACAAATAAACAAATTTATAGTCACATTAAGAGATTCTAATATTCCTCTCTCAGTAATTGATAATAGCAGCAGCAAAAGTTTTGAGCAGAGATAGAGAAGGTTTGAGTATTATTCACACTCTTGATTCGCAGAAAAATATACTGCCCCCGGCAGCTGTAGACATAATTTTTAAGCACATAAGACATTTTCATATACTTGTAATGTTGAAATAGAAGAAGTCTCAGAAATTCGCAGAGGATTGACCTCTACAAGCACAACTTCTAACCACCAAGATATCCTAACAATGAAATTGTTAAAAATTAACTCAAAGATAACTAGAAATTTCTCACATTGAAATTAAGAAATGAATTAAATGATCCATAAGTCAAAGGAAAAAACACAATGAAGATAAGAAAACACTTTGGATTTGAGAATAATAAAAATGCTACGTATCAATATATATGGGATATAGCTAACACTGTACTTTGAGAAAATATATAGCCTTTAGATAGAAAAAAACAAAGGCTGAACACTAAGAAATAAAATATTATCTGAGAAAGAAAGAATGGCATAATAAATCCAATGCGAGAAGAAGGAAGGAAAAATTTTAAAACATCAGAAATTAATGAAGCAGAATACAAACATAAAGTGGAGGCAATCTACACAACCAAAACTGATGATCATGTGGCAAAATCTTTCAAGGAAGAACTGAATAGATAAATTCAAAATGAAGAACAGAGTGACTAAACTTTTTCTTTAGAGGTATATTAATTTCAACAGGAACTGCCTCAAAATTCAAAATAATAAAACTCTTGATATCCATGCTGCCAGTACCTTTAAAATCATGACTCAGCCAAACTGTAGAAATAAGACAATGAAGATTGTCCTATGAAATGGAAAATATAAACCAATATTAAATAGGCCAGCTGTTAATACCACTTCTAAGATACTGAAGAGCTCTCAAGGCTTGGAAAGGTTGAATTTAATTACACTGAAGATGGCAACATACTTCAACAAAGACTTTGGGGCAGAAGAGAACTTGATTGGCCATGGAAGCCTTGGAGAAGATGTGTCTTAAAACCAACATTCAGAGCACGTATGAAAACTGATCTGGAGAGGAGGATACCCCACCAGCTCAGTGATCCTGCCTGCCTCGGAAAGTATAACATATGAGGGCTGTGACGTCAAACATTCACCTTTTTGATCTACTTTCTGATTTCCAATTCTGTTTGTCTTTCAAGAATTTGGTTTCACTTGTCCTTTGCCTAGTGCATGGAATCTTGACTTCCAGATTCAAAGAAAGCTATGGCCATCTCCACAAGGCAAAAAAAAAAAAAAAAAGTTTGATTTTTCATGCAATTCTAGATGATTGTGAAGACCATCCTGGTACTTCAAGGCCTAAAGGGAAGAATGTGTTAAGTCAGAACAATATCTTAACCTCCTGACAGTTCTATTTCTCAAGGTGAAATAATAAACTAGCATCCTGGGTTGGCATTTCTCCTGTGCCCCTTTTCAGGAAAAGGCAGTGTCTTTACATCCTAGCAACGTTGGAAAACTGAGGAAACCAGCATTCTGTACAGCCATTGGCCAGACGGAGGTGACTGCGCTTAGTGTCGCGTGGAGGAATTTCAGTCATTAAGTGACTTTAGAATGTAGGAACACACCTCCCATTAACTGCATCCCAGGCAGGTAATAATCAATGGGCGAGACCACATGGAATGAGTACCTGACCTTCAAAGAAATTTTCATCTTTAAACTTTTTTGTTAGATCTAAAACAAACAAAGAGAGATTCATTCACATGAGTCCGGATATTTCCCTTACCCATTAATTTACAAATTTAGACACTAGATTTGTATCCAAACTCCTTAGAAATGCAGTGAAACCAAAAATACATGAGCTTGTTAGGTAATAATTTGGTGGAGATGAATGAAAAAAACTAGTGAATGATATGATGTATATAAAGAATATTAAACAAAAGAAAAGTGAATGAACTTCTTAGGTAAGTCTTTTTGAACTTAACAAATAATTTTCAAGGATTCCAACAAATGTTAATAGCAAAACTTTAATACCAATGCATAGTAAATAATCTTTAACATAACTGAAATGTACTTTGAAATACCAAGGTAAAAAATAAAAAGATAACAAGTTAATCAAAAGCTTGAAAGAAAACAAAGTATGAGTGACCTAGTCAAAGCTGTGAGTTTTCTTTCTTCCATTAAAAAATATATATAACAGGACTGCATTCACCCACCTTTTACCCAACCATCAGATAAATTAAATATTACATAGATTTCTAAAAAGATCAGAAGACATGAAAATGCTTTTCCCTTCACATTTGCTATGGCATCAAGGAAATATGAAGGTCATTCAGTGTATCTCCAACTCTAAAAGTCTAGCTTATATTCAAAACAATCTAAAAACAGGAATTGATTCATCATATTTCCCTTTTAAATTTTACTCATCCACATAGAAGAAACTTAAAACATTTTCATAAGGATTAGTTTGAGACCCAAGACACGTCTCTACCTAGGGACCCTTGAGATGCACACTTCAATACTAGAACACTTATTTGGTGGCATTTGTGATTTGTCTGGAAGATAACACAAAAAACTGTAATGTAAGTTCTCAGATGCCTATGAAAGGATCAAGGTTTCCCCACAAATTTATTCTTCCAGACATGTTAGGCAGTGGGATTTCTAAGTAGTTGTCCTAAGCAGAAATCTGAGTTTGTGATGAGATTGAGATTTCTCCATATAATCTTCAACATAGTCATAGCTTCCTTACTATTCTTTCTGAAGTGTACATCACAATTCTATCTCCTTAAAAATCTATTCCTGATTCTCCACTGCCCATGAACGAGGCTCACTTTAACATCACATTCAAAACCTTTCACTAATGTCAAACTGTCTTCAGTCTTGCCTCTCTCCACCCTTAAAGCCCTGTGCTTATTAATCAGACTGAACTACCTACCATTCTTCAAACATGCCAAGAATTTTCATATTTTTATGCTTTTCCCCTGTATTTTCTCTTCTTAAAATACCTGTGTACTCCCAGCAAAGCCTTATTCATTCTCTAAGATTGAGATGAAACACATAAGCCCCCAGATACAGCTAATTCCATCCTCCCATTTGGTACCAAAGCACTTTGTTCAATCCTCCACTCTGCCCTTCTGAATGTAGTGTTAAGGTGTGCCTCGCAAGCTGGAACTAAGCTCCATGAATGTACGTACTCTGCTGCCTATATCCTTAAATTCATACCATGTAGCAAAATTTTGGTGCACTCAATAAACTACTAACAAATACAAAATTTCAGCAGCAGCCTCCCAATATTCACCACCACAAGCCTATCATGCTAGCACTAATTATAAGTCCATACTGATTCCAAAGTAAACACTCAGCTTCCCCTTGTGTTCCTCATTCACGAGCTCAGGTGACATGTACCTTACTGGTCTTTCTGCAATAGAACTTTTCATTCTAGGGACCCTCATTTCCAGGGAAGCAATGACTTCATCGTATGCTGATTTATATGGCTTCAGATAGGCAGGCCTTACAGAGGAGTTCTAATGGCACTTTCTGTTCACTCATGCCACGTGCATCATTCAGCCATGGCTCACAGGCTATAAAAGTGTCTCTGCCTGCACGATGAAACATGGCTTTCCTAAGGTATGCCAGAGATTCGAAAATAAAAGTAAATCTCCTCCTTGGGTGGGATCCACATTATCATGCAATTTGTGAGCTGGCCCACGTGAGCCTGTTTCAGGCACTTTTAGATCAGTGGAGCAGCTATTAAAGTGCAATCAAAGCATTTTTGACTCCATAGAATTAATCATGAAATCTGTTCCTGCCAGCTCACTTATCATATTCGAAATATTAATTTAGAGCAAAATTAAATCGGACACCCACCGACAGCAACATTTTGCCCTTCAGAACTCCCCTTCATATTGATTTATTAATGGCTGCCAGAACAGTGTACCAGAACAATTCATTACTTCTTTCTGGATGTTTCTGAAAGCTTACAAATAGTCCTTGGGAATGAGAGGTGTTATCTGACAGACTTTTGACAGGGGTATTTTTCAATTTGCATAACATTTGGGGGATTTATTGGGATTTCAGGAAGAAGTCATTTTAGTATCAGTGGCAATGGGTGATTTGCTTCAAGAAGTTTTAAAGCCAGGTGGTCATCTGACTGTGGTGCAAGTCTGAGATAATATAAAACTGAGCGCATCACTGAATCCACTCTCCACTGTGATGAGGTGCTGTAAAATGCAGAAAGGAAGCATAGGGTGTCCTTTTATGAACTATGTAAATATTCTTTTTACTTTTGCTATTAAGATCTCAAATACCTACATCAGCCCTTGAATACCATGAAAGTTCAAATGATTAGCTGTGACAGTGCTTATTCCAGGCAATAAGCAAATAGTCCTTTAATCCTGAGACAGAAGGCCTCTCTCCCCAGACTTCAGAGAGGAATCACAATAGCAAAGCCATGAAGCAGTGCTGACAAGCCCAACTTCACCGTCTCCTTTGTGGAAACAGCAGGACACACAGGCACAAGGAAGAGATCATCTTGGCTGAGTCACAGACTTTGTGCTCATTCATTCAGTCATCCAATGCATTTTTAATTGAGTTCCTACCATCAGGCGATTTTCTAAACACATGGCCGACCATGTTGAATGAGACAGACAAGGTAGCTTATGCCTTAACTGAGGCAAGGGGAATAGAAAATGAGAACAAAGCAAATAGACAATTACAGGTGCTGTGGAGAAAACAGTACGGGGAAGAGGAATGGAAGGTCGTTATGGGGTGGAGACAGCCTGCATATTTGTTGGGTAGTCACAGAAGTTCTCTATAAACAGCTGGAAGAAGAATATTCAGGCAGAAAAAAGTCAGCAGAAGTGTTTTGCTGGAAAAATAGGAATGAGTTTGTGTGTACAAGAGACAGGAAAAAAAAAGCTAGAGTGACATGAGGTAACTACTAAGGTAACTTCTACCACCATTCCCATTTCAGAGAAGGTAGGCAGATTAGCCAAAGGTACAACTAGTTAGTGTGAGAGGTGACCTTCCAGATACACTCAGTGTCCTTAACCACTGTGCTCTGCCATTCAAATAGAGTACAAACATGTGCAATTGTTTAATGTTTTTTCCAGATTTAAAGCAATCAGTTCCCACTGTTGTAGGTGAATGGATTCCTTTCAAAGAGAATCTGTTATCCCACCCTCATCTGGGCCCACAGTCCAGCGCACAAAGCCAGATGTTAGAGTGGATTCTCCCATTCACTGCCTTGGGATGTGTTCTATCTCTCAGCTGTCTCCAGTGGATTATCTGTTCTCCATCTCCTTGACCTGTGATCACAAGGGCTCTTCTGAGCATAGCTGTGATACACAAGGGACAAGGTCTCCCCTCGTTCTCTGGGAATGCTGTTTGCATCTTCCTGAGTTCAGCCCAAAAGCTCCTCATCATTGCGTGTCCAAATGGAGTATTCCCATTTTGGACAAACAAAAAGTAAACAGTTTGACACTTACAGGCTACTCTTAAAGCAATTTCTCTAAGGCAATAAAAATTTTATTATTTTACTTTTCCTCTGGATTTATCGGGACTTAAACATATAAGAAAAATTGGATCACTGAAAGATTATACAAAACATTAATAACAAGAATTGCTCCAAATTCACTTTTTAAAACAGCATTTATTAGGTAATGGTTGATATTTTGTAAATAGGTACTATATGGGGAAATTTAGCCCTCATTTGAATAGAGTCATTTGACAGATACCACATTTATTATCTATGTATCTATCTATCTACTTCTCTGTACATCTATATCTATCTGTTATTCACTGTCAAATCATTTATCCATAAAGATAAAATAACAATAGAAAAAATGGCAATGGAATACATCCTAATAAAACCGGAACTACAACTAAATATCCAAATGGTGTGCCAGAATCAATCAGCTTTTATGTTTCGGTGCTATGACTGTATGTCGGCCAGAACTACAGACAGTAAAAAAGCAACAATGCGAATGGCAAATCAATAGCACAGAAATTGTTGTTTTACTTTTACATGTCAGTGAGAGTAACATAAAGTAGAAAAAAATGAGAATTAAATTTACATACTTAGGTATTCTCAATCTCCTATACCAACTGGACTAATACCAACAGACAAGAAGATAAAATGATGAAAGAAAATGAGAAGGAAATCAGAAATCTCAGCTAAGAAATTACCTAAGCTATGGAAAGAGGACAGACCTGGGAATTAGAAGGCTTTGTTCTAGTTCTGGCTCATCACCTGAGACACTTTTCTGCACTGTACCTTTTTCAAATGCGAGGAATAGAATTGTTTCTTACCTCCTGTCCTGCTCTTACTTGATATCAGTAGGTGGTGAATCCTTACTCAAGCTCCTCACCTCCTTATCTCCCAGATTGTTTATGGCCATATAGTAGTCATGACAAGAGGTACCCGGAAAAACTCAATAAACAAGACATATTTTATTGCAATTTTTTAAAAAAAATCAAAGTTAATATAAAATCCATGGTGACAAAAATATCAACACATCAAAAATCTAAAATAAAGACAGAATTTTTAAAAACTCTGTCTCAGTATTCCAGCATGGAACTGTTATTTTTTTTGCATTAATTTTTATTTTTAAATAGTATATTTAAATAGCATTTATCCTAATTACTGAATTTTTTGGGGTGCCCATTAAATGTTGTGTAGGTCTTTCCCAAAGGATCATCAGTAAAGAATCCACCTGTAATACAGAAGATGCTGGAGGCACAAGTTTGATCCCTGTTTCAGGAAGATCCCCTGGAGCAGGAAATGGCAACCAACTCCAATATTCTTGCCTGAAAATTCCCATGGACAAAGGAGCCTGGCGGGCTACTGTCCATATGGTTGCAAAGAGTTGGACACGACTGAGTGACTGAGCACAATATTGTGTACTTGTCAAGTACTTCGTTCACCTCACCCTACCCCCTCCACAGTTTAACCATCAATTCCCTAGGAACTCTGAACAAACCAGACTTAGTGTTACAAATGCAGTTAAAACAAACAGCAGAGAGAAGTCACCGGATCAAGTCTATTTAATAAAACAGCAAGTGCTATAGACATCTAACTGTCCACGGCGACTATCAAGCTTGTGTCTATACCTGCTCTCTGTGTCTCCTCTGAAGAATCCCAGATGTAAAGCTCTGGGATGTCCACCAGGTGCTACAAGAAACTCATAAAATATTTCAGAACATTTGAAGTCTTCCCTGACAATGTCTAGGATGGAGAAAGTGAAAGTGAAAACAAAAGTCGCTCACTTGGGTCTGACTCTTTGTGACTCCTATACAGTCCATGAAAGTCTCAAAGCCATAGTACTGGAGTGGGTAGCCTTTCCCTTCTCTAGGGGATCTTCCCAACCCAGGGATTGAACCCAAGTCTCTCACATTGCAGGCAGATTCTTTGCCAGCTGAGCCACAAGGGAAGCCCCTAGGATGGAGAAGTCCACCCATAAAGTATAAGATTTCCTCTTCTCTCTGCTCTGTTCCCCTCCCTCCTGTACACATGCTTCTCAAAACTTAGGGCTCACATATCGAGGTGTGCAGAACTAGCTTATACTCCAAGACAAGGATTTATCAAAAATTTTCCCAAAGGGAAAAAAGTTTTTCCCCAAGAGGAAATCTCTTAACTAATTTGACCATTCACCATCCTGCTCTCATATACATACATATGCACATATATACATACATATATATATACATATATATATGTATAAACTCCTCCCCTTTGGTGGTTCAGAGGTTAAAGCATCTGCCCGCAATGCGGGAGACCTGGGTTCGGTCCCAGGGTCAGGAAGATCCCCTGGAGAAGGAAATGGCAACCCACTCCAGTATTCTTGCCTGGAGAATCCCATGGACAGAGGAGCTTGGTGGGCTACAGTCCACAGGGTCGCAAAGAGTCGGACATGACTGAGCGACTTCACTTTCACTTTCACTTTCTTACATATAAAATGTGATGAAAGTATCAGTTCAGTTCAGTCGCTCAGTCATGTCCAACTCTTTGCAACCCCATGGACTGCAGCATGCCAGGCTTCCCTGTCCATCACCAACTCCCGGAGCTTACAAATTCAGGTCCATTGAGTCGGTCATGCCATCCAACCATCTCATCCTCTGTTGTCCCCTTTTCCTCCTGCCTTGAATCTTTCCCAGGATCAAGGTCTTTTCTAATGAGTCAGTTCTGAAGTATTGGAGTTTCAGCTTCAACATCAGTCCTTCCAATGAATATTCAGGGCTGATTTCCTTTAGGATGGACTGGTTGGATCTCCTTGCAGTCCAAGGGACTCTCAAGAGTCTTCTCCAACACCACAGTTCAAAAGCATCCATTCTTCAGCACTCAGCTTTCTTTACAATCCAGCTCTCACATCCATACATGACTACTGGAAAAACCATAGCTTTAACTAGATGGAACTTTGTTGACAAAGTAACATCTCTGCTTTTTAATATGCTGTCTAGGTTGGTCATAACTTTTCTTCCAAAGAGCAAGCATCTTTTAATTTCATCGCTGCAGTCACCATCTGTGGTGATTTTGGAGCTCCCCCACCCCCACAAAAAAAAAGATGAAAGATGCATGAAAAAAAGATGAAAGTATAAGATATATTATGTGGGTCACAAAGATTTCCTTTAGGAGCCCTGGTCCAATCTGAAATTGATCATTTCTCTCTTCTCATTCACTTCCTAATGCCAGTAAAGGAAAAAAAAAAAATTCTATTTAAGGAAACAGAAATAGCTTTCTCTCTTTCATGTTACTTTCTTATTTTTAATGTCTTGGGATCCTTCATCTTTCCTTGTAGCAAATATTTACGGGTTTTTCTCTTGATCTCTGTGGAAAGAGAAATACACAAGAGATTCCTGAGGTCCACATGTGGTCCATAAAAGGACAGCATGGCCCTGATGTGGGTCTCAGAACACCCACAGAATCCCTCAGAACACTTAGGTATTAGCAGCAAAACCAGAATGCTCCTTTCCTACACAGCATCTTATTTCCCTGAAACACACCTTGGCTGTGGGCTGCCCTGAGATATACACTGTTCCCTCACTGAATGCTGTTTTGCAGCATCATGCCTTTGAACTTGCTGGTTTCTCTGGCTGGAACACCCTTCTCTTCTGTATCAATTTTTTAAAAAGTCTCCTGTGGAAGAAGCTGTATTAGTCTCCTGTCTTCTGTAGCAACACACTACTTAAGACAACATCATTTTTTGGCTTCACAGTGTTGGAAGTGAGAAGTTCAAAACAGACCTGCTAGCTCTTGAAGAACATCTGTTTAATTGCCTTTTCCAGATTCTTGACGCCACCTACATTCCTTGTCCTCTGGGCCCTCTTCCATCCTAAAAGCCATTGGGGTAGCATCTTCTCATCTCTCTCTCTCCCATCAGCATATTCTCTTTTCTTCTCTAACTTCACGCCTCTCTCCAAAAGGTTCTTTGTGATTACATCAGGCTATCCTGATAACGGAGAAGGCAATGGCAACCCACTCTAGTACTCTTGCCTGGGGAATCCCATGGATGGAGGAGCCTGGTAGGCTACAGTCCATGGGGTCGTGAAGAGTCGGACACGACTGAGCAACTTCACTTTCACTTTTCACTTTCCTGCACTGGAGAAGGAAATGGCAACCCACTCCAGTGTTCTTGTCTGGAGAATCCCAGGGACGGGGGAGCCTGGTGGGCTGCCGTCTATGGGGTCGCACAGAGTCAGACACGACTGACGTGACTTAGCAGTAGCAGTAGCAGCATCCTGGTATAGTGAAGAAAGCTGAGCACCGAAAAATTAATGCCTTTGAACTGTGGTGTTGGAGAAGACTCTTGAGAGTCCCTTGGACTGCAAGGAGATCCAACCAGTCCATTCTAAAGGAGATCAGTCCTGGGTGTTCACTGGAAGGAATGATGCTGAAGATGAAACTCCGGTACTTTGGCCACCTCATGCAAAGAGTTGACTCATTGGAAAAGACCCTGATGCTGGGAGGGGTTGGGGGCAGGAGAAGGGGATGACAGAGGATGAGATGGCTGGATGGCATCACTGACTCGACGGACATGAGTTTGAGTGAACTCCGGGAGTTGGTGATGGACAGGGAGGCCTGGCGTGCTGTGATTCATGGGGTCGCAAAGAGTCGGACACGACTGAGTGACTAAACTGAACTGATCCTGGTATAACCCTTCCTGTCTCAAAATCTGGAACCTAATGGCACATGCAGAGCTCCTTCTTACCACGTACAGTAACATATTCATGAGTTCTAGGGATTAGGACATGAGCGTCATTGGAGTGGAAGGCATCATTCTGTCCATCACAGAAGCCTATGTTGACTGTGTGTCCTAGAGTAAAGCTTTGCCATCCTTTGGCTACAACAGCACCTTAGCTGTGGGCTCCTCTCACAGTCAGGTACGGGCAGTTACCAGAGATTCTTATCTGTAATGCATGTTAGAACAACTCAGTAAATGTAAGAAGGTACGGGAGGAAACTATATTTGCTAGAAAACCTCCCAGGAAGGAAATCTGTTTGCTTAGAAGGAACACTTCAATCAGCTACTTACAAGAGAAGACGGCACTCCCAAGGAATATCAGCCACCACACTGCTTCTAAAGGGGACTCCTGTCTGCTGAGTGGGCTGGGTAATGCTCAGGGAGGTAGTGGTTGAGGTTTGTTAGGCACTGTTGTATATGGCCATCCCTCTTTGCCCTTTCCAACAGCCAACTCAACCACCTTTCTAAGTAAACAATGAACATACACTGAAGCACTGTATGTTAGAAAAGAAACCAAACTACTAGTGGGCCAACATATCCTACTTGGGAATCCATCCATAGGGTTGGCCAAACAGTCCATTTGGGTTTTTCCATAGTATCTAATGGAATATGTTTGTGCATGAGCTTTTTAATAAATTTTTTCACCTGCAAAATGGGGATAAAGGCTTTTCCTCATATGTTGCTGGGAAGACTAAATATGTAAAATATTTAGAACAGTGCCATACATATAACGAATGCTTAGTAAACCTTAACTATTCTTATTGGGCATTACTCTGCCTATATGAGGGCCATCTGGTTTGGTAGCCTGTATACTGTTCAAACCCCAGTGTTAATAATTTCTACAGTAGCTTCAACTCCATTGAGCTAGTGAAGCAATACACTACACATGGAATATACGTACAATACACACATAGAATACACATACATACACATACAATAGCTAATAACCACGTCGGATTATTTATATTCATGTTCAAATTAAATGCAATTATACAAAAATGTAGAATCCAGGTCCTCAGTCACACAAGCCATAGGTCAAGTGCTCATTAGCTACATTAAACACTGATCATTTTCAACATGCCAGAAAACACAAATGCAGAGCCCATTCAGTAAATACCCATGTCGAGGAATATAGTAAGATCTTCAGAGGAGGCAGAAAGTGTTTAATGCACTCAGAGACTCACACACGTGTCATAGTCCCAGTTCTTTCATGGTAAATCTTAAGACCCATAATAGATCTCAAGTTAAAAAACACAGGATTTTAAACTCTAAAATGAGGATATTCTTTGAACTTTGAGGTTTCTAATATTATGAAGACATCTTTTTCTGGCCTCTGCCCTCTAGCACTAACCAGCCAAAAACCATTAACCACCCCCATGGTAATGACACCATTTCCTCATAATCTTTAAAACTCTGGCTGGATTAGGTGAGGCAAGAAAAGAGGAGACATATAGTTCTGGTCATGTTCACATTACCAGAGATTAACAAAGTGCCAGAATAGTCTGACTCACAACACACCACCTAACATTACTCTTACAATCAAAAACAAATTCCATTCATATTTTCTATCTAGCCCCAATGGTAGTATAGAATTATTTCTATCACAGCCACTCATCTAGAGTTCAGTATCAAGAATGACAAGTTTCGTCAACATTCCAATATTCTGTATGCACAACAAACATGGTTAATCAATCGGTAACCATCTCCCCATTGGCTTGGCTAGAGCACCAGAATCCTTCTCCCATGCCAAGCTCCACGTAGCATGAACCAAACAGCTGATATTGCTATCTGAGTTTAAACCTACGTGTTATTCTTGGGTCAAAGGGTATTTGGTGGATAGAAAGAATCAAAGATAGAGGAAATCCAATTATCCCATTTAAACAATGCCACTTTCTTTAAGGCACAGTCATACTTCCTTTCCCTTTTTTAGTATGAGAAATGCTCTCTAACCAAGAACTCAGTGGAGCAACAGTGCCACCCAATGGCTGGTTGGTTAGTTTTGCATTTAACTGTTAGCATTTTGAACAGAAAAACTCTTTCACTGATAAAATGGGAACTGGAGTTGGCTATTAGCCACTTAAGCTCTATTCACCGATTTTCTAAATGATAGATGCACAGAAGGTAGGAGGTATTGTGAGAAATGGAATTGCCTTAAAACAAAATCCTCAATCCTCGGAACGTTTCTTCTATCAAATCAAACACCTCAGCGAAAAGAAAAGCTCTGCATGAATTTACAAGTGAACAAGATGAATTTTCACCTCTCATTTGCAAGTGGGTGAAATGGTCATCAGTTCCCCAATACTTCCACATCTGTTCCCCAAGGTGAGCATGGTTCTTTTTTCCCTATTTTCTGATAAATCAGTGTGCTAAATTCATCCTACTGGAAACATTAGAGTAGGTATACGTATTGCAGCATTTTATATGCAAAAAAAAAAAAGTATATATGCTATGACAATTGTTATAAATAGAACTATTATTTAGTTTAAAAGGAAGCAGAATTTACATTTCCCAAATTGGAGACCACTCAAGCTTTGAGATTCAAGTAAGCAAAATAAATCTGAGCTTTTTGCAGTGTGAAATCGAAGCTCTAACTCTATTAATAGAAAAGGTGAGTAATAGATTTCCCTGGTTGGATGGTGGTGGGTTTTTATTACCTAATTTTCGTGATCTGCATAGCTCACCAAACATTTCCAAAGTGAGGTGACAGGCAGTCCCCAGGCACTGAGGTTGCATATTGTAAATGATGGGTTTTTCTCCCTTGGAGGGACTTATTTGAAGATTCAGAGATGTGCCCACAGGACTTAAGCCCAAAGAAGGGGGAAAGCCCGCTTTTTCTTTTAACTTGCAATCAATCAGACTGCTCATAAAGTCTTTTTTTTTTTTTACCTACACTGATGCTTCTAAAAAAATATCCCAATAGTTAAAAAGAATAAGTTGGTGCTAGGTGCTAGTTGGTGCTATATTTTTTTCAATGCATAAAGAGGTAACACAGAAATATGTACTACTGTTTACTGGTGATTGCTATGATTAATCACTTTTGAAGAAAAATAAAATTTCCAATCTGGCATCCATCTGTGGTCAAAAGACTTTTTGTCCAGAACTTCTTTATTCCACTTTTCTCCTCTTATTTCATTTAGTTTTATTTCAGTGACTTAAATTGTGTTTCACTGATAAATATGATTAACCAGAAAAAAGACTCTAGCTTTGAAAATGAGATATATAGGCTAAACAGAGGCAAACAGTAAATATTTTATGCTAAGAGCAAAAATATGCCCCTAGTGAATCTGAGGAGAATATTCAATTAGGTTCGTTTCTTTATTGAGTCAGTAGGTAGGAAGTTCCGTTAAAGAAAGTTTGGATAACTTTGGTGTTTTGTTTTGTTTTTTTAATAATTTTCATTTGTTCTTAGAGTGTTGAAATAATATGAAACTAGTTACCATGAGCTGTCAATGTATGAGACCTTAGATCGGATAACCTATACTTTAATCTAGTTCAGCCACACAAATTCTCTATGTGAATTTGAGTAAACGATTTAAAGCCTCAGTTTCCAAATCTGTAAAATGGAAACACCAACAGTACAAACCCATGATACTGCTTTGAGGATTAAGAAGTGTTGTCTATGCTAAGAGGATGGAATATTCAGAAACCCAAATCCTCTGGTGTAAATAGAGTGGCAAGAAATGTGAATAGACAGGAAGACTCAAGTCAGAAAGTGACATATCTTAGAAAGTCATCTCAGAAGAAAGCCAGAGTCAGAGAAGGCTGATGACGAAGACTATGAGCCCCTGGCTCAAACCATCTACACTTTGTACACTTTTACCACTTCCCAGCATCACAGTCACACATCTCCCATCCTTGCTGTTATCATCGGTAACATGGGAATAGTAATAGTGCCGCCCCAGAAACTATACATGCTACACGGAGGTAAGATATGAACAGCTCTTACATACTGCATATGTCAAAATAAGCATTAAATAAGTAGGCACCTGAAACAGAACTCACTGTAGTTGAGGTGATCGCATATATGGTTGTGCCTCTGCTTATTTTCACTGAGGGAGGCAGAGTTTAGTAACGGTCAGGTCACACAAAGTTAAATAAGCTTGTGGAAGGCAGAACAAATGCAGAACCGTCATCTGCAAAATCTTACTGAAATTCATAATGCTCCTTTTTACCTACTTATTCTTTGCTATAAATGCTGTTACGTTCACACCCTTATCGTGTAGGTAGTATCAGGAGACAATCTCTGCTTTTAAGGAGGAGAAATTCTAGTTCAGGAGACAGAGCATTCCTGTAGTAAATGTCAGCTGAGGGGAAACCATAACAAACTCTCAGATGGGTGCTTCTGCACAGCAGGAAAGGCTCAGCCAGACTACCTGGGTTTGATTATCTGCAGTGCCTGATGGTGCTGCTTAGGAGCTGTGTGACCTTGGGCAAGTGACTTCGCTCTACAAATGCCTTACTGTTTACATCTACAAAAGAAGGGAATAATAATACTTAACCTAATTGGGTTGTTGTGCAGAATAAAAGAGTTAAAATACATAAGGAACCTGGAATATATTTTGTGCCTAGTAACTACTTACTGATACTCCTACTACTAGTAATAAAAGCTCGCTAATCAAGGCACAGTTGGAGCCAGATGTGTTTAAGAACTTTTCAGATGTTAGTAGGATAGCACGGTATTAACACCATATATTTACACAATCATTCCATAGGACAGCCCCTATATTCAAAATGCTAATGTCCCTGCACTATGAATTTTCATAACTGTTAGCTAAACAAAACCAATACAGAATTGTAAAGTAAAAATTAAAAAAAAAAAAAAGACCTATAAAGAGACTCATGTCCAGCAATGTCAGAGTTTGCTAATAAATGAGTTCAGATCAGGCAAGATTTTATAACCAGATGAGTTTTTAAAGGCTTTCAGCTTCAAGAGTTTTTTCTTTGAATTTTGGCTTTGTGCATCTGTACAGCTATGAACATTACAGAGAGATTGGGAAGGCTTCAGAGAAGGGCATTTTTTTTTCCTGGTGGGCAAAGATGAGTAGAGGAATGACAAGCAAAGGGACTTTGTGATAGCATCTCTGGTCAAAGTGAGCAGAATACGCCCATAAGACAGAAGGGCAGATGGAGAGGCGAAGCTGGGGTCAAACCACTTGACCCCCACAACTGTCAGAGATCAGACTAGTACTGATAACAACAATAGTGTTAATTGTCTTGAAATAGTGACACGTCTTTGTACTTGATGCATGTATCAAAGACTGCAAACCAACAGGTCTAGACGTTGATGGTGAGTCTTGCAGGTGTGTGTTTTGCTGACACATGATTAGCTTTTGGAAGGTGGATACGTCGCAAAGGGTACATACCTGTCACTTGCC
This sequence comes from Oryx dammah, assembly GCF_014754425.2. Lineage (NCBI taxonomy): Eukaryota > Metazoa > Chordata > Mammalia > Artiodactyla > Bovidae > Oryx > Oryx dammah. The sequence goes on from NW_024070189.1 coordinate 34,638,838, forward strand.
TCAGATGGCCCATCACACTCCGCTGTTGTCCTCCAGCTGGATTCTCTCACTGCTATCTCTCTGATCTCTCCTGGTATTGGGATTTTCAAACCCTGGTTGGCAAATAAAAGAAAATGACTGTGTGAAATGAGTCAGGAGATTTCAAATCATCAATCGCATGATTGAATTCAAATTATGGTCTCTATATACACTGGCAGAGAGGTTTATCCTAAATGCCATCTCTCTTGATTCGCAGTAACTTCCCAAAATGCTGCATTATGAAGAACTTTTTGGCTGCTGCCAGGCTCACTGCTGTAGAAGAGAAGGAGAACATTCATCTGTCCTATGCTTTACACCATTTATTCTCAAAATATAGTCCAGTGAGTAAAAGTAACATATTATATGGTCTTTTCCCGTTCTGTCCAGTGTGGCAGTCCTAGCAACATATGGCCACTGAACCGTGGAAATATGACTAGTCCAAGTTGAAATATGCTGTAAGTGTAAAATACATGCCGGATTTCAAAGACTTTTGTACAAAAAATAATGGAAAGTACCCTATTAATAATGTTTAATATGGATTATCAGTTCAGTTCAGTCGCTCAGTCGTGTCCGACTCTTTGCGACCCCATGAATCGCAGCATGCCAGGCCTCCTTGTCCATCACCATCTCCCAGAGTTCACTCAGACTCACGTCCATCGAGTCCGTGATGCCATCCAGCCATCTCATCCTCTGTCGTCCCCTTCTCCTCCTGCCCCCAATCCCTCCCAGCATCAGAGTCTTTTCCAATGAGTCAACTCTTCACATGAGGTGGCCAGAGTACTGGAGTTTCAGCTTTAGCATCATTCCTTCCAAAGAAATCCCAGGGCTGATCTCCTTCAGAATGGACTGGTTGGATCTCCTTGCAGTCCAAGGGACTCTCAAGAGTCTTCTCCAACACCACAGTTCAAAAGCATCAATTCTTCGGCACTCAGCCTTCTTCACAGTCCAACTCTCACATCCATACATGACCACAGGAAAAACCATAGTGTTGACTAGACGGACCTTAGTCGGCAAAGTAATGTCTCTGCTTTTGAATATGCTGTCTAGGTTGGTCATAACTTTTCCTCCAAGGAGTAAGTGTCTTTTAATTTGATGGCTGCAGTCACCATCTGCAGTGATTTTGGAGCCCCAAAAAATAAAGTCTGACAGTGTTTCCACTGTTTCCCCATCTATTTCCCATGAAGTGATGGGATAGTATAACAATAATATTTTATATATTTATTTAATAAAGTACATTATAAAATTGATTTTACCTGTTTCATTTTTTTTAACTTTTTTAACATAGTTGCTCAAAAACTGAAACTCACATATATGTCTCATGATATTTCTATTGGATATCACTTGTCTAGACTATATATGCTAATGTTATAGTAATACTGAAAGTGATTTCTGACACTCTTTGTTTTATTTTTGCAATTTTAAAAACCTAGAAACCCCATAAAATTATTATTTCAGCTAAAAAAAAAATTGTCTGCCCCCCACCAGGGATGGAACCCTGCATAGAAAGAGTGAGTCTTAACCACTGGACCACCAAGGAAGTCCTTTCCTGTGGACTCTTTACAGGAAAAAGATGAAAATTTCCAGTAGGGACTCTCTTGAACTTTATTCCCCAATGAACTTGCCGAAGTTCCCTCCCATCACACCAAAACCAACTGAGAATCACTGTTCTAGAACAGCCCAAGGGCCAAGTCCTCCTGCCACATACACACACACACACGTTTGCACATTTTCTGTGGCTCACTTGGCATTAGGACAGCAGGGTTCACCCAGTGTGATCGACAGCGTCCTCACTCCAAAATGCAAACTGCCCACTGTTTTGTTGTTGTTGTTACAGAAAAACTTTGCTGACAATAGCATCCCACTCCAGTATTCTTGCCTGGAGAATCCCATGGACGGAGGAGCTTGATAGGCTACAGTCCATGGGGTCACTAAGAGTCAGACATGACTGAGCAACTTCACTTTCTCTTTTTGCCTTCATGCATTGGAGAAGGAAATGGCAACCCACTCCAGTGTTCTTGCCTGGAGAATCCCAGGGGTGGGGGAGCCTGGTGGGCTGCCGTCTATAGGGTCACACAGAGTCAGACACGACTGAAGCGACTTAGCAGCAGCAGCAGCAGCTCTAGAATAACAATTACAAATGGGCTTTCCTAAATTAATTCTCATAACAGACATTTAGATCAGTTTATGAAAGTGAAAGTGAAGTTATTCAGTTGTGTCCGACTCTCTGCGACCGCATGGACTATAGCCTACCAGGCTTCTCCATCCGTGGGATCTTCCAGGCAAGAGTCCTGGAGTGGGGTGCCATTGCCTTCCCCAGGGGGATCTTCCCGACCCAGGGATCACACCCGGGTCTCCCATATTGCAGGCAGACTCTTTACCCACTTTATAGATGTTAACAAAAATTGCTTAGGAAGAAGTTTGAATCAGTGTTACAAACCACAAATAGAATCAGGAATAAAACATTATTTTTAAGCTTCTAAGAGTCTTCAGATTGTCGTATTTTTTGGAAACAATACTTTATAAAATGAGATCCTGGGAGCAATGTTAGTAGACTGTAAGTTATTTGAGACTGAAATAAGCAAGCAATAAAGGGAATGACTTCTACAATTGTAATGCTCTGCTAAAGATTCCATAGAATTTCATGTTTTACCGACATGTTTCCTACTAAGAATGGACATCCGAATTACTGAGAACTTCCTCACAGCAATCAGAAGTATCCTAAACTTTTGGCTTCTTAGCTAACAGATATTTTTCTTAGTTTTTATGAGAAATTGAAGATATTATATTATTATCTTTGTCATCACATGCCATTCTTTTCTCATAAGTTGAATCTAAATCTCCTGATTTCTAGAACCGATTAGAGAAAGCCTCTGGTTTATGCTTCATTGTACAAAAAGTACAGAATGCTTACATTAAAACTGGCATTGTGCTCTCTGGAGGCCGATAAAGCATTATTTCACCCTTCTAAGACCCAGTTTTCATATTAAAGGTTGCAGATGTTCATTTCCCAATTTTATTAGCTTTCTTCACAATTGGTTAAAAATGGAAAGAAAAGAAATTACAATTCTAATTGTGACTCTACTTAACTAGTTCAAACTGATTTAAGTATGAACATCTGAGAAGGCTGAAAACTCAGCAGCCATTTAAAAGTCTATTTGAGCAGTAGATCACAATTCCTTAGAGAAATGGAAAGGTGCTTTATAGTCTAATGCTTCCTTTTGAACTGTATATCACTTTTTCTATTTAGAATTCATTTGAATGCAGAAATCGAGTTAGGTTCCCTTTGCTGGAGACACTCCAAATATTTTGACAGTTATTTGAATACCATATTGACAAGCCCATTATATTTACTGGTCCTAAAACAAATAATTTCCACATATTCTAAGCTTTAAAACTCTTTAGTCCAAATTATTAAAAGATTATAAAGTGTTTGTCTGTGCATTTTTAAAGGGAGGGATTTGTGACTTCTTAAAAAAGGAAAATATTTGAATAGCAGTTATAATTCTAGTATATTCACAAATCAGTCATTAAAATGCATAGAGCAGAGTTGTTGCAGCTGTATACAGCTTTTATTATTCAGACTGCTAAATGGGTGAAACATATATTTTAATTTAATGTATAATGCACAACTCAGAATGAACCAGAATGATTCTTCCTCCCCTCCCTTTCCTAAGGAGCAGCCAGAGATCCTTCAATGGGCTAGTGATAATTTCTCCTGGACAATAGCCAGCTGAGATTTATTGAATCTGCCAGCATTTCTTCATAAAACATTGCAAGAGCTGGCAAAAGTTTAGTCAAAAATCAGCCCATACCATTTCTACTTTTATTCATATATTTTCAAGGAGAATTTAATTGCTACGCCTTCAGCTCTGGTTACCAATTATGGCCCAATGGGAACTTTGGCTCCTGTAGAAAGTTAGCAAAGGGGAGGTCTTCTCATTTCTTTATTATGAGAAAAGAAGACAACGGACTTGAGGATGGTAGGAGGCGCTTTTAGAGTCCTGACTAAAGAGAAACACGAAGAATCACCTTGAAATTGCTGATATCGGCGAGGTGGAGGTAAAGAAAGGGTGTTTATTCTCATTTAATGACCACAGAAGTCAGTGACCGTATGTTTGAAAGCAAAAATAAATCATATGATATGACTGTATTCAAAGGGTGATGTGTTTCCTCTGTTTTAAACAGGCCGGACTCTTGCCTGGAGGACTCCTACCTGAAGAACACTATTGTCTAGCTAATGGTCAGACTTTCTCTCCAGCTAGTTGGAATGCCATCCTGAGCCTTCCTGCAAAATAAAGGCCCTCCTCCTACATTTTCAGAACTAACAAAATCCCATTTGTAGCTTCTCATACCTCAACAAATACTTGTAGTCTATTTTATTTCTTTGCTAAAGTGTAAGGTTCTCTCAGATGTAATTTATTCCTTTCTTAAGGACTCCAACAAGTTCTCATTGGAGCTCTGAACTCTGCTTCTCCAGCACAAACCTCAGTGGTACTGCTTAACTAATTTATTGTGTTTAATCAGAGACTCTGCAAAATAATTTTCTTATGTCTTCCCTTGTCTAGAGATTTATACTGGTGCTCACTCTCTGAGAAAGGACAGTGCTAAAATTCATGTCGGTTGTGTTGGCTGTTGGATTTAGACAATTCGTGACCATATCAAGAGGGGATTGTATCTTTTAGCATTCTGGGTAATTTCACCATAGAGAGGAACAAATTAGGGCTGAGGGTTTAACAGTCTTAGGAGACTCTGAACTTGACTTACTGAATCGCTGAAGCAAATCGTGACACACAATAGCCTTCAAATCTGTGACTGCTGCAGACTCTGTGCTCTCTCAGCCTGCCACTGCTTTCTGGCAGATGCTTGCTATGGTCTCAAGTCCTTTCTTAACTTCAGCATGTCCGGATTGAACACAATGGCCTATTCTCTCTCTTCTAATTTTTTATCACTTTTAAGTAATCAATAATATGGCCCCATCTCTCCCATATCTAAACTGTTTTTGAAACATCTTCAGTATTTATTCACATTTTATCTACTACTTTATAAAAGGGGGTTGAGGTGTTCTTATAATAAAGGAGGTAAGTCTCATAACTTTAATAAAACATAAAAGGAATCCAGGGCCATGGCAAGGTAGAACATGTAAATATGCTACCTCCTGAGGCATGTGCAATCGAAATTGGACTTAACACATGACTTGACGCTTCTTGCTGACAGTACAAAAGGATCACAAGCCATGATCCACATGGCTTCCTCCGCTCACTTCTACAGCATATTTATCCTTGTTATCCACGTCTGTATGGCCTTGTAGCCCAACTGACTTATTATACAGTCAAAGCTCAAAATTTCATCACACATATTTATCAGAAAAAAAAACAAAAAACAGGTGAGGTCAGTGTGTTTACTCTTACTAACATCTTAATTCCGCTTCCTTTACTTATTAGGGAAAAACTGAATCCTCATCTCTTCCAAGACCACGCCTGACATCTGTACTATTGGTTTTATTCTGGAAGCTTCTTTATCAATTACTACTTGCTTTTGCATCCTAAACTGCTCACATTTCTTTCCTTCTGTAAATAAGTCTCTCCTCTAAGAAAATGTTCATTTCCATTCAGCCTGATTTTCAAATCTACTAACCCTGTCTTTGCCTCTCTGATTGTCAAACTTCTTAAATGAATATTCTCACCAATTACTCATTCTTACTTTCTTAATCCTCTGGACTACTTTCAGTATTCCCTGACATTTATCCAGAAAACCTTGCAGACGACTCCCTGTTTGCCCAACTCAAAATCTTCTTCTCTCTCCTCTTCAGTTTTCCTCTAATTTATGCCTGAAATACCTCAACTCCTGCTCCCAGTCTCTTCTCTTGCTGATGCATTGTCTTTATTTCTGTCAGAGTTAACTTTCTAAACAAAAGTTGGATTATATCATTTGGAAACTCAAGACTGTTCCAGCTAAATTTTACCTCATCTCTAGCGCGTGATGTGCACACACACACACGCTTACCTCTAAGATACACACCGCACCTTGAGCCATTCAGTTCAGTTCAGTTCAGTCACTCAGTCGTGTCCGACTCTTTGTGAGCCCATGAATCGCAGCACGCCAGGCCTCCCTGTCCATCACCAACTCCCAGAGCTTGCTCAAAATCACATCCATTGAGTCAGTGATGCCATCCAGCCATCTCATCCTCTGTCGTCCCTTTCTCCTCCTGCCCCCAATCCCTCCCAGCATCAGAGTCTTTTCCAATGAGTCAACTCTTCACATGAGGTGGCCAAAGTACTGGAGTTTGCCATTCAGAGCTCATGCCAAATGACACTGCTCTACTGAGAACATCCTTCTTCAATGTATCCACTTGGCAAACTCCTGGCTCTTTGGTTCTGACTCTCTGTCCCACCCAGAAGAATTAATTCCATGTGTTGCCAAGGTACCCAATCAGTTTGCATGACAGTTAGTTGTTTATATGTCTCCCCCTCCAAAAGGTAAACATATCTAAGAAAGGGAATTTGTCTTACTCTCCCCTTTCAATCTCTGGTAATTCAGTTTGTAATAAATATTTAGCAAATTATCATGGTAGTCTAATATTATTATCCGGCTACTGATTCTATGCAGATGACACCACCCTTATGGCAGAAAGTGAAGAGGAACTAAAAAGCCTCTTGATGAAAGTGAAAGAGGAAAGTGAAAAAGTGGCTTAAAGCTCAACATTCAGAAAACAAAGATCATGGCATCTGGTCCCATCACTCCTTGGGAAATAGATGGGGAAACAGTGGAAACAGTGTCAGACTTTATTTTGGGGGGCTCCAAAATCACTGCAGATGGTGACTGCAGCCATGAAATTAAAAGATGCTTACTCCTTGGAAGAAAAGTTATGACCAACCTAGATAGCATATTGAAAAGCAGAGACATTACTTTGTCGACTAAGGTCCATCTAGTCAAGGCTATGGTTTTTCCTGTGGTCATGTATGGATGTGAGAGTTGGACTGTGAAGAAGGCTGAGTGCTGAAGAATTGATGCTTTTGAACTGTGGTGTTGGAGAAGACTCTTGAGAGTCCCTTGCACTGCAAGG